>NC_071345.1:10882500-11234375 GCF_027744825.2 Synchiropus splendidus | reverse complement strand
AATTTAGCAACCACTTACCAGCGAGGGTCTGTGAGTCAGTTTAAGATCAAGTTAAGATATGTGGCTTATGACCAAGTTTTGTTTGAAATGGGCAGTAAAACAAGGCAAATGTCCGGTCAAAATTCACATCAAATAGTGATATTTGCAACTATGTTTGGCATATTCAATAACCTTATCTGCCCGCTCACAATGTGACTGTTCTCCTACAATAATCCATTTTGAGAGTAAAGCCTAATCCAGTTACTTAAGCGTATGGGACGTGTGTACAGCCGCATTCTTAAAAGCTTTTTTGAGGGGGTGCGTGAGGGGTGGAGAGGAAATGGAAAAACTTGTTAGCTCAGCATAAATGAGCGACGGGCTCCGGTGTCAAGTTAATCTGCTTGGCTGCTTCCCACTTCGCCCGCTTGAAGGTAGTCGCTTTATTTGCTGGACTCCCCTCACAGTCACGAGGGAGAACCCCAGCATATCGATCCCCGATATATTCAGGGAAGGTTGGAAGATGGACAGATAGCATCTGTTGTCTAATGATGATGCCTGAATTACATTTGGAACTCTGGACCGTTGTTCAGCCGCCTGCATACGTGTGTTGTGAAAGAAATGCTCAATGATTTGCAGCAATTCACAAAGGTCCTTGAAATCGATGTGAGTCGGTGCAGCAACCCTACTGATGTGCTAAAGCAGACTTAGAGCATTGTCTGTCGCTGGTTTGGAAATATACATCTTGGCATCTTATTCAACAGAAAAAGAACGTGGTTAATGGGCCAATGGAAAATACTGTTTTGTTAGTAGCAAAGGCTGATCAGAAAAGAATAAATCATATATATATATATATATACATATATATATATATATACGTTGTGAGTCACACTTGACAAAACACAACGCAAAGGCCTCTGATCTCAGCGCAGTGGGTGGCAAAAAAAAGTATATATATATGTATATATATATAGCCAGTGATAGCAGCCAGTATAATTATATATATGTATTTTAGAACTTGTGCCGGTGCTTCTCAGAATTTCCTTCGATCACCTTGCATGATAGCTTTTTTTCCCCCCCAACTATTTCCCGTCTCCCGGCAGCTTCACATGCCGCTCTGTCCTGCATTGCAATAGGGAGCTAAAGAAATGGAGAGGTAACTTTCATGTATCAACAAACTTTACTCTAAATCCCACTGTGTCCGGGCTAGTTTCTCATTCTGTCTGCGTCCTCCCGCCCTGACCGGTCTGCTCTCTGTGGAAGCTCCAGGTATGACTGAGACGCTTTAGTGTAAAGGAAAATGAGAGAAGTGTGGAGAGGGAGCGCGATCGACACAGAGAAACGCGGGAATCAAACAAAGGAACGCTCCCAGAACAGTCATGTTTTGTTCTGCTCTGATCGTAAGCCAGACTAAGGGAGGTTGCCGGAATGCAATTGTTAGTTTTGTGCTGTGCGTATGCGAGTCATGGCTGCTGCGGGGTTGCTGTGTTTATCTGCGAAAGCTTTACAGTGAATAAAGCAGGAGTCCTGGCAGAGAGACAGGTGCAGCTGTCTGAGCCAAAGGAAATGTACTGTAACTCAGGATGAGATGGATAGATAGAGTGCGCGTGTGTGCGAGCGTGCGTGCGTGTGATTCCCGGGGGAACCAACCGGACAGCCTTTTGAAGTGGCCCATATTGGCATCTAATGAATAAACATGACCTATGTTTGCTCTCCAGCGCAGCAACATGGAAGATGTGCGCTCATTAGAAAGCAAGAGACTGTGACTGTTTATTTACTGCAGTTGATCATCACTGCGAGTTCATCCACAAGTATTTATCCTAATAACTATCATGCTCATCAAATGTGCAGATGTGAAAGGATGCGGGCGATAATTAAAGGGGAAAATATATCATTCTCAAGAGTTCCAGGATGACATGAAAACCTCGGTGATCATCTCGTGATGCCGTCGCACTTATTCAAAGTTATCAGCCAATTATGTTGCCATCTGCGTCGCACTGCTGTTTATCAGCGTGTTTATTAGAGGAAACGATAACCGCTCGTGTTTCTCAATGGCGCCATTCATGGGTCTGCGGGAACAAACTCGCGATGATGTCTATTGCTGCTGGAAATGATGCTGCCAGGGACATAAGTCTTCCAACACCTCCACTGTGAATCATAACTCATGTATAGACACGGGGAATGTTAACCCCGTCTCTGCCTCCGGGCTCCAAAGATGAACCTTATGAGCTCAATCTGTTTCGTGCGGCGGTGGTGTGATTAGAAATCCTCTCTAGTAAAGTGTGAAGTCACTTGATGGAGTTTGATAGTCTCAGTCGGCCTGCTGGTTATTAAAACCGTAGTGAGCAACCTTAATGCGCTTCCTTCCGCAGGGGGTCCCACATTAAACTGAAGTACAGCTGATTCACAAGCCTCCTGTTTGCAAGTCAGGTGAGCAGTGGCTCCAGAACTTCATGACAAGATGGAACCACAGTGTTACGATGTTCAGTCACACAATTAAAATCAAAATTGAAGGGACAAATAAAGCCAAAAATGTTTAACTGATAGCAGCTTTTCCATTTTTCCACACATACATATGTCTTGAAAAAAGTGTGTCAAATTTGTCGCTGAAAGTACTGTGACATGAAGCTATTGATGCAAACAAATTGTTGGTCCTACTGTACACAAAGCATCCATGGGCTCCCTGTTTTAACGTGAAACTCTAAATGCGTCCAAATGTCCGGTTTAAATTGTGTAGCTGCTACTTTGTCGGCCATGTTCACTGCCTTTAGATTAGATTGGATTGCCTGTAAGAAAATTTGTCAATGTTTTTTCTCGGCAGCTTAGTAACATTTTCACCAAGCAACAACACAATCGACATTGTAGACATAGAGACAAAAAAAACCAAAAAACAAAAAAAAAATACACAAGTGCACACCTTGTGCTCAGATAAAGACTGCCTCTACTGGAAATTCAGCAGTGATATATAGCGGAGTAGCTCTGTGGCGCCATCATCGAAATGTCCTACAACACGACAATGGGTCAATTGAATAAACGATAACGTAATACAAATAGACGTAGAAAGTTGATGTCGGCCATTGGCTGGCTTCAACTGTCGATCAAGCCCAAGAAGGAAATGACAGTTGTGGTTTGCTGGTCTTGGTTGCATGTTGTAGAGCAACTGACGTTTGGTACTTACTTTACATCGAGGGTGAGCAGGGGAAGTCAATGACGATGCTAACATCTTGAAAATTCGTATGTCGACATAGAGAACAACGCATTTTTCAGCCAGAACACCTACCGTAGAGGAGGTGCGGAGGTCTTGTTTACTTCAACTTTACAATTTTTATTTTCAGATAATAAATAAAATCAATACTAAGAAATGAAGTCTGGTTATTATTTTGAGGGGTCAGAGTACCGCGATACATTTCCCTATCAATCTATCCCTCCAGTGTCTTGTTGTAGTCATGATCACACAATATATAATAATACAAATGAGTATAACAGAGGGACACGGTTTGGAGTCTGGGAGGCCAGACTGGCATGGTTGGACAAGTTAGATGAGGAATGTTGCAGATGAAGACGCCAAGTAAAAGGAGAGGAGGACGAACATTGTGGAGGAGGCTGAGCTGTGACGGAGAATGCAGAAAGAAGAGTTGTTGGTGTCTCCTTACAGTTTGTTAATAGGAAACGTAATGACAGTTTCTGTTATAACAACAGATGGGAGGCTCATTCGGGCCAGCATGCTCAATGGGAAGGGCCACATGTGGCCCCGGGGGCCAAGACGAGTCAAACTGTAAATGCTCAAACTGGAACTACCCATCAAACTGTTTTAAATACATTAGAGGTTTAGTTCTTTCACGCAGATGCACACAGAGTTGCCTGGCTGCTAATAAATAAATAAATAAATGAAATAAGCTCTGTTCCTTTCCATTACCGTTTTGGGTCGTGCACTGTTCCGCTGTTATCTGAATATGCGTCAGAGTATTGCGTTCATCAGGAGGCATTAGCAGAATCAGTAATAGCCCTTAAGTCGTTCTGAAGCGAATCCGAGAGGAGATTAAGCAACGTTGGTTCACGGAGGATAGGAGGGGGAATGGTCTTGGGTCTTACAGGCAAGCGACGGCTCCCTCATAACAAGCAGCAAATCCCTTTCACACAGTGTTTGTCTGCTTCTTTAACAAAACACGCTGGAAGATGGAAAACAATAACACAAGCTGAGAACCAAAATATTTAGAATGAGCCTGTGTGTGGAAAAACAATTGCTCACAAGGGTGTGAGAGGAATTTAAACATTGTTTTGCCTCCCAATAGCAGAGTGAGGTTGAACAGAATATTCATTAAATCAGAGGTCACCTTCATTGGCGCTAATTCTCACCAAAATGTTCCATTGAAGCTGGTGATTTACAGCTTGAGGGCTAGCCAGGTGGTGCTAAGAGGCGTGAGCTCCTGAAGGTGTCTGGATCGCTGTTACGTACAACACATATTAAGTCTGTTGGGCTGACCTGTTTGCCCCGATGTGGGGACACATGACTTCACACTCTACGTTTCAGTGAAGTCACTGTCGTAGACTAGAAAAATTCTTTGTCAAATGTCAATGCAATTTTATCAAAGTGTTGCCCTCACATTGTTTTTGCCTGAATATGGGTGGCAATAAAAGTGAAGTGACAACTAGTCCTCTGAAGGTTAGTGCTAAGCACAAGCGCCTGAAGCCTTCGGCGGCGAGTCAAAAGGTGCTCTCCATCTCGCAATCCTCGATAGCTGTGTTTACATGGCCCACTCTCATCTGAATTAGACGCCTGATTTGAATGAACACCCTTCATGCAAACACATCTTCCCGTATGAAAATGACCTGATTCTGTTTGTTCTGAACGAAATTTGGTTCAGATCGTGAGGACTGGTTTGTGCTCACCCCATCTCCTAGTAATTCATTAGTCCTCCTGCATGTCTGTCTCAGCTAATACACTTCCTACTATTTTGGTTTTACGCAACTGTGCATGTCAGAGTAGTTCAGATGAAATGCTTGCTACACGTATCACCTCATGAAAACATGGAAGACTTAAGATCTGATCAGACTACATGCATAAGTGTATACAATGAGTGAGTTGTCTTCTTCCTCAGCATGAAAAGTCTGAACTGTCTTCTTGTCTTTCTGAACCCCTGGTATAGATTGTGTGTAGTTGATCCAACATGACTCCTGCAATATGTTTGAATATATATCCTAACATTTAAAAAAAGCCTCTCACTGCAAGTCCCATAATGCATTGCATCAGTTAGTTCTTGTGTTAAGAGATGGACTCAGATTTGTATTCCTGATTTTCTTTTTGCCACCATCTATTGGAGTAAGACCACTTTGGTCTAGATATTGGATGGTTATCGCAGTTACCGTGAAGCTGTAGGGTCAGCCTGAACACCTCAAACATACTTAGGGTCACATGACCACGTGAGATTTCGCTTGTACATTTAGTTTCATTCATTTGGATGTTGCTCAGGTTGAAACATAAACAAGAGCTGAACTTGACTTGTAATGAGCAAAGCTATATTGAGAGGTTGGCGTCTATTATTTGGGAGTCAGAACTGCAGTCTACATTGGTCGCTTGTTATGAGGTGTATTTGACGGTATCCAATGTTGTCTATGCTTTTATCAGTTATTACATATATTGTATCTGCCGACATTTTGTGTCACAAATCCTTCAAACTACATCCTCCGGTTGCCTCTCAGGTGTTGGCATCAGTTCTTCGCTGGCAAACTTTCCCGACTTTTATAAATCATGTCAGTATTCGTCCCGACGTCTGTCAAATTACTGAAGCGTCTGAAGCCAAATGAAATCTTGACCCCGGCCAGAGAGACGAGCTCTGGGCTAAGGTGCTAACAGAACACGTGTGGTTGTTACTGGCGCTACGCTGGAAGCTGCTTAGGCACCAAATTTACTCATTTTTAAGTGGCGTTGACAGGTGTCGCTTCACGTTTGGTTCGCAGCATCCAAGCGCTGCCAAATGTCTGTCTTCACTAATGTCAAAAGGTGTTGTATGCAAATACTGGTTACTTTAAGGTGCGCTCCTTTTGCTTTCCCATTCATCATTCATTGGTATTTGACACTTGATATTCAATTTTCACATAATTTGGCTTGTCAGGACCGGCAGGAGGGAGAAGCCATTCCTTCGCTCCGGTAATTGTCGTCCTCAGTGACACACAGCAAACACAAAGGCGCAACGTCCCATTGGCAGCTCTTCCTTGTCTACGATTGTTGAGACTTTTATGGAACGTTACGGTTGCTCACTCCTTGTTTTTTTTTTTTTTTTTTTTGTTTCCCTCTCTGGGGCTGTTGAAAGTAATAAGAGAGTGTGATAATGCGGCGCCTTGTTCCTGTTGGGTGTGTATTGAAACCGGGATCCTCCGCGGCGCTTATCTCCCCCTGCATCTGAAGAGCTGATGCTATCGCCTCCCCTTGTGAGTTTCCCTCCGATCCAGCCAAATTAACTATTCTCCGCCTTTCAAAACTCCCACTTTTTCTTCTCTGAGCTCCGCTGCCCTCCTTATCGCTCTTTCCACCATGGTTCTGTCCCTGTCCAGCTGTCCTCCCCTCTTGTTTCCCCCAATTTCCCTGTTAATTCTGATGCTTAATCACTCCTGTCTGTCTTACTTTAGTCCAGCTCTGCATCCTCCAGGTGTGTTTGCATGTCTCTGGCCAGGAGGCATCAGACTGTAACCTACTAAATTAGAATGTTATGGTGAGGCAACACACACGGATGAGGAACTCTTGAGTTAATGGACAATTTACCTCACCTCATTGTTAAAAGCCTTTACATTCATTAAGCTCCTTTGCTCTCTCCTCCGCATCTACTTATCTTTCTCCCACTCACAGTTTTACTTTTTCATTCCCTCCAGTCTCTCTCCCGCCCCTTCCTGCTCTCTGCTTGTCTGCATCCCAAAAGCCTGGCAGCATTCTTCTTCATCATGTCCTCCTTACTATATTTCCTATGGCTCTAGTTTTTTGCCTTCTCTCACCCCCCTCCTCCCACTCGGTTGAGACCGTCTTGCCTTGCTGTTTCGGCCCGCTGGAGAAAATGGCAAACTAATGGTAACAGCTAGCCATAAATCAACAAACTGACAGTGGATTCGCTCCTGTTTCCTCCCTCTTTCACCCTTTTGTCTGTGCCTTTCACCTTTGTACCAACATCTATCATGTTTTGAATTTCTTTCCTGTATCACTGTATTTTAAAGAGTCATCTATTTAACATTAATGCATGTAAAAGCTCATATTTGAAGAGGGTCAAATCCAGAAGTGTTTGTGAGTGCGTCTGTACTCCCGCTCTCTTTCAAATGAAATTGTGGTCCTGCTCTGAAAAAAAAGTCATTATGGGGGGAATTCGGTCATGAGTGTCTTTTTGGAGGCCAGGTGAAGAGTGCAGTCCTTTGATCGGGATTCCAAGTAAAACCCTGTCGTTTGCTTCTCACCATTGAGGCGGGTTTAGGCAGCTCTTGGTCTTCAGACCTTTGTCATGAGGCTCTGGAGTTCCATTTCACTTTACAATGATTGCGGGGTAATAAATGTTTATTGCTAGGAAATCAATGAGAAAACCGCTGAACAAAAGAAAAAGATCCCAAATTGATTCAGAGCTGATGGTTTCTGGCTTTTATTGAATGCAATGTTTAGGAATTCAACCAGGCAATACGGTGGTGGAGTGGTTTGTGCTGCGGCCTCACAGGGAGAAGGTCACCGGGATGAATCCAGCCTGAGGCAACTCTGGGTTTACAGCAAACCTGGGCTCATTCTGTGTAGACTTTGAATGATCTCCCCATGCTTGCATGGGTTGCACTCAGGTTTCCTCCCACTGTCCAAAAAAGGCCAAAGGTTATAAGCAACCTGCAGGTGGGATGGTCTCAAACCTGGTGCGGAAACTGAATGCTTTACTTTGCAATTTTAAAGGAAAATTTTAGAAGCTGTTTCGCATTTACTCAGTTGACTTAATGTGTGACAAGATACAGCAGAGATTTGTCAGTAAAATATCAATATCAGCGCAGATAATAGCGTTCTGGGAGCCTGAATGAAGATATTTTCTGTATCGATATTTTGTCTACGCCGAAGAGAAGTGGAATGAAAAATGATTGCAGCAAAGGCAGGACACTGAGCTGTGTGAGTCTCAGCATTCACTGTTTTTGCTGGTTGTTGATTGCCGGTTTTTAAAGCCTCAACTGGTGTATGTGGAAGCAATATGCACTGTCCTGACCCCAAGCTTAGAGGAGGAGGCTCATGCGGAAGGAAGAATCCTTGTGTCAGCACATCCACAATCCGCTAATGCGTGTGAGTGTGAGTGTGTAAGTGTGGGCATGCATGTCTTACAGGCTTAAGGGTAGAAGAAAGAGAAAGACACTCCAGTGAGATAGCTAGCGTAAAATCGCCAGAAGAAGCCATGATGGGCAGATAGACTGAGAGCACGATGGTGCTTGGGAATATGAGTGGTTTGAGATTTTGATCGAGACGGACACATTATAAAGGCAGACGTTCAGTTGTTTGTCAGGTTGTTAAGATGTTAACATTGATTGTTGACAACCGCTGGTTGCAGGCAGCATCATGTTCCGTCTTTACTCGACCAATAGGAGATGCCAAGCATGGCTCTGTCTGGCTCCTGTTGCTGTGGTGACGCCTGCTTAGGTACGAGGGGGAAAGCTGTGGTCTTAGTATTCAATAAACACAGCACGAATGCATGCAGCCCTATTTAAATCCTGTATTCCATTCCTGTGCCACTTTTTTGTTGTCCTCCCTCAAACCTGTAGTGAACCAATCCACAAGGAATAGCTGCTCTTACCAAACAGATTCTAAAAGTAGTTTTACTCTAGTTGCTCGCAGGAATCCGGCTCACTTCAGTGAACCACACATGCCACACCACGTCCTGACACATGCGCTCACAAATTCTTACAGACTCACAGCGCAAAGGCCACGGTGCAAAGAGGTGCTGACGGCTGTCAAGTTAATGTGCCGGAGGGGCCAGAGATTTGGTTTATTACCAGCAGGATGAGTCGGAGCGAAGGAGTGCGCAGCTATCAGCTTGTTTACTGAAAGAGCGAGACGAGTAGTTTTTAATTTGTGAGCGCTTCATTTCACAATGGAAAATCCAAAGAGATGTTTCTCTCAGGGCGAAGGTGTCTGATGAGGGGATGGAGGGGCCATAAATCAAGTCGATGGTATATCGTCCATCCCATTAGGGGGTCAGCGATAGTCCAAGTCAAATTTTCCGGTCTCCAGAGGCGTCCCAAGTTTGGAAGGGTTGCCATAAACCTCTGCTTTCTTGACCTTTTAGGGCTGAAATGTTCCCTTTAGATGATTCTGTGTTGCAGTAGCTGCAGCTGATTTCTCCACAGGTTAGTTGCAGGCCATTGGCACATGGTGCAGACACGAGTGACGCACTGTCAGAGCGAAGTTCTTGGCGTATAATTTAATCTTTTTTTTATGTCCATGTTGACACCATGCTCATCATCGGTAACATCCTATTCTGCATTTAACACGAACAAAGTGGAAAGGTTGTGAAAGATTAAAAAGCAATGAGCATACGCCACGTGTCCTGGATGTTAACTTGGTCACAATATAATGAACTGCTCACAACTTATCATCTGCTACACCATTACTCACCATCAGTGTTATTTCAATAAATGATTCCCCTGTCAAAGATGTGGAGAAATGATCTTCGCTGATGAGGCTGTCAGTCAGCAGGTTTCTTCAATAGATGAAATGTCGTATTCATTGCATTACAGTGTGAGGATGGTGAAGACATGTGGCCAGTAGATGATGGTCCATACCACACTTTTTATATTTTGGTTGTCATGAATAGGATTTTTACTGGTCGAGGTGTTTTTATGTGTATATTCAAGGAAATTCTAACGTAAATTGTTAGTAAAGAAGCAGAGGTGAGAGCCAAACCTGCTCCGATCCGAGTCCACGGTTTTCTTCAGGAACTGAAAAAGAAATAGTCTGAGCTTAAGCTGAGTCTTTTCAGCTCTTTCTTTTGCCTCTGTCGAGGATATTGCATGATGTCTTTCTTTGCTAAATTGAATTTTGGTGGTTCTGAATTCTCAATCCAGGAATCTTTTGAGGATTTGTCTGTCAATAGAGTGCTGTAGTGCTAGCATGTGGCTGCGGGCATGGTTACATGGCGGCTGAGAAAAACGAATTGTTGTGCTACTCTGGCTAAGTTATAAAATGCATGTAAACAGCTGTGGCTGTGGGTGAGAAATTCAAATTTCTCTAAGTTGGACCACACATGCAGTTAATAGCTCCACTACAATTGGACTGGGTGATGTGCACAAGCTTCACAGACGGCAACCGAAGAAAAGAAACTGCTCCTAAGACGGTCAAAGGACATTATAAACAAGAAGTGTAGCTGTGTGTAGCTTCCCGCTTCCACTTGTGTCTGATGAGGAACAGATGAAGAAGAACTGACAGAAAAAGCGTCAGTCCTGGGCTTCAAACTCAGGCTTGACCTTTGTTGCCTTGGTAAAGCCTTTCCTCCATCTTGGTGCAGACTAACACGGATATAATGGCTAATGACTGGGGAAGGTTTTCTCTGCCTTGGGAACTTGTTTGGGATGTCGCTGCAGATAAGCAGTTTAAGAAATGAGAGCGTGATGAAGTGAATTATAAAGGAGGAAAAGAATAAATTCTTGTTATGAAATGCAGATTTGTGTTTTTTTAATTATCATGCAAATCCAGTAGGCGACTGAAATAATTTTGAGACCTCATTCTCATCGAATTTCCTTTAAAAAAAAATGTGCCTGACCGATTATTCCACCACAGTTCTGAAGATTAAATTCAAATAAAATGGCCCATCAGCGTACGCCGTCCTCCAGGCGTGCGAGGAAGACTTCAAAAAGCCCAAATTCTGATTTGCACATAAAAATGGATTTGTTATCTTTTCAATAGAGCGCCAAAGAAAACTCAGTCCCCACCTCATTCAAACAGCGCGTCCGATCAAATGTGTGAAACTTAAATGGGTGCAGAGACTTTTTAGTGGCTGCAGATAATGATGGAACATGGTTGTGATTTCGGCGCGTGATGAAGCACGTACGCCACCGCATTGTGATGAAAATCGATATCACAAGAAGCTTGATAATAAAATTGTGATATCAATCTTGGCAATGATCCATTCTTGCCTTTCCTGTGTTCTATCGCCGATTTAAATGAGGGAACAGTGGCATGAAAGGACGGCATGGCGAGATGAACATAAGGGGAGAGGAGCCCAGGGAGCGAGGGACATGGCATCGCTGGAGGATGCAAGGCTGGATGAAGGAGGGAGAAAAGGTGATGATGGGATGCAGATTTGCAGGAAAAGCGGGGGAAGGGTGAGTGCCATGGAGAAGAAGAGGGAAATGGATGCAGGGATTATTGGACGGGAGATGTGAAAGAGCACTGTGGCCCCTGAGGCTCTGACCCTCCATTTTTCATCCCTTAACAGAAAGAACAAAGATTTGGTTTGTTATTAAAACTTGCCTGTCAAACAGAACAAGGGAAAATTGGAATGAGGGAGAAATAAATAAATAATTGCATAGTAGAGTATAAATATAGCGACGACCTCCAGGCATGTGCTATCTGTTGCTCTTTTTCCTTCCACTGTGGAGGAATGCGCTGTTTCATCTTCGCTCCAGTCATTGGGAATCTTTTGATTCCAGAACTTCCCTCACAAGTAGCAGATATTGTAGTTTCCTTTTAGTTAGTTTGAAACACCAACCTGCTAAATAGAGTACAGTCAAGCAGAAATGTGTGAAGAACACAGTCAGACAAATCTTGCTTTGGTTTACGCTTCACTTGGTGAACATGCAGTGTAGAAGCAAAACGCGCCGCTGTGCTCTCTTTCGCTCAGCGGAAACAGCGATCGCTCTGTGCTGCACATATGTCACATTTCTTGCTGTTTGCTTCAAATTATGCATCATTATTGCTCGCAAGAGGAGGAAATGTGCTGCCAGGAACTGACAATTGTCAAAAATAATAACAATAACAATAAATGTTTGCTAAATAGAACCACTGGTGATGCAGCCAGGTCTGGAAAAATGTATGATCAGGACCGCTAGTCTTTATTTTACTGGAATTTGATTCATAAAAAGGTTATTTTCATGTATAGATATTGTATATTTCTTGGCCTCATTGCAAAACTCATCAAACCATTTCCATTCATTTAAATGGGGGAAATAGGTTTCTGAGAGACTCGGCACCAATTACGTTTGTGAGCTGCTTTATGGTTTTGTTTACATGTGATAAAATGACCCCGGTGCTAGTATTGATTTAGAAAAAAAATGAAATGAACCACAACCATTCACAGCAATAAAACAACTTCCATGATCCAACGCGGGAATAGGCTTGGCCTTCACTGGAGCTTGAACCTAGACCTCTTTGGTGAAAGCGCTGAATCTTGTACTTGTCTTGTACCGTGGTGTTGTAGTCATGACTGTGACCAAACAGAAATCAGAAGCATAAGTCTGTTACTCCTCTACACACGCATTGATTTCCTTCTCTGTAAGAAACACATTTCCTGTAAAGGTCATTTAAATAGGAATTTTCAAGTTATGTGACTGAGACGATCATATAACCTTCTTCACAGAGGTAATAAAACCAATTTTAGTCACCTGTCTCCACAGAGTTATGTCATTCGTGTCCCTGAGCAGGGCTCTCAAACCGAAATTACTCAGAGGCATCAAGCCGCGAGAATCAAATTCCTCCACAGGGACAATAATGCTGCCAACCTTTCTTCCTGTTGTTATTGGTGGTGTCAAAATGTGTCTTCAAGCTTTTTAAAAATTCATTTCCAGACATGTCGGTGTTTGGTTTGGTCACTTTGACTCTGTAAATGCCGTTGTTTCTGTGAGGCGAAATGAACGATTGGGACAGCTGTTTAAAAATACTGTTGACCCAAACAGAATACCTGTCGCCAGCCTCTGTGAGCAAAGATTTCAGAGAGATGAAAGGCTTTTCTCATCTGACCTACAGAGCTGCAGATCTACATTATCTGCATTGGCTGTCAGAACCGTCTGGTACCAACAGCATTTTTGATTGTTCAAGGACGTGCTTAGCG
The DNA here is from genome assembly GCF_027744825.2 of Synchiropus splendidus. Lineage (NCBI taxonomy): Eukaryota > Metazoa > Chordata > Actinopteri > Syngnathiformes > Callionymidae > Synchiropus > Synchiropus splendidus. The sequence continues at coordinate 11,221,359 of NC_071345.1, read as the reverse complement.
GAAATTGACCTCGCTAAACCATTGTTTGCCTTTCACACACCCTTCAGCTGAAGGACTATCACAGGCAAAAGGGGCTCAAATATCCGACATTGAAACCGCAGAGAGAAAGAGTTTCATTATTCTACACTTTCTTTTCTTTCACTCTTGCCATGGAGACGTCTTATTAGCTTTGTTCACATTTCCCGTCGCTCACCTGTTCATTTCTCTCTCCTCATGCGCGCTGTGTGATGTCAGGCTAATCACCCCGCCGCCGCTTCCACCCGCTTCCTCTTCGCTGAGACCGGCTGCAGTGTGAAAGTGATTAGGGCTTTCGTGTTTGTGAGTGAGTGAGCTAGCCTGTGGAGCTACAGGTGGAAGGTGAGGCGTCAGTCACGCCACTGTCTCGTTTCTTATCTCCGCTACTTTTGTCGAGGCGGAACATTCAATTATACAACATTTAAAAGCAGCAGGGCAGCGGTCTCCTATCAGCGTGTCACTGACAGAGCCGGTAATTACAACCTACGTGTCCTGGTTATCTGGTCCCGCGATGATCTGATGGGTGTGACACATGTTCAAAGCAGTAACGCGATTTTCCGGGCTGCCTCTTGATGTCGACTTTCCACAATGCGGAGCTTAAAAGAAATGAGGAAGTTGCTCCAGTGTTTCATCAGATCCCGCTCATAATCAATGGTAAAGTTGCTTTTCATACCTTGACTGCAAAAACCTTATGTTTTGACAGCGTGATCATAGCGACTCACGAGGACCAGTTCGGAAGAAACGCCTCTGGTTTCTATTTAGCATAGAAGGAACGTCATGGCAGGTTTAGAAATATATGGTTTCTTTGGACACGAGATTTTTTTCTTCTTTTTCCTTCGGCCTAAGGGCGTCTCCCTACATCCTTAATGGTGTACCCTAAAATCCAGACACCTCCTCGAGCAACTGATGGTGAGGGAACACTGACACCGTGAGTCACATGTCACAGCATGTTGACAAGAGACAACGGAAAACTCCCTGTACAATGGCAAAAACTCAGGATGGCAGTCAAAACCCCACCATAAAGGGCCCCAATATGCTGCTAATACATAATAAGTACAGAAGGCAATTGACCAATTCTTGAAAACATAATAAGGGAAAAAATACTAACAATAATAATAACAACTCTGTTCAATTTGCTAATGCTTCATAGAGGGCTGAAGTGACAGTGGAAATGAAAGCTATTTAAACTTAAGTAAATACATACATACAGCTTCATATTTACTCCATATTGGGCGGGGGGAATTATATCAATCTGATATTGGAAAAAAGACCTGTCTATAATAAGCAAAGGTTGTTTTCATAACAGTCCATCTAGTCGAGGATTCGGTGGCTTAAGGCCCCTCAGTCTCCTTGTTGTAATTCACCTGTGTTAAGACCTGTGGTGCTGGTGAACCAGGCACGCTGAACCAATGACGCTCATGTGACCACAGTTAGCCATCTTGAATGACACTTCAAAGTGTGGTTTCTGTCCCAGAAACTTAACTCTAAATGCCATTTTATTTTATTTGAACTTTATTGCAGTCATTTTGGAGTCCAGAGTGATACATTAAAATATTTAATGGGCTGAACTTTATATTAGCTTTTCACACATGGGAAGAACTCGAAATTTCCAGCATAGTTCAGGATCTAAAATGCCAACGTTGACCTACACTCATTTTATTGAGTATTTTTTTTGTATTTGGTTGTTGGAAACAGAAAGAATTGGGAAAAAATTGGTGTATTCTGGTGGACAACTAACCATATGTTCCAAGAAGCAAGACCATTGAGCAATGTTGGTGGAAAAAACAATGATCCTGCCTCCTTAAAATATTTATTGACTCATCTAGAGTGGTATAATCAGCTCAGTTCCACAGTTGCTTGAAATAAGTAACTTCATTGTTGTGGTTTTTCCGCACCTCAGACAGATTTTGGATCAACATCACTAAAGCGCACTGTTGGACCCCTTTCATTTTGGCTCCACTGGATCTCACCCCGACCCTCTGACTGGTTTGAGCTTTCCAACGTAACAATTATGAACAATTCATGATCAGTGATCTTTGTGCCAAACAGTTAGGAAATGAACCCTCCTCATCCATGAGTCCTTTTGATGTGGAGATGTTCAGTAGCATGGACCCGGGAGTTCATATTAATGCCATGCTGCGACAGTCTTAACAATAAAATTAGATGTTGTGACAACTGGCACTGTGCCAGACCTGTAAAAATGTGTTCCACCACTGGACAAATATGATAAGAGAAGAGAGCAGCTCATGATGTCATCTACCATCCAGTTGTCCTACTGTTAAAGCTCTGTCCTCATTGGCTGTTGGTCTGAGCACCACTGCATTCAAGTGGTGGCAAGTCTAAATGTGAAATTCTTTAAACAATATTTAAAATTCTTACACAACCAAAAAGCCAACCAAAGATTAAATTCCGACTCATGTCTAACTTTTTGAGAGGGACAGATAGAGCTGCAAAAACATGCAATCCAATAACTATTTTCCAAGTCAGTGTCGCGTCACTCATTGTACCAATGACCTTGCAGCAATGTGTACAACCTCCTTCTACAACCAACATTTGAATAATGACCTTGTTGCGCTGAAAAGCCGCACAATCCCTTTGTGAGGTTTATGATGTTCCGTTGAATTTATGTCCCTTTAAAGCCGCGGTTGTTGCAGGCCTGTTGTGTTAGATTGCATTATGCTGCGCCGCTCCTTTATTGTGTCTGACTCTCCGTGCTTCTGTAATGTATGTTCAAATCGGTCCCCTCTGGTCTCCATTGTAAACAATATGGAGACACCAAGAGGGTTACAGCCACTTTGACCTTCTTCGCCAGTCACCATTTGTGGTTTTAAAGGCGAGCTGAAATGGTTTTTTAACTCTGTGACTCACACTTCTGGTCCTGTTACCGCTCAAACTACAGATGAGATAAATATGGCAGAAATGCTTTTCTGTAGTTGAATAACATTAGAATATTTTATGCAACTTCCCACTGGGAACAACCACAAATAATATTCATAATTATAGTTTCCATTGAGCAAGACAGACAATGCATTTTTTTGAAACTTTAACTCCAAAATTATATATATATATATATATATATATATATATATATATATATATATATATGCCCAGAATACCATAAGTATTGTAAGTAAAAATTATGTAGATATATAAGAACGTGCATTTTAAAACATTAAAATGGTTTTGGTCTGTGCTGATTCTTCTGATGTAAGTCAGCTACATTGCTTTCAGTTTTATCTGAAAACATATGAGCAGTCGAACGCAGGTGCAATGGTGATTTATATGTGAGACCAGTAAAAACCACTTGGATAAGGCGAGAGGTGAGGGTTATAACAAGAACACGTGCCCGAGAACCACGTCAGATTGGGTCAAAGAAGATTTGATCCAACAAATGGCCGTTAAGTGCTTCCAAAATAGTCATTTTGTAGAAATTTCAAACCAGGAGCTGTGCAGTAAAATTTCCTGCCAGCAGTGTTTCCCAATGTCACATTGTGCTTCTACCGTCCTCCTTCTTTCATCTCTGTTTTGTCAGTCATTGTCGTCTTATTTGACTGCCTGCTGCTTTTCTTCTGCTTGTGACCAGCCTTCCCTCAAGTGTCTAAAACTCCGGCGGATTTCTCCCTTGCACTGCAAGATCGTTCAATTTTGCACCTTCGGAAATGTACGCTTCGACTCAGTCTGGATCAGTAAATGTCCTCTAAAACAATGTGAAGGTGCACAGGAACACACACACACACGCCTACTTTATAGGAGCACTTTATTCCAACATATATAAACCATCTCGTAAAGGCGGCTTAATTTCCGAGCAGGTTCCCCTTCACGCGAAATGCCACATTTATCAGCGAAGCGTGAAGCAGGTTTTCCAGAAGGAGTGAGGTTGCTCCTCTAAACACCCAGGTGCTGAACATGATAGGTTTGCTAATTGATGAGCTGGTGCGAGACACATCGACGGTATGAGACCACCTGGGCCGGGAGCTGCTTTTCATCGCCGAGCGCGCATTATCTTGTGGAGTATACTGTTTATTATATTAGATCATTTCCAAGGAGTTCATTACAGACTCAGGCGAAGCGCCTGAAATGCACTCCTCCCTTTGTCGTGAAATCCCGATCAAAAGAACTTCCCCGGTTTCCGACTTGGACCGCCACACATCCGCATGTTAATTACAACCAGGGGAGTTCTCCTATAAATAAAGTTTTGTTGACACAATTAATTCCTGAGGTGTAATTACAGTCCTGAATGCCTCTCCCTGTCCGCCCCGCACATTTGTAAATGTAAGCGTCGCTAACGCGTTTGTTTACTAGCTCGCAGTCTTTTCAGTGGCGGACTTATTTTGGACGCGCGCCAACCACTTATGGATGAACTTTGCTGTGTAAAACTATTAGTGAGAACGCATCGGGCCGTAATTGCTTTATTGAATTACAAAGAGGAAGCACTAGGGGCCCTTCTTAAAAATGCACAGGTAGGTGGGAGGAATTACCACATTTCGCTCTGCAGCCTCTCAGTGGCTGATACCTGAATTATGGGGCTGACGCTGTGCGTCGAACGGGTCAATTTCCTTCTCCACATTGTGCCCATCTGCACTGTGTGTCCAGAAAGTGAATTTTCATATTCTATTAAACCTCCTTTATTATCTTCACCTGAGGCAATAGGCTACATTTATGTTCACCGTTCGATGCATACCGAAGCATTATTGATCAGGTCAGCCCCATGTGCTCCGTCCTGCTGATTCTTCTTCTTCGAGGGGTCTCTTTTAAATGACTGGCCTCCGTGCACTATCTCTAATGGAGACACCACCCACCTAAGTAAACCAGTTTCCACCGCTTCTAGCTGCTGTGCTTCCATCTACAAATCATGCCAACAGTTCAGTGAGGAGATGAAGCTAAAGAAGGTTTTTGGCCTTTGACCACTAACTAGACTCCAAATAAGTGAAGCTGCTCACTCTTCTGGTGTTGCACAAATCCATTCTGGCATGCAACAAAAGCATTGTTCCTCAACGCACCGCTATAGTTGAATTTATCTTTAAATATTTGCCAGGTTTCCCAGAAAAAACCATGCATGTTTAGACCTCCGTGCGCTTCAGTTTGACACCTTTTCTAAAGTTTGACGCCGTTTCTAAATGTCCACTTTGAATGCCTTCCGAGGACAGTTGGACTCTGACATGATTTCTGACTCAAACTGTCTGCAGTGAAAGCCATTCAGAGCCCATTTCATTACCAGGGCTGAGGAACATAGCCTGGACAGAGCTGCAGCCTCATCAACATTTGTGGAACGCTACCATTAATGAATTTCACGCCCCTTTCATGGAGAGCGAGGATGAACCTCAACTGGAGCTTTTCTTTATGTCAGACCCAAACACTTTGAGAAAAGTGTGTGACTTGCATGTCTTTTCCACCAGAAAGGTTTTCAGGGTTGTCAAGGGTTGTATTGTTGCAGAATGGTTGGTGCACCAACCCATCTTCATCCCATGACGTAGTATATTAACATTGGGAAAGTGGACTTTTGCGTCCCATGCTGACACCGAAAGCGAGACTCGTGCTTCCTCCCACCCTGCATGCCATGCTTCTCTAGCTATCAAGCTTGTTTTTTTCTGGAAGCACCACTGTCCATACACTCTAGGTCATTGACTGAACGACTGGCGACGTTTACCAGCTGCAAACTAAAAATAGAACGTTCATGTACTTTAGCACTGCTTTTGAGACATAGCGTTGTGCTGCTGCGCGAGATGGTTGTTGCTGAGAGTTGACCGTTGCGAGTCAACCGCAAAGTCGCTGTGCTTCCGTTGCAAGACAGGGTTCGGCCCGGCCCTCTAGCAGCATAGGAGCCACTGGTGGGAGTTTTCAGCTGTTTTTGTCAACATGCTGTGAAGTAACTCCCAATGTCAGCGCTCCATCACTCGTGCGGGCCTTTTAAGGTAGACTGTTAAGGAGGACTGTGAAAGACGTGCGATGTCGTCGTCATCAAGATGTAGACGGCTTCGGTGGGTTAGTACTCTTTGGGAAGTGTTGTATGCTTACATGACTCTAACTACATGTTTCCGCACACACACAAACTCAAAAAGAGAGGACATCTCTGGGCATGGAGAAGAAGAACGTGTGGACACCTCTGTCCTATTGTCATTATGCAATGCGTCTGTTCATGATTCAGTTTGGCTAATGATGAAATTCTCCCTGGGGAATAGAAATCGGATTTACTCAAGGAGAAGGCTCGAGGTGAGCTACGTTACGCGACAAAAGTGAAATGGAAGCCCATATGCTGTCACCATAAGGCTGATTTATCCAGGGGGTTTTGAATTGTAATAGTGGCGTAATATATGGTGCTGGTTACACGACTATGACACGAGGGTCAATGTCAGAAAAACGTGACGCTTCTAGGTTTTGGAATCTGCAGGCAATTACTCAGACTTGGTTTAAACCCCTTTATCAGAGGCTGATGCCACAGATGCTAATCCTTGGTTCTGTGCAGCCAAATGTCCAGCCAGTCGCTGCCTTGGCTTCTGTCTCTCAGCTCTGACTCCTGCAGTATCTGCTTAGCATGCCACTCATGTGTTCTCCTTGCTGACATGACTAATGCATGAACACACAACATTTATGCCAGGCAGCGAGTAAGACGGGGGCTCGCTCTAAGACTCCGACGATTTTTTTTGGCTCTTTTGTATGAAATTAATATACACAAGTCTGGACTCTAAACCATAACACAAGATTACATGCACGGAGGTTAACAGCAGCTCAACATTCGTGTCAATCTCTGCCTCACTGACGCTGGTGTTTCTGCAGTACTGCTGAGACTCCTGCGGTTTGCTGATGTTCCGTCGTATCGCTCCCTCTGAGCTGGCACTTAGCCACAGGGATGGTCACGCTAATAAAGACCCTTTGAACTGAGATGTGCAGAGAAAAGGGGAGGAGACAAAAGAGGGGAAAGAGAAATTGAATTGCGAACAAAGAAAGAAAGACGGCAAGAGATAATGAAAGGTTTTGTCCTGCAGGTAAAGACCTGCCAAGTCCATGAATTTACCCCCTTCCCTGTTTCCCCACTCATAATTAAAGGCTAGACAGAAGGTGCGGGTCGTCCAGATAAGGTCAGATGACAGCCTTTGATAATCCTTGTTTCAACCTTCATGTTGACTTCAGGTCCTACTCAAGGGGCGGTTGACTTTTGACGTCTGACATTTAAAAGAAGTGGACCTGCAGACTTGACTTTGGCGTGTTATCATTATTAATATTACTTTTTTGGACAGCACTTGGTTGCAAAAAAAAAAAAAATCTGAGCGGAGAGCAATGTGACACAGTCCTGATTTAAACCCGTATCAGACGCTTGTGTCAGCGCTGGAGCTCCGCCAGACTTCATGTTTCGGCGCCCGTCTCCAGCCGCTCGGCACCTTTAAGTATTCTCTAAATGTCAAGGTCTTCCGGTTGCACGTCATGACTTTGTATGATCCAGGAATTGCACGCCGTCACTGAAGCTTGCATTTTTCAGATGGATTGATTCTCAGAGGAAGGAAAAGGAAAACGCCGCCAAAGAGCAGATTGATGAGGCCGGCGTGCATAATCATACATCAGCTACAAGTTAGAGGTCGACAGATCGATTAGTGGGTCGCTTAACAACATCGCCTGATTAAGAATCTTATATACATTTGATAGCAGACACATCTGTGCTGCCTCTGCTCTACAGGAGAACGTAGTCGCCCCCCCCACCCTCCTTCATGTCCCAGTCCATCTTGGAAACTAAAGAAAATACTTCCAGAGAACAATCGTTCGTCTTCCTCTGAGGTTTTGTTGTGAGTGTGTCTCTCACAGATGCGCGTGGAGCTCTAAAAAAACTTCATTGTCATTTACTCTAGATGATGGGTTTCACCAAAGAACGTGTGCCTTTGTAGCATCAAAGCAAATTGGTTATATAGCGGTTTAAGTGGCAGAACGGTGCAGTGGCTGTGGTGTGACTGAGCAGTCGCTAGACATTGCTCAGTAGCAGCCGTTGCTTTCCTGAATGGTGGGCTGGTTTGTAATAGGAGTATAGGTGTCACATGTGGGAAGGAAGCACAGCCAGCTCATTTGATGTCTATGACAGATCCGTGGGCTCATGAAAGCTAATGCTAAAAGCCACAACTGAGTGAGTAACTTGGAGAGGGAAGTGAAAGCAATGTCCAATAAAAGAGAAGTACAGTAGTACCTCGTTTCTCTACCGCAATCCGTTCCAGATGGCTGTTCGAGAAGTGAATTGTTTGAAATCTGAATCGATTTTTCCCATTACAATTAATGGAAAAAGAAACAATGCATTCCAAGCCTTAAAACAGGCTTTTGTAGGAGTGAATGTAGAGTGTCTGCTGCAGGTGCGCTGTTCCTCTATGTGTGTGGCCGCTGCATGTGGGAGGGGTTGCCCAGTGAGTGACGTCTTCGTTGTGTTCGAGTTCTGGATTTTCGTTTGAAATCTGAAGCAAAAACATCTCGAAATTTTTGTTCGAACTCCAATTTGTTTGAACTCCGATTTCGCCCCGATCTATGTCACATCTGGGTCCGATGCGGAATGGGTCTGTGCCAGACATGGTCCAGATCTGAACCCGAGCCATCAAACAGATCTGTCCCGCATGTGGCCCAATGTTCAAACAACCTGTTGCCAGGTCCATAGTACATCCAGCCCACTTATGGGCCAGATAGATTTTGCTATGAGGGTACAGTTGTTGCAACCTTGAAATTCCAATAGAATGCTAAATAACTAACCACTTTATTTGTTTATTTTTAAAACTCCCGGAGACTTTGGGTCATATTGCTGTGGTTGGCTGTGATTCCTCAGGTTTCTCTACGAGTCACCTTCTCTCTGCTTCAGTCTGCATCTTTAATTGAAGAAAACATGTTTGAGTCACGTTCGCGAGCTAAAGGCTAACAACGGACTAACACCAGTAAACTGTTTAAGACAGTAAGGTGGGAGATGGAGCTTTTTCTTGTCTGGGTGCCAGTTTTGCTATCTGCCTGTAGACGATAGCACATGGCCTTCTCTGTGGGTGCAATGCAATGCTCCATAAGTATCCTGTCCAAATATGGAATTTGAGTATCAATATTTTAACCTAAGCATATGACCCACTTTCCAGCCATCATATCTCAGTCACTTTTGGTCCAGGGTTTCTTGAGTCAGTGGGTTTGAAACCCATGGTGACTCGCTGTTTAAGTGACAGATGTTCCACTGTTCTCCTCAGTGTCAGTTGAAGGGACTAGAGGGGCGTATTATGACTCTCACTTGGATTCAACGCTCTGTTTGGGCTTCATTGATTAATTCAGAATACATTTTGACAAGGAAATTTATTTGGATCGACATCCACAAGAGGACCCTAAAGGAGATTGTCACTCATCTGGGGGTGGAGGCGTCCTGGACAGTCTGCTGGTCCCGTTGCTGGTCACACAAACAACAAGCCTTTTGCACGGACTATTAGATCTCATAAAACCTATCGGCGCTCGTCAATATTTAAGGCATCTGCCACCCAGAGGGTGAAATGCATCTGCGCTCCCAGAGATTTGACTCATGGAAATCAATAAGGATGACTTCATTTAGATCTTGAATCCTTCATTGGCGAAAAGACAATCGCAGGCCCCAGACTGTGTGTCAATCAAACAGTCAATTACAAAGGCAAGAGGAAGCCCCCAGGCCAAATACATTAGTTGCTGTCCCTCTGATGAATCACTGTGACATCTTGCATGTGGAGCGGCACCACCCTCGGCTCCTAAGGAGACCCTAATGCGAACGGAGGGGAAGAGGTCAAACATGATAGGCAATCTAAATAAGGACCTTGGTATGACTTTAGCACTGTCGTGAGGCGCCGCCGTGTTTGTGTGCCGCCATGGAGGTGATGTCCTTCCACCTTTCTGCTGTTGTGTTATGACTGGCGTCCTCGCTGCGAGCTGGCTGTCACCATGAGGTGTCATCTGTGCGGCTCAGCCATCAGAGCTCCAGACACACACGTCAAACAACCACTGAGGATGCAGAATAGAATCGGCATCGTGGATCACGACTGACTACATTTACCCCAGGGCTTAATAGCAGCACCCCCTCTGGAGTATTCTGGTGCTACAGGTGGTTGTCTTCAACACAGGCGCGTACGCCGTTCCCGCTCAAGACTTTCAAAAAACCCGGAGCCAGATGTCAGAAATGTAAATGTCTTCAAGCCTGCATAACAAGAAAAGAACTGCTGGCCTCACTCTTTTTTTTTTTTAGTTCAAGCTAAGTTCACATGAGCTTCTTTTTCTTTCATGTCCCTTTCAGTCCCTAACAAGTGCCGCTTTTGCGGTTAATGAACAAAATACCGATGAAATATTTAATACTCTGTAGAGATATGAATGAATCAAAAATCCGCAGGGTTCTGCGAACAGCGAGTGCATGCTCCATTATGATAAGAGTTTGCAGAAACCATGCACTGTATGCAAGAGTCATCCAGTTGAGAATTGATCTCTGATACCTGAATTCTGGGCTCAGCAAGTCGCGACATTTTTTTTTTATTGAAAGGTGAGTCGCACTGATAACTGCATCCAACCAGACAGGTCGCAATATAGCGCTGAATCAATACCTCTCCTAGCTTGAATCGAAAACAGTCGGAGTGTTTCTGCGGCTGTCACAAACATGTCATTTTCGTGAAAGACGGTATTCGCCATAAGCGAGTACATTCATTGCTGTTGTTTATTGCAGTCTCCATATGATGAATGTTCCCTCCTCTGAACCATAACTCTATAATCGCATTTGTGCGAATGCATTCGCCGCCTACCAGGCTTTCCAAACAGCTTGTTTGGACTGACAGCTGATACGGGTTGTCGTTGAGGCCTTTATGACACGTCTGTTGTTGTGTCTGCGCATATGGAATGTATAAGGAAGGACTGCGCTGTACTGACTGTAAAGACATGCTGTGGAGCTGCTAGCCAGCATTTATATACCAACACCAGAAGCAACATATAGACCCACTTTCCTTGTTCACGAAAGCCAACTGGTCAATCGTAACAACTCGCATAGCAACTAGTGACAAACATGAGGTGGCGGGGCTTCATTGTTGGGCATGCTGGCATCCTGGCCTTTTTTTTTTATCAGTCTGCCACTGTGTATCCAGCAAAGCCTAGAATAGAACAGCCGGCTGGAGAGTCTAATCACCAAATGGAATAATATCAGAGGAAAAATACTACATGGAAACAGGAGGGCTGCAGTCTTGAAATAACAAAAGCTTCAGTCAAGCCACAGACCAACATCATTTTCCACTTCAAATCAGCAAATCTCTCAGTCATTGTCAGCCCTTAACCTCTCCTCACCCCACTGGTCAGATTGGAGGTTCAGCTTTGGGAAAATAAAAAGTTTTTCAGTGAGTAAATGAAGCACGCTGTTATAGTTTTAAGGCATGAATCTATATATCAAGTCGGAATAGACGCATAGAAGATGCTCTCTCTCCCCTTTTTTTGCTCCAGATCGCTTCGGCATGCCGACTCTCTTAGCGTGAATGAAAAGAGAATTATGGAGATGAGCGTGTGTTTCTGCGGGAGGCACGCTGCTGGCGCTTCGTTTGAATGTTAGGCCCAAGTCCTGCATCACTCATTCCGGCGCGACACATCAAAACGACAGAAGTCAACGCTGCAACCCACCGACCATTTATGGCTCTTCCTGCGACATCCAGGCTCTGGTTAGGAGTAAAAGTAGGACAGAGCCGCTCCTGATGACCATATTTGGCTGGTGGTTGTGTCCCCTGCAGCCATCTTTTCTGCCTTCACTGCCAGAGAAGTGTTGCTCAGCTCTTTTGTCAAAGGTCCCTGTTGCTTCTCTTCCTTTTTTGATTCCTAAAGAGAACTTTATTCATTTTTTTTATCCCCCTATTGGTTTCACTTTGTGCTTGTTCTGCCTGTTATCGCCCCTCTTCCCTCCTCCTCTCACCCACTCATCCTCTTACTGCAGTGTTTTGTATTTTCTCCCCAAACCCACTTCTTCCGCCCATCCTGCTTTTACTCTTCCCTTTGTTCTTTCTCTCCCAGTTACTTCCTGCATCCCCCCTTTTCTCCTTATCCTGTCCCAGCAGGAAGCTACTCACATCCAGGTTTACTCCACCGGCTGTTTACGGTGATCACGGCTAGTGTCCTCTGGCCTTTTCTGGATACGTCCCTCTGCGACTAATCAGCCGGCTTATTTATGTGTTTGCGGATTTCTTATCATTCTCGCAACTTTGCATGCAACTCTTTGTCTTGTCTTTGAGGGTCTTAAGCCGCTGCACTCCCCTCCTTGCTTTCATCCTCTGCTGGTGAACGCACACACCTCCTCATGATTTCCTCGCGCCTAATGCAAACCCACACATAAATCATGAGCACATGCTCGGGAGCATTGACACACACGTTCACATGCACAAACCCCCCTGGTGTTGAGCTTGATCGCCTGGAAAATGAATACTAAATGCGGGGCGAAATGGCTAGCAGGGATCACCTTGGCTGTGCGCAGATATAAAAATCAAGTCTCCCTCGGCTTATTCCCGGCTACACCAGGGGCGTGAAACTCGATAAGGGGCCAAAATTTAAAAAGCATTCCAAGTTGCAGGGCGAGAAACATTTGCATTTATTGAACCGCACTTGGGAAGAAACAAGCATCAGACTTCAATGAAATTTTTTTCGGGGGCTAACGCTTTCATAAATCATCCCCGTAGCTTGTGTTGAAATCCAATATAAAGCTGTCCTGTCTTCTTCAACCACTCTTATTTTTAAAGCCTCTGCATTTGTACTCTTACGGGCCACATAAAGTAACGTGGCGGGACAGATTTGGCCCCCAAGCCTTGAGTTTGACGCATGGTCCACACAGATATGCTGTGATTGATGGCTAGTTTGGATGAATCTAGAGGAGAATCCTCCTGTGCCCTCTTACTTTCCCTGTTAGGCAAAACACAGCTCATCCAAACACACTCTCTCACACAACATCCACAAGGAGGATTTGCATGCAGGCTGGCACCATCACTGGGAATCAAAGCAGAAGACGAGGCAGCGTTGGGCAGGTCAGGCTGGGGGAGAGGGTCCCTCAGGGGCCCTCGAGAACTTTGGTTTCCAGATGTACCAAGTCATTTCCTCCAAATGATTCTTTTCGCCCCGAAGATTGCGGTTTTGAATCATGTGTGACTACTTAATCATTCAATAATAGAGTTGTTCTCTCATTAAGTGAGTTCGGAGGAGACAGACCTCTCTGTTTATTGCCAATTTCTCCGTTGCTTGATGAAATATCCCAAATGTATTGCTCCTGTTTATTTGTCAATTACATCCTTCTATATAAACACAGTAGCGTGTATTGTTTGGCTGAAGGGCTTCATCTGCTTGGTTTCATTTGATACCGAATTATTGCTCTCAACATGCCAATTATGTTTTTCTACTTTTTCCTTTTAATGAAACTGTTTTAAGATATTGCATTGGTGCATTAGCTGCGCCGTTTTTGGAAATAAACCAAACAAAACGTACTACTGTAAGCAGTTTCTTTCTGGGAAATGGATTTAAACCGATTAAAAAGTTCCTAGACGTCGACGAATACATTGCATGCTTTGACTTTACAGAGAATTTGAAATTCTAATTCTTTGTGGTGAAATGAAAACATGGAAATGGTTTAACCCTTTAACTACCTCTCTGGGACTTTTTCTTATGTCTTGGTATTTATTTTATATTTTTATAGATTCATCTGAAATCTCCCACATCAACCATGTGCTCGAAATGGCTTGGGACTTTTCACACTCTGTCTCAAGATGAAGTGTGCTCGGCTCAGAAGTCCGACATGAGCAAAAGCCAACTGGGTTTTGGCTGTGGACTTGACTCCACCTGGAGAGCTGCACCTCATTCCGGGAGCGAATTTGGCGAATCCCAGGATAATAGGGGAAGTTAGCGCCTTCCTTGCCTTAAGATTGGTCATTTCATTCGGCCCCCGAAAAAGGCATCTCACGTTCTGAGCAAGCTTAATATCAGAGGTAAATAGCTGAGCTTTCATCTCACCTGGTGCTGAACAGCAGAAGCAAGTAGCTGAGCAGAAGCAAATGTTTTGAGATAAGTTGTCAATTCCTCACCAAAATTGAAATTGGTAGTGGTTAGGATCAGAGGACATTCTTGCCCTACCATCCTGGGATTTGCTCTGCGTGGGGGTGAGCAAGAAGCCTCAAGTGACTCAATGCCGGACACCGGAAACTATGAAAACAGACAAGACACACAAACATGGTAACTAGAAAGCAGTTAAGGTTTCTGATCGCAGTCTGGGCAGAGAACATTGCGACAACTTTGCAAACTCCCAGAACGCTGAGGTGCAGCGGGAGATTGATGCTGGGGAGTCAGGACTCGCTATGTGTGCACAGCTTTGATAACGCAAGTTTTATGAATTTGAATGACATTATTCTCTACAGTTTGGCTGTGCAGTGAGGAAAAAGTAAAATATGATGGCGACACTGTCACGAAGGAGAAAGCAGTTTGTTGTTTTGTCAATGAACAGGTCGCCATTAATGCGCCATTGGGTTTTAGTGTGTGATGCGCACTGTATGTTGCTCCCCCGGAGAGCAGCGGGGCTTGAGAGCGGGCTGTTTACAGCGTGGCCATGTCTGTGTTTGCTGTAATTATGAATCTTTTCATGTGGATGTGTTTATTGCACGGCCAGAGTGTGTTTGTGTTTATGAGCGTTTGGTTCCGTTATCAATGCGGCCCAGACAACAGAAGCTCTTTAGCGGGGAATAAGTTCACTTTGCCATGGAGATGAGTTAGTGCGCCCAGTTTATTTCCCTGTTTGTCAATGCGCGTACTGGAGTCAGGGATCTTCGAGGTGCTGGTGGCTGCTTCTGTTAAATAATCACTAAAATCGCTGATCTATTCCCGAAGCTGCGGCATTATATATAGCCTTCTCCTCTTCCTCCCACTACCTCTCCGCATCCTCTCGTTTCATTCGCACACATTTTCTCTTTTGTTCCATCTATTTTCTATCCCTCTCCTCTGCCACTCCTCATCTCTGTCCTCCATCACCTACTCCCACACGCTCACCATCGCTGAGCTTTGTTATGTATTGCTGCTCTGTGTTGTTTGTCTCTGGACATTTTCCCTGTCATCTCACTTTTTCTCCCCCGTTCCTTCGGCCTCTGCCCCCGAGCCCTACGTTCCCCCATTACCAACACTTCCCTCCTCTCATGTCCTGCTGCCCCCATCCTCCCTCCAACATCCCCTCTTTACCCTCGCTGTCCTCCTCTCCACCCGTTTTGACTTCCATCACATATGTGCACGCTGTCGGAGGGGGAGTATTGATTGCACGCTTGGCTGACAGGCACAGTAATGGACGACTTCAAGTGTGTGTGTGTGTGTGTGTGTGTGTGTGTGTGTGCGGAGGGGGTGTTTAAGGAACAGTCCTGGCAATAACTCACCTGACCAAGCGGAGGGCCGCCGGGCACGCGGGCAGGCAGCCGGGCGGGCGGGCGGGCGGAGTGAGAGGTGCAGCAGCATGCGGTGCGGCTTGACAGGCTGCATTTTAAAGCTACTGAGCCAAATGTAGGGCAACTTTCAAATCACACTCTGCTTCATCCCAGGGGGACTTGTTTTTGACTAGAAGCACCATGTGAGAAATAAAATGGACGAGTAAATTCAGGAATGACTGTGACCGTAGTCTCCCTGGCTGTCAGATCATATTGTTTTTTCCCCCTCAAACAATTATGTCACACGTACACAATGTCAAAGACGGCCCTCGCCAAACACCGAGCCCGACTCTTGAAATTATCGCCACTGCAGCACAGACAGTACCACACTGTAAGACACACTCAGCAGTAAAAATGCAAATAAGGCGATTCAATTAAAACAGTCTCCTTTTCATCGCCGGTAACACAGTTTTTGCGGCGCTGTGAGTCAACGTTTTAATGTAATATTATGTGAACGGGCCGCCAGAGTCTGTCCTCTCGGGCGGTTTTTGGACATTGTCAAAATGATTGCAGAGCTTTTTTGCCACAGCTCTTTCAGGAGGTGCATTTGCTTTTTCATGATGTGGATCTTACAGCGGTGGTTTGACATTTGGGTTTAGACGGAATACGATTACAAAGTCTGTCATGTAAATAGCAAAATGTGTTTGTGCCTGCTGCATACAAAGAGTCTGATCACACATTTCTTGTCTCAGACAGTGTGTTTGCTTTCATAACAAGCGGTTTGACTTTTATACAGTGAAGTAACTTGCTAATGACTTGTCCTATCGAAGACAAACATCAAGATGCTGAACATGTTTTGATGCTAATGAATCGGATAGTATCTTCACGAGCAATAGATCAGTTGTAGGAATGTAACAGAGGAATAACACTGTCGCCGGTCTGTTATCAGATGGAGTGTCATTCCACCATTACATTCCTTCATTGGAAAAAGCTGAAGATCAGGTCATGTAGAGATGTTCGGAGACTAAGTTGGATGAATGAGCTGTGGATGGAGATTGGATAACCACCATGACCAGCTACCGTTGATACCATTGGTATAAAAGGAGACCAAATGAGGTTTGTTGTTGTGGCCAGGATGTTCATGGGGAGTAGCCTTACTTGCTACCTCAACTCCTAATGGGAAACGTGTAAAGAAGCACAAGCGAATAATGTTGAATTCATGAAATTCTAAGAGTAATAATAAAGCTTTATTTATATAGCACTTTTCAGAAGGCTTTACAGGCAAAACAGTGAAGTGTTTGTGCTCGCTTGACCACGTAGGTGGATGACTAGGCCTTCAGTGAGCGAGAACTAAGGAAATGTTTGGAGGACTTTCCATAAATGCAAATGCATGACTTTTTAGCAGGGATTTAAAGGCGGTGTTGCAAGTTGTGTGTCAGACCTCCTCTGGCAGACTGTTGCAGAGTGGAGGAGCCCTGACAGAAAAGGCACCTCTAAATTTAGGTCTAGACTTAGGGACAACTGGCTGAGACCCACCTGAGGATCTGTGAGGATCTGTGGCTAGAAGGGGGTCAGCAGTTCCACAATGTAGCCAAAATGGCCTTTAAAAATGATCAGTCAAATCTTAAAGTGAACAGTTTTTGGTCTTCTTCAAATATGGATCTAGATGTACGTGCATCATATCTGGAGAGATTGAGAGATTGTCCTCAGTCCTGGTCACACCAGTTGATGTTTCACTGCACTGGACATAAAGAAAGTCACTTTTCTGTTCCCAGGGGACAATGTTAAGACTGTGGGGTGATACCTTTAAGAGGAATCCCTTAACTGCTTTTCAACTCCCCTTTGGGAAGCCACCACACTAAATATTAAGTTAAATTTGTACTGAATTATTAATGCAATGCGTAATAAATTAAACTTCTATTGACAGCCCAACTGTTTTGCTTTGACTCAAATACACGGTGGTTTGAATTGGCTCTTTCCGTGGTCAATAGACATCAACACATGGTGTGACATTTATGAGGCAACCTGAAAAGCATGTTTTGTGTTGTGTTCATCTGGAGCAAAACAGTTTTCACCCACAGCCCCTGCCATCTTTTTGTCATTTCCCATGATGATGCACGAGCACAAGGCAAAAACACGGCTGCACTGTTGGCTGTTAATCACACGCTGACACACACGTGGAAGGGCAAATCACGCACTAACTCACACGGACGTTTGCACGACACACACAAACGCAGCTCTGCCATTATAGGTTGCAAGCATCAGCTAAACATGTTGCTCGGCGGCACAATTCTGCAGAATCTGGATTCCACGGTGGCGACTGCAGTCACGCCATTGCTGCGCCAGACACAACATGACACGCGGTATCACTTGACGTAATGATATTCAGAAGCAATATGACCACTTAAGCATCCACACAAATAAGCAAGCAAATTAATAACATCCACTTTGCATGTATAATTGATTTAAGCCCGACCTTGATCTACTAACTTGAGAGGTTTTCGTCGTAAGCCGCATTAAAATCAATGCGGATATTCATAATTCTGCAGTAAGTTGAGGGATTTCACAGGCTAATGTGCCGTGAGTTAACAAGATGCATTATGCATTAATTCCGACGCACTTTGCTGCGGATTTACAAAACAATGGAGCAAATAAATGCCAACACCACATTAAATATGGTGGTGCTGCATTAATATTCCGCTGCAAATTCCTCTTAACATACGCTATCATCCCATTAGCATATAGCCGGCGGAGCCATGACCAAGAAAAACAGCGAGAACGGAGCAGAGAGCTGCGATGTTTGACCAGAGAAGCGCGAGCTGAAGCACCTCGTTGACATTGGCAAGGTGACACTCTTATAATAGAGATGTACACACGCTCACACTCACACATTGGTTCCAAGTCACTAGCATTGCTCACAATTGAATTGTATGACACTTTATTTTCCCCGGCTTCTCTGCGGCTCAGTTGCCCCGATGGAGCATGAGAGTAGCTCAGCAGCCAATCTGTGCTTCGGCTAAAGGGATATTAAATATTGACTTGAGGATAGAATCAGGGCCGAATGGCTGGAAATTATTCATCATTTGTCAGATGGATGTTTTTGACAATACATGCCGGGGTAATGGATCAGCCCTTTGGCCTGGCTGACCTTGGGATGGATCTCATCTAGGAGGTGTTGAAGTGACATGAAGGGGAGCTACACACCTTATCTGATCTGCCCCACCATCCTCTGTGATAAGATGGATGCTTTGTTTTGTCAGCACGTTTCATATTTGCTGAATACAACGCTATTCAAATGGCGCAGCTGCCCTGCGCAACAGCTTGCTCACAAGTCATAACCCACCTCCTCCCCCGCTCCTCCTGAGTAATCTTCTGACTCATCAATGCCATCCTGTTATCATTGAGGCAGGCTCTGTTCGGTAACCTTGTTTATGTAATTTCACAGAAGCGGGAACAGAGTCGTCGCTCTCATTTTTAAGCTTCCGACACAGACTTGTGAGAGATCCGGGATCCCTCAGCGCGCGCCATCCTGTCGCGTCGACGCTACATTATTTATTTTTGACTAAAATGTTCCTGACAGCGCCGTGTCTGTCATAACATTGCTCACATTGTCTTTTTATCATATCCAATTTCATCTCACTCCTGAACAAAATCCCCCAGATGCGTCTCCACTTGAGGGAAAAGTTCATACCTGACTTGGACTTGTCAGAGAGCGGCATGCTGTCAGTTCATTGCTGTGAAACCGAGTGAAAATAGCTCAGCATGTTTATCATCAACTTTCCTGAAGACACGTACGCTAACTTGATGCTTCAGAATTACTTTAGCTTCCGTATCCGCCGATCACATCTATGCTGCCCCTTCTTTCCAGTGTGTCTGCTTGCTGTAAAGGTGTTCAAATGGTTTCCTACTGAGAACTATTGCACAAGAGCTAATCCACATTCTTGTCGAGATTCAAATGTTCTCACTTAAAGTTCAAGGCTCAAGGTTAATGAAGTAAAAACAGGCACTTCAGCTACCAAAGGCATGACGGAATCTTGAGGTCACCATTACAGGAGCAGCTCGCTCCTCGCGGTGCACTCATCTTTTAGTCTTTCATTTGCCTTCCACTCATTTACAAAACGCTTGCAGAGCGGCGGATATTTACGAGACAACCAGGACATTCGTTCTGTCAGCTCCTTCTCTTCAGCACCTTGGAGAGCTCACATCCTCTGGTGCCCTTTTGAAGTCTGGCTGAAGCTCGTGGCCACTTTTTCATTGTCAAGTTTTCGACGAACCTTAGAACTGAAGCCATTTTCAAGCCTCTTTCTAGCGCCGCGCTGTGCATTCTCATCAGGTTTCCCTCTGAATTCATGGACGGAAAAATATGGTGACATTGCACTCCACCTTCGAACGATATTCATTACCCATGTTTGAGTTTAATACATACCATTTTGAATTAATACAGCATGAAATATGAATCGTTAATTAAGGCCGTGCTTTGGAATAGCAATACTCATTTATGGTTGTAATTCAGTTCCTCTTGGATTTTGCCATGTCAGATTGGAGCTCATTAGAACCTCAGCAGTCAATTTATTTTTGCAAGTGCTTTCTAATATATTTGCTTATCTGGATTTGAACAACTTTTTCATTCATAATTCTCCGCACTTCTGTAGGGATTCATACTGCAGTGGCTTTTTGCTGCAGTTGTTTTCACCGGCAGGGAAATAGCGCTCAGTTGTTTGGTTTTGCCATTGTAATGTCTTTGTTCTTATCCAGAATTATAAGGTTTCAGTCTTGTATTTCATGTCCATGAAAACATTCTGGTGCATTTTATGGCCAATGTTTGGACATGGAGCTGTGGTTCACCTTTGAGCTCCTCACCGACGACCAAGCTCCTAACCTTATATCTGAGGCAGACCAGACTTGCAGACGGAGGATTTTTTTTGCCCCCAAGAGTACGAGTCATAGGGTTCTCCTCAGGGGTCCAACCCTGGTGGTCAATTTCTTTCCTCTTTCAACTGAGAAGTGCAGTCCAGTGAGCCAAGAGATTATTTGCACTTGTGGCCTGATATCAGACCTGACCTCCTCTGACCCCGATCACCAGCTCCCACCTCTCAGAATGGCCAGTATTCCCACTACGGTTGTGCAATGACTTTTAGCACTCCCAACCAAATGGACAGCGGTCAACATTAAACCTGCACTTCTGAGTAAATAACAAGGCATTCCCACTCCTTAGTCATGCACAATTCATTCTTCATCATTATAGTTAATGTTAGCTGGGCTTCTTTGAGTACAGTCTAGAATGTTTTTTACTGGTTCAAGTATGCTACAGAAAAAAAAAACTTAACTACTTCAATGCTTTCTGCAGTGTTCGTAACACATTGAAATAGTGTGGAAAATGGCTTATAATGTGTTTAAATCCTGGATTCCCATTCAAGATGCAGGGTTTCCATCAGGATTTTTTGAAACTGTGGCATGGAACAGAACACAGCCATTCAAGGAGCAATGGAGAAACAAGGAAGCAGAGGGAAGTGTTTTGACATTTACGGAATTGGTGACACTAAAAACGCTTGTTTTTAATCATCACAAGTAAATCTTTCTTCAATCTGCTGCCGATCTCAAGCGCTCCGCCTGAATGTGCCACTTGAGTTCCGCGAGCAACAGACCTCAGTCATGACGAAGTTCCTTCCTGGAATTTTCTGTGAAAAACACACAGAATACCATCATATTCATGTCTACCTCCATGATGTGTTATCTGTCTGTTTCCGCTTAGGTTTAATCGGTTTTATCACGTGAGATTTTAAAAAGAGGCTTTTCGGAAGCCTCTCATATTTACATGTAGCGGAAACCCTGAGATGTGAGTGCATTTGCCTCTGGGTGACGTGGGATTGACCGGAGGGATTTAAGGTCATGAACATTGACTTGATGTTAGTCTAATGCTCCGCGCTCTTGTCTCTCGGCTTATGTTGCTTTTGAGTGGCCACTCGTTGATCGCGGAATAAGAGATCGCTGGGACAGTCATTCACCAAAATCAGTCAGTAATCGGATGGATCGTTGGTATTGACTTTACAAGCTGGCTTTATTCCTCGATCAATGTTATTTTCATTGATCTCCGTATCAGTCAGCCGAGCTTGATGATCAGCTGTTTTTAGCACGTGTACTCCTTTATCCTCCGAGTGCCATCATGAAGTACTGAAGAATGAAAGCGCCTCTTGGCCTGGTACAAACCAGCAAACAGGCATTTCAATTATGGGAACAAATCTTGTCCTCATTAATAATACATGATCGACTACTCTAAATAGTCTTTGTTTTGGCTTTGAGTGTTGTTTCTGTTTTCGTCTCCCATCTGTGCTTGCGACAGAGAGAGCGAGCGAGAGAGAGAAATAAATGAGAATGTTTTGACAATGATGTTGCGGCGCTGCACGAGCAGCTAAGCGAAATGCTACTTGAGCAAAACGCAGGCACAAAATTTGGAACGTGATCGTTTCTGTGTCGCAGAGTCGCTCCTGGCGACTCGTTATTTGAAAGGCGTGATCATTTTGGAGCTCAGCCAGGTGTGACAATAGTAGCTGAGTATGCAGTAATTAACGTTCAGGAAATGTCAAACGCCAGTGAGAGTTAGCCTGTAATTCTTACAACAATATAACAATATAGTTACATAAGTCACTTGATTTAAATGTTTCATGAGCAGCAGAGCCGGCGATTCACATCACACAATACTGCTACGTCACTCAAGCGTTGAATCAGGTGATATCCATCCAAGTGCAAGTCAGACCTGAGCAAAGGTTGGGATGACATTGTTTCAAACCATTATTTCTTCATGTCAGTTCTTCAAGCAAAGCAATGGAATGAGCTTTCTGTTGTCTTCTCTGCCCCACTTTTATTCACAGGACTAAAGTATTTGGGAGTATTCATGCTCTCTCAGAACTCGATTTATGGTTAGCTTTAAACCTTTGAGTGCGAAATTGCGACAAGCCAATCTGCAAATCTGGTGCCTCAGGCAAGCAGATGGCGGCTACCTGCATCTTAAATCTGAGCAACATACGAAAGTGTTTTGGAGTTTAAAAAAATGTCTGGTTTTAGTAACTCAGTAGGATTAAGACAGCGCAAGAGAGTGAATATTCATGCTCTGATGGAGATCTTATAGTGGGACCGCGTAGTGACAGTGTGTCCACTCACAGTGACGACTCTACAAGAAGCACATCCTAGAGCGGATTCTTGGTTAAAGCTCTGATAGGGGTAGTGTGACTGTGAAATGCCGGGATAGTGTCAAATTCAGAACAAAAACAAGCAATGATGCTCTGCCAGATGAGGAAGAGTATCACTAGTGAAGGGTGTAAACATCTCTAAAACTTATGTAGCTGACTACGTCAGGAGCCTGGTGACCTCATGAGAAGTCACGCACATCTACTTCCGCTCCATGGGACCTTAGCTAATGAAAAATATGAACAGGAGCCAATGGAGAGTATTTGGTAGCGAACTACAATGCTCCTTGCAGGCTCTCACTTGACCGACTATCGAGTGAGATAGTTGGTCAACTATCGAGTGAGAGCCAGCTGGCAGGAGTGTTTAACCATGTCAGCTAATGTTTGCTATCTTCTGCCTTTGTTAGTTTAGTATTTTAAGCATGTGCCTTAGCCTTAGCATAGGCGCTGTTGGATTCTGCTGTGACATCATATATGCGACACTAAATAATTATGTATTTTCACAATCAAATAAATCACAAACGACACGACAAACGTAGACGAAACTCACGTCATTATTTAGCTTTTAAACTGAGGCGCAGCACGTGATCCATCGCATGAGGCAAAGTGGACCAGAAAATAACCTTGATCTCACCATAGACTTCCATTCATTTTTTTTCGAGTGATCTCTTTGGTAACAGCATCCAAGTTAGGATTCCATTGCGGAGCGACCCAGAACATACCGTACTGACCATGTTGTAGGTCGCAATGCTGCCAAAACCATTTCTCCTCGTGTGCTGCTTTGCGGTGATGTCACAACTCTAATTTAACAGTCCATTCCAGTCAACTACATCGACCATTGATGATGCCCCACCAAACTTCGGTGGCCGCTGTTAGAACCGTCAGAGACGGAGGTGCACCTCATGAGCTTTATCCCAGTGACAATTGTTACAGTGAGCATGGATGATAAGCTGATGGGCGATCCATGCATGGCGACTGAGGTCATCACAAACCTGGTAAAAACTTGACACCAAAAGAGCAGTGTCTCCAACCAGAGTTGCACAAGGACCTCAACCCATCAGTTAAAGCGTCCCTGAGCGAGACCCCGTGCCGAGACAATTAAAAACATAATCAATGGATGGATCCTCCAGAGGTTCATAGCATGTTCTCCTCCTCAGTCCTGTGACCTTCTGCTTTTTAAGAGCTCTGCTTTTATAGGCCATAAATAAAATGATCAATTGTCTTATTCATCAGAGGCAGCAGGAGACTCGGTGCTCATATTTCTTTTATACACTTATCTTTAAAGGCGCCCTCATCAGAAAACGCAGCACGAGGTGGATTGACATTGAAAGAGATACACATTCATAGTCTTTTCTTTGCTTGTGCCAGTGTTACTTCCCCGAGTGCAAGCAGGGATATATGAGAGTATCCATTAGAACAGAGACGTACAGTCAGCTCCTTGCATGGTATTTATTCCTGGCCCGGCCTGCGACTGGCACCACAGCCAACCTCCATCTTGTTTTCACAGCAGCGTTCCCAGTAAATGATGTCGTCTTCGCACATTTATCCTGAGGCAACAGCCTCCCGAAGAGGGAGAAAAATAAACATGATAATTACGACATTTGTCATGATTCCAATCAATGATAGATTTCATTCGATGGCTTCTTTGAGCTTGAAGTACTTAGGTTTGAAACGTGTCACATTAAGTGGACGAGCGGCCGAGGAGCTTAATTGCATGGCAGGAAACTACAAGTAGCTATTACTTATAAAAGACTTTTCTTTCTGCCGTTTTCGCCGAAGCGCTGAAGAATGCATTCATCTTTGCTGCATGGAGAATCTGAATTATGTTGCTCTGGGCCCAGCACTTGTAGATCTAGCTCGATGATGTCGCCGTTTCTGGCGACTTCGTTGCTCTGTTTGGCTGTGTGGGCTCACATTTGTGATCTTAGTCCTGCATGTTCACTGTGTCTAAACACATGACTTCAACCTTTCTTTATTAGTTTCACCGTATTAGTCGTGTGAGTCAAACTGAACACAACTCATTTCCAAGGCTACCGACTGCGACGCTGCGTGGAAACCGTTTTGAATTTTCATTTTAGAATGCGGTTTGTTTTTCTCCCTCATTTAACGCTATTTTTCTTGGATGTTTGAATTCTAGACATTGCAAACGCTGTGCGAATAACAATAGCTCATCCAGTGATTACTGAGTAAACATGAAAGGGTGAAATGACGGCTAAATTAGCGGAACAGTAAGCAGTAATGTTGCATCACAGCAGGAAGTTATGTTTCAGTCCGGAGGGTGCGGGAGTTCTACCTTCCTGCCTTGCTATTACCCGGCAACTAAATGAGACACAGGTTGGATTCGCACGCTGTTATGTGATTTAAACAGCATCATGTATCATGTTGTGATCTGAACCTTTCCCATCATATGGACTGTGGATGATCAAATATTCATTGAGCGCTTAAAAGTTTAATGAAAACCAGTGAGTCTCTGCGGATCGCGGTTGTAACTTCCACGATATGAGACACATCTCTAACCCCGTCTGGTTGTAAAGGGAAATGTTTTACACACGTCATTGAAAAAGCTCTGACACAGTGTTTGCTTTCTAATCCTGCATTTGGGAGAAATACCACAACTGAAGGCCACCCTCCGGCAGTGGGTGAGAGATTTGTTGTCAGATCTGCCTCTAGATGCTCTTTGGGGGAGTAGATTAGTGAAGATTCACCAGATGATATGAACAACCGCGACCACCATGGCTTAAGGTGCGTTATCTGTTTCCCTCCCTGGAACTATTCGACAGGTGGAATTTGATTCACTGATAAGAGGTTGACTGGTTTTTCAAGAGTAGCAGGGAGAAATCTTTAGATCCAGAGTGTATTGGTTTAATTGAACTATCTTGCGGACGAAAAGTTTTTGTATGTTTTGTGTGGATTGATAGTGCACTTCGTAGTCTTGTTGGGCAGAGTTCTGAGATTTTTTCCAGGAAGAAATGCGCTACGACGTCAGATAAGCTTATCAAGACTTGTACCTGCAGTGAATGGGTTCAGTGGCAATGGTAAATCTAACATATCTCTCACCTAATTTTGTGCCATGGGGTATTGCGCCGTGTCGGAAACGTGCTCCTCAAAACCGAAGTTAGACTCCTTCCCGTCCGCAGATTGCTGCTCGATTTTCACTGACGGGGGCAGTTTTAACTTGGGGTTAAATAGTGTACTGTACGATTGAGGGGAAAAAAAAGAGCGTGGCTGAGTGTACTGAGTGACATATTTATAGCTTCGTGTCAGCTAAGCAAAAGGAGAATACGTTGTGTTGTTGGTCAAGTTAGTCAAGGCAGGCCACCTTAATATCAAGGAAGCTCTGCAGGAACCAATGCATGAAGGTCTCTCATTGAAGCATGGACATTTAGTAGCCCTCACAACACATCCTCACTCCCATGGTGTAATATATTGGCGTTGGGAAAGTGGACTTTTGCGTCCTATACTGACTACAAAGGCAGCCTTCTGTGTTGACATGTACACAGGTGTTTCAATGGTGTGGGGATGGTGTCTATATCACTTGCAAACATCTGTCTTTTTTACGTTTCTCTCTATCAATGTGCCAAGATGCATCACTGAAGACTGCCTTTGTCTTGTATTGTCAGTATTGGATCTCAGGATATTTTGCCATGGGACTGAGGATGTGTTGGTCACGTTTGTTGGAGGCGATTGTAAACACTCCATATGATTGGGTGAGTGAGCCACTAGACGTGATGGGAGCGGACATCGATTTAATGAATATAGTTGTCTCTGAAAGTTTCATTTTAGCAGTGTTTGAATAGTTTGCTAACAGTATTTGGAAATGGCCTGCGAGCCAATAGAGTTTCCAATTACACTTCAGCTATTACATTTGCACTTTGAATAAAGCGGAACGTCCAAACCCAAATAAGCACTTCTTCCACGACTGCTGGGTGAGATTTTCGGTTCAGTCCTCGCAATAAAACAAGGAACTTCTGAGCGCCGGCATGTATGTCACTTCTGTGATGATTCGTGACACATTCATTCGCCTCTGAGGATCCGCTGTAAATAATTTATGTACGATACACTTACGGTGGGGAGACGGGAATATTGGATCCAAACTCACTCTGGGTTTCACTTTATCGCCAAGAATTTCTGTTGCTTCATGTGCTGTGACAATTCATGACTCAAATGTGGAACCAGGACATTTTTTTTGACTGAAATTAGTCAAGAGTCAAATAACAAATTCCTTTCTCCGTCCAGCAATCAATAGTTCAACAGTGTGAAGATGGCTGTGACTCTTCTGCTGTTGACTCATGCTCACGACCATTTTTAGATAAATCGTGGGTGACTGAAAAAAAAAAAAACATGGTTCCAAGTGGACATGCAAAATGCTCTGCACTTTTACTTTTCATCAGCAGTCAATTTGAGACAAGTCCTGCTAAAAATCTCTTCTACTTCTCTACCTGTTCCATCACCAGCCTCCTCTCCACACCCCCTCCCCTTCCAGCCCGAGACTCTGTTGCTATGGCAGCTGAACCTGACAATGAGAGAGTGAGAGAAAGAGAGAGGAGAGCAAATGCCACCTGTGAGTCAATCAATTTACAACCTGTGTGTGCATGAAGGTGAACGTACCGTATACGGGTAACTACAGTGTTTGAGGGGACATCTAAAGCAGGAACGACGCTTGCAGTGGCTTCTCCTGTACATCAAGGAAAGCATCGATGCGATTATAAGTTTTTGTGATTGAATGAAAGCTGTAAAATATCCAGTTGCCCTTAAGAGCGTCGTTCTTGAAATGGCTTCACGGTTTCCTCAGTTGTTTTGCGATTTGTCGTGATGGATCTGATGCCAGCTGCTTCTCAAAACACACACACACAAGACCCTGCTCTGGGTTGTGAGAAATGAAATGAGAAGAATATATTTACTCTGAACGCACCAGAATCCCTTTGATGGTACACGGCCTTGGAGAAGAAAGTATTCAGATTTATTCAATTATAATTTATCTTATTTTACTCTTTTTCATTCAGCAAGGAAGGGAGCACATCGGTTGGGAGTCAGACGGCGTAGCTGTGGAGTGATCCCAATTTTCGAAATGCACTCAACAGACTTCATTTTAAATGTTTTATCACTCGCACGATGTATAGTGTGTGTGCGTGCACGGTGTATCTGATGGGAGAGTGTGAAGTCAAGAGCGGTCCTTTGGTGCAATGTTGGCAGCAGAAAAATGAGATTCAGACGCAAAAGTTCTGCAGCACTTCAGCGTGTTTGAGTTTGTTGCTGAAATGTGTGATATAAATTTTGAAAAGCAGAAGTACTGTGTTAGCCAACCACGTTGTCTTACTGAGAGGAAACTGAAGCACTTGTAGTTTCTACTAGGAATGAAATTTGCCTCGCTACTGAGCGTTAAAAAGCTATTGTCAAATAAGGACACTGTAATGTCAATGGAATTTGCAAATGACTACAGGTATTCTTAGAACAACCACAGTGGCCAACGCCCCCTCCTGACCTCAGGAGATGAATGACACCTTCATCTACCTTCCTCAGCTTCTATCGTCCTGCACTCATGACCCTCAATGGTTCCATGTTCCCCGTCTGTCCATATGCTTGAGTTTGGTGGTGTTTTGTACCTTCCTTTGGTCACATAAAACACAGCATTCACATGACGACAGTGACAAGACGTTCAGTTAAAGCCTGTCAAACTAGTCATAGATCTGAGTACTCCTGTATACTGCAGTGAGCTCAACCAATGTAGCGCAATGTCACCTAATTCAGACTTTTTACCATGAGCCAATGCTATTCTTTAGTCAAGGAGGCTGCTTTATCCACTTATTTTTATGGTGTATTTTCAGAAAAAGACAGAATATGACGGAGGTATTCACTGTCTCAGTGCCTTTCTTGGTATAATTGCCCTCATCCTCCTTCACCAAAGACATACACAGATTTCTCGCTCTTGAATTTCACACCCCAAATTCCAAATAAGATAACATGAAAAATATGATTGTATCGGGGAATTGCTTTGCTTTGGAAATATTTGTTAAGAATCACTGTGAGACAAAGCCAGACCTCTTCCTGCTCTAGCCACAGGCACATGGCAGATAATGAAGGTGCATCTGCGCCTACTGTTATTAATAACCAACCTAATAGATCAATAAGAGGGTGGAACACAAGAGAACCAGTCATTTGTCTGCATTACGCTTCAGTACTCTCAAGTCAGTGACCACGGTGTCTCTACTACATTATTATTACATAATGTTTTTGTATTGCGTTGACATCTGTGCTCCAGTTCGGTCAAATGAAGTTTCTCCACCGAGCCCTGCGGTGCGTACATTTGTATCAATGGGCATACCCTGTTCAAAGAACTGGCGCACGGCTCCCTGAGAAGACAAAAAACATTACACACGCTCAAAGAAAAGAAGCCGGAGCTCCAAGTAGGAGAAAGAAAAAACTAGTGGGAAACCTCAGGAGATGCAATTCAAGAAGACAACGCTCCTCCTCGTGCAGCCAGCTCTGTGAAGCAGCAGTTGTAGAAAGAGACAGATATTAAGAAAGAGTGCATGGAACAAGGAGGCAGTTACTCAACAATGTAAGGGGGATTATTTTGCTACCGATTCTCTGAGGTAAACAAGGATAGAAGCCTTTGACCTGATCGCTACCTCGGATTGGACGAGTCATTGTTCGTCACGGCGCTGTGTGTGATCAAGTCATTCTTAAAGTCCCCCAGTCTGAATGCAAATTCCCAGCTCTCCAAAATAAGCCAAGGGGTGAGTGAGTTCAAGGAGAGCTTCCTAATAGTGATTAAACCTCTGCGCTTACATAAGCCACGGCGGCAACAAGTGGGACCTGCGTCAACAGCCAGTGACACTAAAGAACACGTCTTTTAACAGCGCTCACGGGGAAATCAGTGCACCGAGCCGCTGCTCCGTCTTCCTCTGCAGTGATCTGAACAGCGGGTGATGCATATGCATCCAGGAGAGGATGAAATGCAGACTCAGACATGAATAACGCGCAGGAATGCGTCAGGCAAGCAGACAAACAAGAGCACATAAAATGACAAAATTGGCGGAATGTTCCCCCCCTTCTGAATCTTTCTGCTGGTGTGTAGCGCTAGCGGACGTGTCTGTCTGTGTGTGTGTGTGTGTGTGTGTGTGTGTGTGTGTGTGTGTGTGTGTGTGTGTGTGTGTGTGTGTGTGTGTTTGTGCTTGACATAGTCGAATGTGACAGTGTCACAGGAGCACCGAGGTTCCCCAAGCAGGCGGTGTCACCGGCTGAGGGCCTCTTTGTCAAGAAAAACAGGAGGATGGATTTATCCTTGTCCAATGGAAACACTCACACACACACACACACGCACACAGACACACACGGAAAGTGCACTTGTGGGAATGAACAGAGTCCTATAGACTGTTCCTGTGGCCAAAATAGATATAGCTTGTGCTGGAGGAGATACAGATGTGTGGATGGATGGAGACCGAATGAGAGCAGAGCCAAAATCTAGCCTTGAGTTTTTAAGTTCAAGCTTTACATTCCAGTGAATATTTACCTCGGTTAAGCTGCGTGTTTGTCAGTACAAGCAGCTCAAGTTCACAAACCGCGGGCAGAAACCTTTCTAGAACAGGACTGCTGTCTATAAATGAAGTCAAAGTGATCAAGAAATATTATGTGGAAATATATATTGTGGTTAAATATATATTTGCTCAGGTGAAAACACAGCTGCCCCATTTAAAAAGTGGTTGCTATAGATAGCAAAGCAAACATCTGAGGACGGCCGATTCCTCAAATGGTCGACAAAGCATCGATGAAACAGTGTGCGTCTGTGACGTCAATAAATATTACGATGTCTACAAGTGCGGCGGCTCTTGTTTCAGTGTCACAGACAGTCTTTCTCAGCATAGATTCATTTATTCGATTAGAAAATGGCAGGAGGTCGTAAAAACGAGAGAGACCCATTGTACTTTTCCCACAGGCCAGAGATTTTGCTAAATAGCTTCTTTTGTTTGAGATCAAAAGAAACTCCTCTCGCAGAGATATACACCGAGGGAAATGTGCAAATCCTGACATTTGAAGCTGAGGCCGGAGAATTTAGACAAGTTTTCTGCCCAGTATAATGTATTCCTCTGAAATGGAGATTTTTAAAAACATTGTTAGATTCATGACAAAGTCCTTTTGTGTTACTTTCTTTCTGAATCCAAGTTACAGTAAAGGTTTCCACTGTTTGAAATTCACTTTTAATGGTTTGTCAAAGACATTTACATTACATTTATCAGTTTATTATGTTTTTATTTTTTTTCATTTTTAATGTACCTGGGTTATCATGAAAAAAACCTATTCAGATATTTGGTACAGTCATTGAAAATGATTCATAGATTTTATATATCCTTTGATCATGTTAAATGGTAATATTTTTTCCATACCCTTTTATTGAAAGATATAAGCATTTGTTGTCATACACTCTACAGTATATACAGTCTTTGTATCATGTGTCAAACTTGAGTCCAGGGGCCACATTTGGCCCACCAAATCATTTTTTTGTGGCCCATTAGGGCTTTTAAATTTGGAATATAGCGCCTTCCTCAAAATGTTTTGTTTTTAATGAATTGTTATTGCATAAAAATACCTTTGGATTTGTTCACAAGTATTTCAAGGTTGTAATTTTACAATTTCACACATACAAAGCAACTGTTTCTTTCAAAACTCTGCAATAACTCATCTGAGAAAGTGGTATGTTGTGAAATAGCTCCCTGAAGTGTAGTAGCATGCTGTCTCCACACTTGAGTTGGTGGCGCTGCATCTTGACTTACTCTGTAGTCACAAATTTGCGAGCAATCTTCTTCATTTATTACCAGACCTTGCGGCGATTTTCTGACATCAGTTTTACTGGTAGATGAGAGTTTATGCAGAGGACTGTTCTCTGCTTGGTATTCTCGACGGCAAAGCCCCAATAACGCCTCGACTTACATGCGGCAACCCAGTGAACATCCTCAAGAATCTAATATAAGAAACTCCGTTATGTGCCCGCTGCCAGACGGAACAACATCAAATGAATAAACCATATTTCCTCCAAATGTTGAAATTCCTCACCGGGTCTGCAACCGACTCTGAATCAAGCCCTCGATAGCGGGTGACGGTAAGAGGGACAGATGAGGCGGAGGGAAAATAAAAACATGCGGAGGAAGTGATGGAAAGTTGGTCAAAACAAGAAGCGAGATGGGAATTGAAATGGTGGCGGGGGTGAAAAGGGAAAAATTGCTGAGTCAATGCGACTCGCAACAAGTGCGAGCGCTTTGTTGGAGGAAGAAAGTATAAACCCTAAATCCTTAGAAGAAAAGAAAAGCCGGAGGAGCAGCGAGGGGTCTGTGGTGCTTCAGTCGTGCTCACATGCAAATGACATCCCAGCTCATCCGTGTTGTTGGGGTGTTGACGGAAATGACGGGCCCTTGTTACGGACAAACCTCCCCACCCTCGCCCCCTTTAACAGTTCTTTATAATGAACCATTATGTTTAATTGCGAGGTCCAAAACCCCCTCTCTGTTCCATCACGTCTAGTGCTCCTTCAGTCCACTGCCAATTGAAACCCTTCCACTCGCAAATTCAATTATAGCAATGATTCATCCTTCCATTCTGATAGCTGTCAGATTTTCTTGTTTCGCACAATAAGCCAGAAATGAAGAGAAAAACAAAGCATTTCCTCCCGCCGTGGCGACACCCTGCTCCTCCAAGCTGCTATTCTCCCTCAGCCTGCCTTTGCCTACATCCAGCTTTCTTCGCCTTAGTCTACATTCATCCTTTCCTCTTCTGCCTGGAGGTAGGAAGCCAGATTGCGTTTCTCAGCCTCCCCTCCTCCCTGCCACGTCCCACTCTGTCCCTCCCCTGTCTTTCTCTCGTCGCCCACCACATACCCACCTTCTTCTTTACAATTTCTGGAGATAATTAACGTCTTGGATTTTACGCTTCATTCTTCCATAATAGACGTGGCAGACACGATGAGCGGGCTGCCAAGTTTCCAGCTCATACAAACACATAAATATGCAAATATGCCTAAATGCGTATTTTGCCATGAATCTCCCGCTCGCTCTCCCGCACCTTTTCCCAGGCGATGTCATTGTCTCCTGCGTGTACAGACATCGCCCCCAAAACAATCTCTATCCATCCAATCTCCGCTCAAGCGGTTGGGGCAGCAGACTAAAGAGGCGAATGCTGCGGGGGACGCGGGCAACCGAGAGTGATCTCTCCAGCTCTTGGGGGGGGGGGGACGGTTTGAGTAGAATGCTGAGTCGACAAATGCTCTCTCTTGAGGAGGAGCTCTGGTTTGAGCCTCTCCTGGATGGCCAGACCTCTCAAACATGGCCTCACCTTGAGCTTTGTCTTTCAACTGAGCTGGTGCTACTCCACTCTGAACAAGACAGCCTGGACTATTCTGCTATTCTATGCTGACTGGGAAGCAGGAGATTGAGTTGGAGGCACCTCATCCCTGTCTCTTGGAGCAAAAAAGCAATAGGCAGAAACAAGAGCATGAGGTCACCAAACACTCACCTGGTCTGTTGAAAATATGTCCAGTAAATTGAGGGATGAATGGAAAACGTGACAAACAAATTCTCTGTGTTGTTACTGGTTTGGGTTGGAAAAAGACGCACACTATCACTACAGTCATGTGCATAAGCCCATTTATTTTCCATTCACGTTCCAAAATGTACCTGTCCGTCTCAAACAATGTTATGGACACTGATCACATGCTTCCATGTGTTCTTGGCGTTGGTATTGCTGTTCACCAATATATCCACCAGATGGAGCAGCCCACAGTCATAAGTTTATGACGACAAACTCCAAAACCAACGTGATCCGACTGTTGAAGAAGTATTGGTGATGTACTTCTTGCACTAGAGAAAAATGGAGGCTCTGTCATAGGAGGCGATGGTCGGTGAGGCCAATAGATATCTCACATCTGGAGGACGGAGAATTTCCGCCATTGTTATGTCTTCTTCGTGTCTCATTAAGCTATGTATCGGGTAGTAACAGCAACACTGCCCCCCATGGTTTCCAGTGGTACTGCTCTGTTTGGTCGGTTTGGAAACATGGAGGAATATGGACGACATGAATGCAGCACACAGACAGAACATGTTGTTGTTGTCAATCCATTGAATGGGACGTCAGGGCACGCCAACGTCATGTGACCACGAAAAACGTTCTTTTTGTGTAGTTTGATTTTAAGAAGAGTTTCAAGAAAGGAGGCAGATGGTTTAATTTGAACAATGCTTCATCATTGACTGTTATATGGTTATAGTCCAGGTGTGTGTTTACAAACACAATGTTTATGATCATAATAATATGCCAAATGTCTTTGCTGTTATGGACAGAAAATGTAAAAACAAAACAATTGAGCTTCGAGCATTGAGACACACTAGTGTGCCAGAGAAAGGGATGGTCTGCTGTAGTTGCTAGGGGGCGCTGTAGGAGCCTACCGGCCCAAGTGAAGGGCGGCATGCACTATAAAGTTCACCCATTCATCGGATGGATAACAGCCGAATCCGCTGAAGCACATTTTGAGATACTTCTTGTCGTAAGTTTTTATGGTTCATTTGTGTCCTGATCTTGAATTACTGCAGTTTACAGCCACATCAATCCGGAGAGCTTCTAACCTCATCATAAAAGTTGACCTTGCTGCTTTAAATTAGAATAATCGGCAACTCAAAGTGCCGCCAGGTCGGATTTCCGTGGTGTATTATTATTTTTCTCTGATGACACGACTCCGGGGCAAACCTTAATCTGGGATATGATATTGGAGGTGAACTAGATAACAGAGTGAGGGGCTTAAAGTTGCATATAAATATGTTGAAATATTCACTGAAGCAGGGTGCGATCCATCGACACCATGTGTTCAGCCTGATTCAGGTGAAATAAACACTCAGTGTCTGCTGTAACCTGGACGTCTGCTGCTCTTCCTGAGCGTGGACTGTCCAGACACACACAAGCTTGAACTCACATCCACACACTTGCTTTTGTGTCTATCTCCATGCTGCCAGAAAGTGGAGCGACTTTCACCAGGGCGACACGACGTCAGCACCGGGAGATAGAAGCAGCGATTTTCTGCAGCTCAGACGAGTCAGGACTCACTCGGCCATCTTGCTGCTCCAGCGCCTCATTGACTGACACCTCACTGCTCCATGAACTCGGATGAGAACAGCTCTGGCGAGCGCGCACGTGCAGTCATCGCTAATTAAACATGGCAACAGTGTTGCTACGCTTCTCTTTCTGAGTGCATCTGCTTCTCACACTCCAGCCGCACTTCACTCCGCTGCATCCAACCGCGGTGTGAGAAGAACCTTCGTAATGAGGGAAAACCTGGTGGTGGGATACAAGTCACGCTGGCGTTCAAGGGCGGCAGGTGCGCGGTCAACTCACTGTAAAGCTCGATTCAGAACCAAAGAGTAGAACTTCCACGATGTTGCTATGGATTTCTCTGGTTGCTAGCTATCGTTGAGAGGCCTTTAAAAGGCCTCCCAAAAGACAATCAATAGTCATCTCAAGCTTTTAGAATGTAATTCACTAACAAGCCAGACCGTTTAAAAAATCCAATGACAATAATAGCAGTCATGTTGAGAAGGGAACCATGGTTCATTGAATGTGTGAATGTGAAAACATTTCATCAGTCCTGGAAAGACACTGGCTGCTTTGGAGAGTACATTCAAAATCTCTCAATAGTTTCCTCAATAGGACGATACTGAAGAGGACGGGAATTCGAAAATCTTTTTTGTTAGATCACTTTATTGCACAGACATGGGAATGTTTAAATCCAGCAGGTATTGACAGAGCTTTTCTTTTGTTTAGTTTTATTGATATCTTCCTGCAGTTTCTTGTTCGCGGAGCTGTGCATGCTCTTTACTGGGGAATATGATGAGGGTTAATATGCATTATTACCTCTTCAGAATGCGATCGACTTGAAGCGTGTTTTACTATCAACGATCGCAACGGGTTCCAAGAATCCATTTGTACACATTTGCAGAGTGGAGACAAACTCTCTTGGTGAAAAATGAAATGAAAAACACACTCTTTTCTGTAGAAAAATAAGGTGGATTTCACCATGCCAAACTGCAACACATTTGTCTTTCCACTGGGTTCTCAAAGGTCTAGGGTGGTGCTGGTTATTGACTCAACCAGGATCTGTCTAAACACTGTAATAGTCGTCTGTCTGGTGCTGCTTGATTCAGCTGATCCATTAAGTTATGTCTGCTTGACTGGTTGGAACAAAAACCTGCACCGCACCAGCTCTTTGAGGACTGAGTTGAAGACCTACAGTATGTTCTACTGTCGATCATCTTCCAGACTTTGGCTTCACGTGAAAAACAAAGAGTAATTGTCCTGCTGGAGGAATACAATTTCAGCTCTTTGAATAAAAAATATCCCCTCGTTTGAGTGCGATCTTGAGTGACAGTGCTCAAAAGTTGGCTCACACATAAAGTATTATCCACTCTATATCGATTGGCATCACCAGTATTGTCACCACTGCTCCACCTCAGTCCAGCCATTCACTTTGAAGGTCAGGAAATGCAGCAAGAACAGAAACATTGTGTACATTGAAACACATGAGTCAACAAGCAAGGCCACAGCCCGAGATCTGCGTCAACATTGGATGGAAATGTCTCGAATTTACGCATTTACCGATCGTGTTCCATCTTCTTTCTGTGTGTGCGTGCATGTGTGTTTGTGTACTTGTTGATCTTGCCTTGTGAGGACCAATTCTTGGAAAAAAAAAAAACCTTGTGGGCACCGTTTGGCTGAAGCTCAAAAGGTTAAGCCTGAATTTCATGAAATATGTTGGTCATTCTAAATGGGTTTTAGTTGAGGTGGTTGGGGTCTGCCGTTTGTTTTGGAAGGTTAGGTATAGGTGAGGCTGGGGAAAGCAATATGTCAATGAGAAACCAAAGTACAAACGTGTGCGTGTGTGTGCTTTGTGACTGACTGGCAACCGGCCTTCTGTCCCTGGGATGGGCACCAGCTCCAGAATAAAAGTGAGACCCAGTGATGGATGAGTGCCTCGAGTAGATTAATGCCAGCAGTGCAGGAGCTCATTGGATCATCTGAGATTAATACAAATAGTCTCTCACTAAGAGCTGAGCCAGAAGGTAAAGCTCTGTCAATTTGGAGGACGGTTAAGCATATTTTACATTTAATTTCAAGTATTGAGTGTGATATTGCAAAAAAAAAAATCTGGTTAAGCTCCCACTGCATCTGGTGAGAAGTCGAAATGTTTGTTTTTATGCTTGTATTTTCCCAAACAAAGCTGGAGGAGCTCCCAACATTACATACACACAGCACATTGTAAATGTCACATCGTAGCTATGGTTTCGCAATAAAAAATGCATTTTAATTCTATGTGAATTTAAACCATCTGTTTTGTAGCAAAGTGCGCGTCTGATCCGAGCTTGAAGGGCAAATTCCTTTTTAAGAAAGAAATCTAAACTGCATATGGCCGACGATCACCGAACAGATGGATGGATTTGATGTGGTAAAAAAAAAAATGATAAGGCTAATCAAATCAGAATTAGTTCAGACTTTGGAATATTATGCCCCACATGTTGCTGTCACGTTTTTGTTCTTCGTTCCTGAGAGGCAGAAAAGCTTGAAATAAACGAAACACTCGACCGTTAATCACAAAGCAAAAAAAAAAAAAATCCCTTCATTAAAGATGGAAAACTCCTTCATGCTCCAGTTAAAAGCAAATCCAAATGAAAGACTATCAAGTATGTTTCTGTTCACGTCTGATCATTCTGCTCACAATGGCTTACAGAGAGAAAAGGAAGAGAAACTGTCACAAACAAACAGAGCCCAGATTGAATGGACGATAAGAGCTATGAAAAAGCAGACTGCGGAGTGAACAGCAGAAGAATCCTGCTGTCTATACTCCTTTCTGTGACTCTTCCAGTCACATGACGTGTGTCTGATAAGTCACATGGCCTCAGAGTTATCGGAGTGTAAAGTGAAGTTTCAGGATTCCAATGAGATAAGACATGCCAGGCCGCTTGGAAGCGCGCAGATCAATGTCATAAGATGCTCACCAGGCTGATGGTTGGAAAGATTGCGTTTCTAAGAACTGAGCTCTGATGAGTCACTGGAGATAATGTGCAGAGATAAACGGGGACAAACAGGCGGCAAAACAAACACTCCGTTTCAGTGCGGAATCTGAACAATTGCATCTCAAATTGTGGTTAAATGCTTTGACATTGACTGACAGGAACACATTAAATCCTGCTTTTTTTAAAATGTAACTTTTGTCAAATATTGCGTTTGACACTTGCGCGTCTTTGACTCGTCGGAACACCCACGTGTCTGATTGTCTGCGCGTATACGCTGCTTGTCAGTGGATCTAAAGTGTTTCTCCCTGCAGTCTCACCAACTTATTTTTAATTTATGTTGCCACCTGAAAGCATTTCTGCTATTCGCTTTTCGTCTGCCGTGTCAGAACCTTTTAGCAGCGCCGCGTTCGCAGCTCCATCAAAATAAATATTTGTGTTAGAGATCAAATTTGGACGAGGGGTTGTTTCTCTGTTCAAAAGAGCGTCTGTGCGCTGGTGGGATGGATTAATCATGAGGTGCGCGTGATGAGGTCAGTGTGGAGGGTCATTGGTCGACAGCAGCTCTTGGTCTTTTCTCTGACTGTAAAACACTTTCACAGTCAATGCACTACATACAATGCAACACAGAGAACAAAAGGACAGTGCTCTGTCTTATGAAAGAGTGTGAATTATTATCAGAAATAAGATGAAAAACCTGGGCCCAGAACAGTGCCACTCGGGCAGCAGATTCTAGGGTGGTGACAGGGTGAATTCCTGGTGCCATGTGACCAATTTTGAATTGGTAGAGAGGCTGTGCTGAAGGGGCGCTTCCTCCCCTCCACCTACAAGCAATGTGATGGACAAACTATAAACTTCCCTCAAACTATAAGGATAAATATTTTATGGGTAACATGTTGGAGTGAGTAAATGCTTATGATTTTATATTTAAAATGATAAATAAAATGTTGCTTGAGAGCAGACCTAGGCAAAGTGTGGCCCGGGGGCCTAATGTGGCCATTTGACTGTATTTATGTGGCCGTCCTGGAGTCAGACTAAAAGTATAAAGCTGACATTGTTATTGTCTCTGACATTTTTGTCTTGCTTTGCATTGTTTTTTTTTGTTCATTATGATGCAACTGAAAGATAACTTTCTTGTTTGCTTATGTTTCTTAATTGTATGTCTTTGCCTTTGGCTATTTTAGGAGTATTTCTTGTCCCTTAAAGTACATCAGATTTGAGAGAAGATTTTGAAATGTATGAGACACATTGAGAATCGTTAAATAAAACACAACAAAACAACATTTTCTGTGCGTTTTAAAGTGTAATTTCATCACCACAAACATAGAAAAGTTTCTTCATTTCATTATAAGGAAATGTAAAAAAAAAAATCAATATTTTTAGTCCTCCGTCTTCTAAAATCCACCTTTCAGGCTGGAGCTGTGCTCTTCTTTTTGGCTTCCATGGCAAGCACAGAGCAGTTGGTCAGCACTGGTCCCACGACGGCCATAAACGCCTTGGCGAGAGGAATTAAGGATGGTGAATAAACAGTAGACACATCTGCTTATCCAACTGGACGGTTAGTGAGCCAGAAAATTCCAGGAGAGGGAGACACTATGAGAAGAGTGGTGGAGAGACGCAGGACTTCCTCAGGTAACCAGCTAACAAGAGCCTTGGCTCTGACTAAGAATTTATGAATGATTCTAATGGTGGAAGTTGATGATGTTTTTTTAATGATTTTTCTATTTTATTTGAGAAATATTTGTGTCATTGAAAGCGTCGATTATACAGTCGTCTAAACCCAGCCACTGAAAAGAGCACGACTGAAATGATCAAGGACTGGAATTATTTATTGACGGTCAAAATCCAAATGATTCAAGCGGAAGAAAGGCTCCAGTTCGACCAAGTCATTGAAGAATTGCAGTCTATCAATGGTTGTTTTTTAACCAATGTAGCTCATAAACACTTTACTGTGACTGTTACAGAAACTGTGTGCGGTTCTTGGCAGCGTTCCGTGCGCCTTAAAGCCTAAGCATAAAGGTTTTCACACTCTTCTTTGTCCTCCTAAACAAATGCACTCACTCCGTCGTGCTTCCATCTCCATCCCGCACCTTCATTCTGTTGTAACACTTTCCAATCTCTTCTCTCTGTATTCAATTTTCTCCCTTATTCCCCGTTCGTCCTTCTGCCTATTCCCTTTGCTCTGCTTTCTTCCCCACTCATTCCACTCACTTCTATCACAGTGTTGCATCACCGCCTGTCCCTCCCCCCCTCTGCCCTTCTAATCCTTAGAGTACGGACGCCGTCCGAACTGTCAATAGCCCTCAATAACAGTAAAATATCGCCGGTTCCACCCCGTCATTGATGAAGGCGTAGTTCCAGTTTGGGCCGTATTCGTCATCACGGCAATCTGCTTCTGGGTAATAGCCAATCATATGGCGGCAGTGGAATGCAGCGCTGCCATGATAGGTTCCCCATTGGTTTGATCGACTGCACCTGAGGGCCCGCCACTTCAGCTGGCTGCGATCAATACGCCATCACACTCACACAAAGTAAGCATTTTCCCCCATACACACTGGCTGCAGATGCACACGCGCCTTGCTGAGGACTAAATTGAGTAAGAAGTCACTGGTGTGGGAAGCCAGTGGAATCAAGTGGTAACAACCTAGAAAATGGAGCGCTGTGTATCCTGACATGGCCTGCGACGCTCCAGCGGTGAGGTGCAGTCCCTCCGACCGACTGACAAGGTTCTTCAGGGCGACCAAAGAAGACGTAGTGAGGAGCCTGGTTTGATCAAATTGAGAGCCATTGTGAAACCATATATTTCCACATACAAGGCCACATTAGCATTTATATGCGACGGCGTTGTCTTGAGGACAGACTGAAAGACAAGTGAGGCGACACTTGATTAGCTGAAAGGGGAAGACGAAAAGAGACACGTTCTCCCGCAGGACACCTCGGCACTGACAATACAAACAGAGGCGACACGGGAACACAAACATAACACTGGAAGACAGAACACATGAGAAGAATACCTGCTTGTACATTAGCCTGACACACAGAGCGACAGGAATAACTGCTCTTTAATGTGACACTTATTATGAGGGAACATTTATTACTCAAAATATACTACTTATCCATGTGAATTATTATTATTATATTATAAAGTATTGTTTAGTGTCTTGTTTAGACTCGATTTTACCCTGGAATACTCACCAAAAGTTCACACCATACTTACCAAGTATTCTCAGTAAATAAACAAATAGTTACTGTATTAGAAATTAATGTGATCCCCAATCTTAAGTGTTACCAAATAATCTAAATTATATGTATACACTCTGATGTGTACAGAAGAGGATTAGGGCCAGTGAAGAAAAAAATATTTGGCAGACTTCTGGCTTTAAAGTCTGACTTAAAGAATTCTGAGATTTAAGTCAGAATTCTCAATTTAAAGTCAGAATTCTGAGATCAAAGTCAGAATTCTGAGATTAAAGTTGACTTCAATTCTGAGAATTAAGTCAGAATTCTGAGATTAAAGTCAGAATTCTCAGTTGAAAGTCAGAATTCTCAGAATAAAGTCAGAATTCTGAGATCAAAGTCAGAATTCTGAGATTAAAGTTGACTTCAATTCTGAGAATTAAGTCAGAATTCTGAGATTAAAGTCAGAATTCTCAGTTTAAAGTCAGAATTCTGAGATTGAAGTCAGAATTTTGACTTCAATTCTGAGGTTAAAGTCAGAATTCTGCCAATTCTTTTATTTCCTTCACTAGCCCTCATCCTCTTCCATAGATCTGAGAGTATAAATAGTGGCAAAAAAGGGAGTGATGCTAAAATACCTAAACAGGAACCACTATTTCCTTGTTAAAGATAAAAAGGCCATTGGAAGATTCATCATAGACAGGTAGCAACACTTTTAAACACTGTGGGTTGAATAATGTGCAGCGAGTGGGATGGCGTTGCTACCGTGGGTTTATTTTTAAAGACCTGTGTTTTTACCTGCTACGCAGAAATCCTACTGCCTGGGCCACTTCCGAGGTTTCTCGTAAGACCTGTGTACGAGCAGATGTCTTCCCTCCGTGCCAGACTGAAGCACTTGATGTTTAAAAACACGACGTAAGAGGCAGACTAGAAGGAATGTGAGAAGCAGTCGCAGATGGCCCAAACCAAAAATACAGTTCACGTTGTAGGCCACTCAGACCTAACATTTATTGGATTTGCTGTAACTCACCAAGTTTAATCGCAGAGAAAAACCTCAAGAATTTGGCCATGAATTGGATACGCCTGTTCATTGATGTGAAGATGGCATCCATTAAATTAGACCCTGAATATTACACCCAAGCAAGTGAATAAGTAAATGACGGGTGGGATGGTTTGCTCGCAGTAATAGATCCGTACTGAGAAATGATAAGTAAATCCTTGCAAAGTTCCCTCTCCATTTCACCTGAGGTGTTCAGTTAGGGTTTGTTTTCATTCATAGAGCCAGTCAGGAACCTGTTTTATTTCTCACACATCTGTGGCACCATTCCACAAGTGTGTTGGAGAACATGAGTACAAGGTGTCTTTCAAAAGAGACTAACAATATGAGGCCTTCAAAGACTGACTGTCACTCTTGAAAGGTGTGTAGAAACATGCATTTTCCCTGTGTATTCCTGTGTAACCATCAACTGCTTATTTGCATGCTCGCAGCCTTCACTTGTCAGGAGTCACTGTGTCAGCATGTAGAATGTCAGGATGTCGTCAAATGACACTTGAACAACAGTTGAAATGACTACTAAGAATCTCTTCTGATCACATTAAGATACGACCCTTTAGATGACTGAGAACAGATGTTGTTTCTACTTCCAGTTGATGCTTCCTGTTCTGGAGTCCTGTCATCATTGTTGCATTCATTCATGGCAAAATATATCAAAAATCCATTTTAGTGGAAAATACAATGCTACTCCAGTTTGGGTTTATTTGTGAATGCTTGTGTCGCTCATGTATTTTGATTCACATCAAAATTATTTAGCCATTTAGTGTGCGGCAAATTATTGTTATTATTATTCATAATTTTTTGTCCATTTTTTTTAAATTAACAATTTCAAATGAGGAATACGT
The DNA here is from genome assembly GCF_027744825.2 of Synchiropus splendidus. Lineage (NCBI taxonomy): Eukaryota > Metazoa > Chordata > Actinopteri > Syngnathiformes > Callionymidae > Synchiropus > Synchiropus splendidus. Next base: position 11,178,693 of record NC_071345.1, on the reverse strand, counting down.
TTGTCTGACCCTTTTCTAAAAATAAAAATAATGAAAATTCTAATCTAACCAGGAATTTAATGAGATAACTGGGTTCTGTGGTACACCAATGACTGAACTCGCACACGAGGGAGGCGGGGAAAAAAGATGTAAATAATAACAATAATAATTCATAAAATTGATTGACAAATTCAAGGTCTAAAATATAGATGCCAAGTTAAATACATAAATATATATATATATATATATAAACAAACTTATATTGACAGGTGATTGGATGTCACTCTTGTTATATTTTTGTAACAAAAATACAGTTTTCACTGTTTTATGTTGTTTTATTTTCTTTCTCCAAATAAGAAATAATATCAAATTCTATCACGCTTTTTATAGAATTGTTTTCAGGGCTTCTTGCAACTGTCCTCGTAACGTTGTTGACAATTGAGAAAGTCAAATGGCTCACCCCCCCTCTACATCCTTCATGTGGCGTTTTCCCTTCTCTTAAAAATTGTCCCCGTTTCCTCAGTCTACCCAAGTCGAGACTGTTTCCTGGATCATCAGCTGCTGTGTGCAGCTTTTCTTTGCAAACAGAAGAGTGACGGCACGACGGAATGTTTGGCGCTCTGATGTCGTGAATATGTCTCTTTGTTCACGCTGTGTTTAAACACTGATAGATTGGAAAAATTGGGGAAAACATTGCACCCACTGCGCGCCTGTGCGACTGTTGCACATGCAGATGGGCTGGGATGGAGCCTTGTTGCTATTCACTCAGAGCCTTTTCAGGATAACGGGAGCATCAGCGCCATCTGCACACTATGGTGCACGTCATTAGTAATACAAACGCGTCGGCACACAAACACTTGCCGATGCTTTGACACACGAGACAAACTCAAAAGAGAGAGCGACATGAAGTTACGCGGCAGGAGCAGGGGGTCAGTAATTGTGAAGAGTGGGAAGAAACGGAGAAGAAAAGCAGCGAGCTCTGTTTGTGAGATGTAAAGAGCGGATCAAAGCTGCGGCAGGTTTAGACATCAAAGGCAAACTCCGGGTCGAAAACACAAGAAAATGAATTTTAAAATGCCTGGATGGAGAAACGAGGAGAGCGGGAGACGGGGACGCTGGATGGCCGCACCGGCTAACAACACAATTCATCTGCATCTTTGATGTACACTCACGTCCACCCCCGCAGACCGCTGTCAGGGTCAAAGGTCAGCTCTCTACCGCTCCCTTGTGTAGAGCCACTTGGGTCAATTGGAGGTCATGAACTGACTCGTTCAGCTGTCTGTCAGACATGACTAAAGCTCAGATCGGTTGTTGGAAACATTTACAGGTCAACAGTCCAACCCCCCCGCCGCCGCCGCCGCCGTCCACCCACCGCCCACCATCCTCATCTCGACATCACCCAACCTCCGTTTCTCTTCTGTACTCGTCCATCCTTTCATCTCGCCGTCCCTAGACAATGCCCCGTCAGGTTGTCAGTCAGAGCGAAGCTTTGTCACTCCAAGTGATGGAGCTCAGCTGCCTCATTTGGTGAGCTTTGTAGTGGTCGTATGTCTGTTGGCGCTGAAAACATGTGCAGATGTGTGTGGGTGTGTTTCATCGCCACCAAGATGAGTGGTCCTTTGTACATTCCTCATGCGTGGTCTGTGAAATCCCACTGGTCCCTCACTTGCAAACAATACCTTGACATCAAACTTTGGGTTTTTTTTCGACTCACAGATTTCACCATTTGAAAAGACAGCAGTCTCTTGGTGTGGTTAACCCGACCTACCATCTCAAATGTGACACGATCTGGGCCAGAAATTCAATGTTCTGAGCTGAATTCTGCCGTTTCATCAACCCGTATTCCATATTCATGACTGTACTTAGATGGCCTGCTTCATCTTACGCAGTCAAATGACGTTGTTATCAGGAATATGATATCACGAGTTGGTAAAGCAAACAGCGAGGCTGGCGCGACCCTGGCGGCTTCCTGATGAAGTCACGCGGTGATGGATACGGCTTGCTCATTAAACACTGCTACTGAAGCGTGTCCCAGGTGTTAATCGCAGGTATCTGAGTCAGGACCGCAGGAGACGGTTTAGTACATCCCCCTTGTGAGTGCCAGTCCTCCCAGCGTTGCCTCTCAAATGCCTCCAGAGATATTTCAAGGCGGATTCCTGTCATTTCTAAACGGCTGTGTTTCCACCGGAGACCAGAATAGAGATGTGCTGTCTCATAAAACTGGGAAGCTTTATGCCGCCGACATGACAGAGAACATCTTCATAGCTCGCTTAAATCTGCTCTTTGTCTTGTCAACCTTTCAGGTGCTCCTCAAACACGTGCAGCCTTCTGACAACTCTTGATCAGCTGACTGTCAGAAGGAAGCCATCGACGTGTCCAGTAACAAGCTTTGTGTCTTCTGCTCCTGCAGGTGGTGGTACAGGCAGCCAGCAGACCGTTCTCCATGAGGAGCAGTAGAAGATGCCGGCTCTGCCAGCACTGCTGCTGTCGATACACGTCCTCTCCTTCCTGCTAGTCACCATGCCGCCACGCTCCCTCAGTCAAACCCCTCTGCTCTCCTCCGTTCGCATGGGTGAGTGACACCTCTTTTAGCGCTCGTATAATGACTGTTATTGTGGGTTTGTCAAAAAGTGACGGTCCTAACATTCGACTTTCCAGGATGAGTTGCCATTTATTACTGCTGAATTATCAATAAACCTGCTCGGGGTTAATCCCAGTCAAGTGAAAGCTTCTTAACTCATATTTAGAAAGCTCCATAACTCTTTTTTTCTTTTGGCAAAAGTGGTTGTTTTTGCCGTGTACAATTTAAACCTGCCTTCGTCGACTGTGAGAAATGTTTAATCCTTGGTTAGCACCAGTCAGAGGGGGTGAATGGTTTGAGGGCTGCAATTCTCCGGTCTTGGTTGAGCTGCTGTCGGATACACTGAGCGTCTTTGTCCACGCTGACGTTTGTATCTTTATTTTATCCATCTAATATTGCCGATTTTAATCGATATTGCCTGTTCAGTCACATGAGAAATCTGCACGGTCAAACTCGCTCAGAACGTGGTGGTGTTTGACTGCAGACTGTAGTTTGGGCACACCGCTGTCTGTACTGTAGCGCCCCCCTGTGGTTCTATACCCCCAGCTCTGGTCACTCCTCCCACCTGTTTTATTATTAAGTTGAAGTTTTACATTTCTGAATCTCGGAACGTTCTATAAGTCGCTCCGGAGTACAAGTCGCACCAGTCAAAAGATGCATCAAGAAGAAGGAAAACAGTCACACTGGACTGTGAATAACATTTACAGAGGACATTTACCAGCCAAGTCATTTGTATTTATTGCTCCTGGCTTGACCTGTGACCCGGAACGTAACCCAGAAGCTAGCCCACTGAGAAATAAGGAAGCATGGCTAAAAATGCAAGCTTTAGATCATGAGAAGTAAATAAATGTTAACCATCTGCAGCCGCTCTCACCTGGGACATTTTTAAAGATATACAAGTCCCACCTTAGTACAAGTCACAGGACCAGTAGTAGTTCTTCCCCAATTCATGACTTCTGATGTTGACGTCACCCGGACTGAACACCGGAGGCTCATTGGGTGGATGATGTGCTGAACTGTAAAAACTAGAAATAGAACATTTTGTTTTTACAGTTCACCTGGTCATGGACCTTGGAGTGTGTTCCATGAACGTCTTTTCTGAAGCCCAAAGCTTCACGATTGGGCCCCTTTAAAGGTTCTTGAAACGCTTCCTCGAAGTGCGGACCTCGTCTTTGCCTCAAGTGTTTAAAACAGTCTGGCAATTTCGCGTCCTGTCTCTGATTATTGAGAGCCACTGTAAGGCTCCCGAGGGAGGAGAGAGGCTTCACTGCTCAAGACTCACTCACAGGAGTTGAATTAAACATCGCGTGGCGCACAACCTGAAGATCAAGCTGACTGGCAAACAGGTCCAAGGGGAAATACGGTTCCCAGAATCGAGGTCACTGGCAGTCGGGGTAACAACAGGCGGAGCTATCTGATCAGGTTCGAGGCAGATGAGAGTGTCAACAGGTCAGACAAATGAGCGCTGGTTTGCTAAGCTTGGTAGGTAGGGAGGCTAGAATGGATGTTGTGACCTCAATGAACGAAAGGGCCAGGTGTGAGAAATCCAGAGTAAAACAGGGAGAACTCTGACTTTACTTGCAGGGGATCATTTCCACCTCCCTGACTGGAGCAACCAAACATCGGAGTGTGTTTCTGATGTTGGGAGGAAACCAATGATTTCCTCTTGCAATGTGATTCCAGTGGAAACTGAATCTGTGACACCGATATCTGGATATAAATAAGAGCCTACAGTATCATTTCTGAACTAATACTTGTCCACCACCAACATCACTTCATGTTGTCTGTCTTACTCGCTGCTCTGGTTCAGAGTGAAACACACATTGATACCACCTGTTGAGTCGACACCAACAGTTTGTAACCGTAGATTAAAGGCGTCTCTCTCTCTCACACACACACACACACACACACACACACACACACACACACACACACACACACACACACACACACACACACACACACACACACACACACCTTATGAGAAAATCTAATGCTTTTGCCATGAACCTCGTCCTTTAAAGTTGGACAAATCCTCCCCCCCAGTGCGAGTCACCTTCTTCCCGGAAACAAACATTTGTTTGGGATCGTTTTGTGCGTTCACTGCAGGGCGTATTAAGACGCCGAGGGAAACTGTAATTGTCTTTATCACTCAGTCAGCAGGGAGGAGGAGAATTAATTTGATCACAATCTGCAAACGCAGCTAACATTAGTTCAGACATGTATTAATAACGTATGCTATCTTATCACGCCCGATCTTTACCGCTAAATGAAAAGGCAATGGTAATTGAATTAAGTCGCGCAGACATGTTATTGTCAGGAGAAGTTCCTGGTATCAGGGAGGGAATCAGATAATGAAATTTGGACTCACAATTGGGAGTAGAGGCTGCAGTCAGCCCTCAATCGATGCGGCTTGAAAGTAAAGCAACTTTTACTGTGCCCTGGAAAACACTGTTTAAATGCTGCCCTCAGATGGCCATGCTATGCTCAGTACATGAATAAAATAACAGTGACACCTGTTTAAAATCCTGTTTTACATCAGTGCTTGTTTGTCTTGGCGCTGCTTCCCATTGGTCCACCGTGACTCGTGACCCAAGTTTAATCATTTCATCCATATGCAAATTATATTGATGTTTTAGTTGGCAATAAAGTCGGGTTGACCTACTGCCCCCCATTAAACTTGTCCTGGAGCTGCCACTAAAAATGTTCCAGTGTGCATTTATAAGAATCTAAACTGTGACCTGACGTGTTGAGACATAGTACTGTAGGATGATTCACTGTCGTAGTACACATAATTTTTTTTTTTTTTTTTTTTACGAGATTCCCATGTAAAGATCTATCTGGAATTTCCAGCAAACAACCACAAATCTGATTATGACAAAAAAAAAGTACAATTTTTCATGTTGGAATCAGGATTTATGCCCCACAGGAGCTTTACAGTACATATCTCCACTGAACGTTTACCTCCTCTGGCTATGACTGACATGTGATGTCACTGAAGGCAGATGACAGCACTCAAATCCTGGTAGGAGCCGCTGTTTCAAGTAGACAAGCGCTCACTTTTTGGTAGCTAGATAGGTTGTGTTGAGCTTGTCCATACCGCACCATCATGGAAATTGCTTGTCGTTCAGAGATGATATGTTTCGGAGCTTAACACAGTCCTTCTCCAATAGTGGGGCGGGCTCCCGCTGGGGGGTGCGGAGTGATGCTATTTACAGAGGCGGCGGAGAGTTGGGGGGCGTGAAACCTTTACTTTTTCCTGAGGGGGGCGCAACAGAAAATAAGAGACGCACTGGCTGAACATAACAAAAAAAGTTGATATTTAGATGCGGGAACATTTATCACAAGTTACTCTCACAAGGGATAAATAAACATCCATGTGGCACATTCAACATGCTGCTACAAGTCACCATTTGTTCATTTTTTTGGCCATTCTAAGCAGTCGAGAGAGATTTTTCAGCCCTTACAGAATAAAGTGTTAATTCTCTGATGGAGCTGCAAATTATCCGTCCCAGTCAGGAGGCACTAGAACATTAGCAACAAGTAGGAAACAAGATGTAAGGAATGTAGTCGGGAGACCCACATGCAGACAGGGACTGGAGATTGAGTTCAGCAGTTTAACTGAGCTCACTTCTAATATTAATTCTCAGTATAGAAGGAGTCAAAAATATGAAAATACAAACAGAAACACTTTACTAGGAACTAACAAAGGAGGTAGGAGAAACAAAGGCAATTCTAAATCACAATGCGAGATGGCGACAGAGTCCAAAAACCACAAATAGAACCAGTTGAATGGTATAGCAAGCATCCATGAGCGTGTAGCAAGTCCAGCAATGCGAAACAGGTCCACAGGATTGTGGGGGAAGAGGAACCAGGGTCACAGGCACGCTGGGAAAAACAAAGGAGATCAGTCAGTAAAACTCACAAACGCAAAGCACATGGCAAAAATATCCATGGTCCGGAGATGAATCATTCAGAATGTCTAGACGAATGCGGGGATGATTGCAGAATTGGCTTCAGGTGTGTGTGTGTGTGGTGGGAAAAAAGACCCCCAGTCCAGGAAGAGAGGCGGAGAGAAAGTCGGGAGCAGGAAGCAGTCCAAACCAAATTGACAAAACAGAGGGGGTTCGTGACACAAGGATAGTCTTAGGTAGCACAGAATGTGTTGGGCAACACAAGGCCGCTCTCCTCTGAGGATTCATGTTTAAAGATCAGCATAGGAATCTGGAAAGACATGGTTCCTCAAATGACCAGGAAAATGTGTTCGAGGAACAGGTTTCATCTGCCGCTAAAAGCATTATTCCTGAGCAGCCCTCACTCCAAATATGTCAGCAAATCGTAGTTTTCTTTTCTACCATTTTTCATGTCCCTCGGTGATCCGGCTATTTTGAGCGGGGCCGTCTCATTTTACTTCCTCAGTCAATAGTTGTGATACATTTCTTGGCTCCTCTTTCATTTCCAAGCTCACCTCCGCCCACACACAAACCGTAAAATATTCTTACGCAATGTTTTACCTTTATAGTTCTTCACATCTCCTGCTTCCTCTTCACCTCTCCCTCCCTCCAGCGGCGATCCTGGATGACCAGTCTGTGTGTGGGCGTGGCGAGCGGCTGGCGCTGGCTCTGGCCCGGGAGAACATCAACAGCATGATGGAGAGTCCGGCCCGGGCTCGAGTGGAAGTGGACATCTACGAGTTGCAAAAGGATTCCCAGTATGACACTACTGACACCAGTGAGTACACTGCAAAAATTTTGTATTTTAACACTGATATCAAGCACACACAAGTGAAATTGTCTGTCCATGCATTGAAATATTTTTAAGTCCTCTTGAAAGAAGAGCTCAGGACTAGAAATAAGAATTCTGTGTAACCTGTAACACATCATATGCTGAATTCTAGCTTATATATATTATTTAAAATGAGTCTCTGTATCAAGACTAGAAACAAGCTAATGAATAAGGGGAAATGTCAGGTTAGTTTAGTTTAAAGTACATTTAAATTCATCATAAAATAAGTATTTTTCAATAAGCATACTGCAAAAAAACAAGATAAAACACTCAATTTCGGCAGAACACAGGTCCTGTCCACACATATCCGACAAACTTACTGTGCTAACTTTATTTGTAAGAAAGGCAAGCATTAACACTCAACACACAAACATCCCAAATAAGAAGAAGACAGACCTTGCACCTCAACTCTGCTCCCGTAATCCTTTGCTCCAGAGGTAGCCTGGATCGCTACTAAATTTAGGCATCAAGCATTTGGTGTTAAGTTGTGATGCGGCTGGATCTCGACATGCTTGGAACAAAGAGAAATAACAGACACTTGAATGAAGCAACAAGTTTTATTTTGATGAGACAGGGGCAGCGATGTAAAATATCATAACCTCATTTTAAGACTTCCTGTCTGTTGTAGGAAATAATATTAGGTTATGCTCGAGATGAGATTTCTGTGCAAATTCAAAAACCAGAAATAAGAAATCCATGCTTAAAATGAGATGAATTACCTCACACTTCTGAATCTAATCTTTTATCTTGTGAAGAACAGCATCATTTGCAGTGTGAAAGCACATGATCTGTGTGTGGAAGTAAATGTTGCCTGTCAAGACCGAGGCACTGCTGCCAAACCTGGCTTTTATGGGGTCTATAAGAGCTTGTGGGAATCAGGTTAAAAACATGAGGATGCAGCAGGGAGCCAAGTTAACTCGTATAAAATGCTTTTTTAATTAATCATGACTGACCGTCACGAAATGTGTCACTTCCTTGTGGTTAGCAATAAGTGTGGGCTTGCTCTGATAGGTTTGTGCTTCACTAGAGACCAGTAATAGCCGCACCGCCAGCCTTAATAAAAACGCTGGACAGTAACAGCCGCCTGCGTCCACTACCAAAACAAATCATCAAATAATAATAAGCGGTTCAGGCCAAAGAAATGCAGCTGGAGACTCTCTGCGAATATTCCGCTAGGTCGCCGACCCAGCCACCAGCCACCGGCCACATGTGCACGAGACTTGTGTGCATATGTGCACGTTTCCGTTGCAGGCGTGTGTTAATGTCCTTGACCGATGGGCAGGAGACTCTGACATGCTTGTTGGCTCAGGGCAGGTTTTTTTTGGTGGCGAGTTGTGGGGGGGTGGGGGCCTTTGGATCGCAGCATCTTACATCGTGTCTGTCTGAGGAGCACGTACACTCACATTTTTTTAAAACAACCGTGGCCATATTCACATGCAGGCTGAAAAGTCTAATATTAATATTATTAAATAAAAGTTTTGAGCCTCTATATTCCAGTTTCAGATCATGTTTTCTCCATTGCACTAAGTGCCACGATGGAATACAAATTCAATTCTGCTATTTCTAATGTAGCAACTCCTGAAATAATTTCTTAAAAACTCCTTTTCATGGTGCCAAGGCTAACGGAATACTGCCTGAGTGGTGAGAAGGAAGTGGTTATGGAGGAGGAAACACCTCGTGGACTAGGAAGCAACACAGGTGGCTCTCTCTCTCCTTCTTCACTGGAGATTTGACACCGCGATTGATGGCGTGAGAAAGGAGATAAATGACTGTGTGGAATGTGTCAACTCGGCCTGTCCCAGGGAAAACAAATTGCCGCTGAAAAGTTAGCCAACTGTGAGATTATGGATGGGAAAGATGCTCTTAATATTAATTATAGTGATGATATCGAAACCATTTTCCTAGAAAAGCATTTGGTGTGTTTTTGTCAAGAGTTGGTCCCCACAAGACAGATTAAACAACTACACACACACACACACTTGTTCATCATCATCATCATCATCATTTCTGTGCTGAGTATCAGCTGTTGCTGATACATCAGTTTTTATTTCAGTCAATTTTCCGAGTTTGTTTTTGCGTGAGGTATAAGTTACTCATTTATAATGTATGTCTGAATAAAGCAGGAGGCAAACGGTGATTTTATCAATCTTGATCTTTCATCGCCACCTTTAAAACAAAGCCCACATTTAAAATAAGGTCAGTTTTGCCCACCAGCTGACCGACACCAGGCCAAACCATTTTATCGCTCCATATAACGTGTGTTTATCTGACGTGAGTGAGCTGCTGATATCGATCAGATCCTCCTCAACACTCGGAGCAGGTCAATACACATTTTTCTCTCAAGCTTTTTTGACATCTGGCTATAGGAAAAGGCCAGGTGTAAGTGAAACATTGATGGTGCCTTCCATTCCTGTCCCGGTAAGTAGTGTGTGTCGGGGCTTTTTCGATGCACACAGAGCACTTCACCCTGCTCACATAATGGCAGGCAGTGCAGTTCCATTCTAACCTACACCTGAGCTTTTTTCTGTGGGGAAGAGTGATACTGATCCAGAACAGTGTTGGATAGATCCGGCTGTCTCACGGATACATTTTTATCTCCTGAAATTGTTGGGGAGAAAATTGCCCGGCGCAGCCATCTTTCTTCCTCATGCTCCACTGATTATATCACTTGGTTATTTACAGAATTAAGTGACAGTGACTCGCTCCTTGAACACAAATCTACCAATTAATCTCATTAAAGGAACATTTACATTGATCAGCTGAACCTCAGAACCACTTCTAACCACCCGAGCTGCTCGTTTTTGGCTCAGGATAAAGAGGGAAAGGAGAGTCTTGAGGCCCATTTATGCTCAACGTTTTGTACGGATCCCAATACAGATGGAGTGTTCTGTCCGTGCTTTGTGTTCATGTGTCCGGATTTCCACTACGGACAAATCGGAACAGTGTCACCGGAAACTGTGGGGGCAGTGTTGCAGTTACTACTCAATACGTAGCTTGAATAAGACATGATAAGGACATAATAATGGCTGAAATTCTCCGTCCTCCAGTCGCAATATAGTTAACAGCCTCACAGCGCCTCCTACAACGCTGCCTCCATTTTCCTCTAGTGCAAGAGGTACATCATCAATACTTCTTCCACATTCGCCATGTTTCTTTTGAAGTTTGTTATCATAAACTTTTGAGTCTGGGCTGCTCCCCCTGGTGGACATAAAAGATCAGTGACATTGTTTGAAACAATTTCGTACGTAAAGGGAGTGTAAATGGTCCTTCAAATTAGCAATAAATAAGTCTGTAAAATGCGTTTCATAAAAAAAAAAAAATCCATCACAATGGTACAAAATTGTACAAAGCAACAAATTAAAGATGATCAATAAACGTATTTCGTGACACAAATATGTGCACATGTCCTCTCTAGTCACCCCTGCCCTCTCGATGCCCTTGTTAACTGCACTCACCAACCTCACTGGTTACCTCTCTCCATTTCCAACCTTCTTCATCCACTATGTCTCCCCTCTCCTCTCCATGTTTCCAAACCATGTGACCTGCCTGACTTGATCTCTGTGTACTAATTTTGAACGTTTATTATCAGCTCAATGCATTTATTAATAGCTGTTAGGAGCCGTGTCAGATCTGTCATTGAACATTTCTGTTGCCTGGTTTCACACTGACCTCATGTGGGCAGGGTAAATGCAGGCCAGAGCCTCCATGCCTCTCAGCCGTCCTTATTTTATCTCTGCTTTCTTAGGTTAATATTCTCGTGATTAAGCTAGTCAGATCAAGGTAATGCCACTGTTGATCCTCTGATATCCTCCTGATAGCATTTGAAGTATGATCACCATGTCTTTTTGGGGCATCAAGGTAGGGTCCAGCTCAGTCAGGGGGCCAGATTTTAGCAGTGCAAGTTATGTGTTTACTTACTGAGGAGCCAGGAAATAGGAGTCTGAACAGATTGTTATAGCTTAAACGTCCCTGCGGTTGGTGTTCATAAATTGCACTCCTTCACCTCCAGCTCCACCACATAACACAAGAGACACTCGTTCCTCCGAGCACCAACATTCATCCGCTTTCTCGTCTTGTTTCCACTTCTTTTCCAGCCGTGAAATTGACATAGTTTGGAGGCGATCTAGTTTTGGTGCAATAAAATTAGTGTTGGGTTTGAGCTGACTCAATATATTTGAAGCCAAAAAAGTAGTTTAAAGAAAGTAAATCCGGTGCGATCAAGAAGGTTTCAGTAAAACAATAGTGAGGCTTTCGTCCTTAACTTGTCCTGAATGGCACACTCATCCAACTCTGCCTGAATTTCTCCGGGTTGGTCGTGCCGCAGCAATATGGGACTCATCAGTAACTGAAATAGCGGTTGCATCATTTATGAGAAAACATTAGAAAGTCTAATCTCTCATCGTAGCTGTTAGTCATGCTGCGTTCACAAACGAGTTGTGGATAAAGCCTCTGATATGAATAAAAATCACGGCGGCGTTTCAGCAGGTCAGATCCAGTGCAGCTGACCATCTGCGGCCAGTCTTCCTCCGTAAAGAACCCGGAATAGATTTATTTCATTGACGCGACCTTTGCAGTCCTGCTTTTGCTCCGCCTGGCTCACTTCCTCTCCTCAAAACGGAATTATAATCCGCTGTGTCATCTCTGAACGCTGCTGTGAAATAGTTAGCTTCCAACTACTCATTCCTGCCAGCTCCGTTCAGAACATATCTGATATGTTGCGGTTTCTTTCCCGACACTTTTCTCCTTTGTCGGTGACACACTGGCAGCAGAGCAGGAGTACATTTACAATGCAGTCCTCCTCTGCCCCATGCTGTGGCTGAAATGTTATTAATAGCAGGGAAAAGAATCTATTTATTTTATCCATTTATTTAGTCGTTTCCTGACACTTTATACCTCTAAGGCTGCGGTGTCCAATTCAAGGGGCCAAGTTTCAAGACCTATTCACAGGACAAAATAAAATCGATCAGTCACCAACCTTTTTTATATTATTGCAAAAGGCTTCTATGTGGCGAGCGTCCTTCACCACCGGCACCCACACGGATACATTCATCTCATTGAATGGTTGGTTTTCAGACTACATTCTTACGGGCCAGTGGGCTGTACCAAAGTCTGCTGTCCCCGAGGGCCTCCTAGTTACTTCTAAGTGCTATAACCATCCCTTTTCTTGTGTCTATGTTGGGGTTGGGAGCGGGTGTTCAAAGCTCCCTGGCCGTCTTTCATGCCACGTATGCTACCTCATTTAGCCATTGGCTTCAGTGACCAAAATGTTTTTCATACATCACCATAATTGAGCGGACGCCTCTAATCCGGTGATGCATTGTAGCTGTTTCACGTGCATCGTGCTGGATTCAGTAGACTTTCTTTCTTTATTCTTCAAACTCGTACGTAGCCCCATCCAAAACACCACCTCCACCCGAGCCAGAACACACACCCACTCTTGACAGCCAACCTACCAAGAGTCGCACGATGCCTTCAAAGTCCTGTGCAAACTAGAAAATCCCAATACACAACAATGAATCCAGCCCATTACAGTATGTTTTATGAGAATATATTCCAGAGCCATGAAAGCCAGAAAGCATGTGTTTTGCAAAGAAAAATTCCTTGCAGCAAAATGAAACTGGCGTGGTTTGATCGATGCCACCTCCTCCATCTGGGAGGCATCGTAGGAGCCTATTTGAATGGGTGATGCGGACTATAAAAACTGCCCATTCATTGAGATGATTTTGTCTGTTTCAGGTGACAGGAGATCATGAAGCACAAACATTCATCCAGTTTCCTATCATAATCAAATTCACAACTGCCAACATCTTGCGGGCCAATGAAATGACTTGGCTGGCCGGATTTGGCCCCCAGTCTTTGAGTTTGACACATGCTTTAGTTCAAGGGACGAGCCCATGCCAGATGGTCACATCAGTCTATTGCACTTTGGCTCACCAAACACAAATTTTTGGACAAGGGGAGGAAACTAAAGTTTGCCTCTAAACCCAGCAGAACTGAGGGCTGATTCACTTTGCTTGTTGTGTTTCACGGAAACAAACCTACATTGTCCCAGAGCCCCAAAAAGCCTCAGTCATGTCAGTAGTTCATCCGCCATGATGTGAGTTCAGGCAGTTGTTCTCCACTACGACAGCAGTGCATTCAAGTGGTGTCGGAATGTTTGAGTGCTCAAGCAACCCGAAGCCATCAGTGACGGAACATATTAGGCATCGCAATACACGTATAATGGTGTTTAACAGTATGAAGTCATGTTTTCTACTCTTCTGTAAAATGTCCTGAACGCAATGTGGCGCGGGCTTCTACCGCCGTGGCTCTCTCCTGACAAATGACTCCGGGATGCAGATGCATTTGGGAATACCATCAATTTAATCACTGGTTCCTCTGTTCTCAGTTCCTGAACGTTTTACTGAAATCCATTCTTAAGGTTTGGGCTGCCTGACAACAGCCTGACAAATCGTGGCCCGAACAAATCTTTGAAAATCTTCCCCCCAAAACTAAAACGATATAAATGAAAAACATGCAGGAGATTAAATGTCTGGGAAAATAAAGTCCGCCATCATGTTATCAGGAAGCACTTCAATAAACAAAAGTCTTTGCCACTACCGTGCTTTATTGCGGCAAAGTCAATTTCAAATGAAGCAATAAAAGGTTATGCTAATATAAACTAACCGGAGAGCCATTTCACTTGAAAGGCTTGTTCCCTTAATGCGATATTATCATGAGGATTTCATGCTAATGGACAAATAGTCATCAAGTGGGTTCCGAAAAGAATGGCCTGGCTTAACGGCGAATCATGGCGGCTCACGCTCTGCGTCCATGTGACTCTGAAGAATGTGTTTGTGCGGAACACTAAAAGCAGCGACGGTGGTCTGCCGCCCGGTGGCTCCGCTGCTGTTGTCCAGGGAGCGTTCCACTCAAAACAAATCAGCTCGTAATGAGACAGAATCTGTTGCAACTGAAGCATCAGTGGTTAAATAACAATCACAGTTTGTCCTCTGAGTTTTTGCTGCACTTTTAAATTTGAGCATCCCCACCCCGCCCCTCGCCCCGGTATTCCCGAACCTATCAAGCCGAGTGAAAGAGTCTGTCTGAATTTGCTGCGTTTGCTTCTCCTTCTCCTTCCTAGTGTGTCAGATTCTACCCAAAGGCGTCGTCTCTGTGATCGGTCCCGCCTCCAGCCCCGCCTCTGGCTCCACTGTCAGTCACATATGTGGAGAAAAAGAGGTAAGCAGACGCCCGCGCGTGCACACACACACAGACAAAGGAATATCATGCTGTCCTTTTCATATCAACGCCAAGTCTTGTGAAGCATTTGGAATCTTTGGGTTTCATGAGTTTCCTGTGTATATTTTCTGCTCCATTTTGAAAGTTTTATATTCCTCTGATAAGCCGCACCTTAATCTCCTTTACATATTTGATCTCACTAACTCCTCCTTAAATCTGCTGAGGGTTAGCTGCTTCAATTAAAGCTGCCTCCGAAGACGCTCCCAATCCTGGCCCTCCGTCTGGTTCTGGGCCTGTTCTGGGGTTCGACACAGGTTCAAGTCCCAAAACAACCTCCTCAAGTGGCAAGATTAAGTAAAAATCGATACCAGCATGCGACTATTTGCATGTTTACTAGATGGCGCTTTCAAACCGAGCGAGAGGAGAAAAGGCAGCAGCGGCGGACATTTTGTTACCGATTCCAGACCTGTTGGTGGCGGTTGGTTACCTACTGGTGCCGTCAATAAACATCTGAGGATGATGGCAGCGACAGCAGGTTGCTATCAAATTGAATAGTGAACAGCTTGGAAGGAGAACAGTCTGCAAATAACAGCTTGCTAATGCTGCAAGAGAATGCTAACACATACATATAGCACAACCCCAGGAGGGACAATCCCAGTCATCTCTTCTGTACAGTGTAGCGGTTTACCATTTGTTCTTCACAGATTTCCTCACTTGAATGGGATTCTGTGGCCTGTAGGTATTACTTTTTGAATGGGTATGCAGAACACTATGGGTTGATGGATAAGGCACGTGGTTCAGCAACCTGTGTGCTGACTAGATCAGCAGAGGAGCATTTGTTTCAAGTTTGTCTGCGAACACTTTGCTTCAAAGCGAAAATGTTTATGGCCGTAGCGACGGTGAAACACAGTCGGGTTAAGGGAAGCAAGAGCATGGGAAAGGGGATGTTGTGAAAGGCTTTAGATAATAATAATAGTATGAATAATAAAGTGCCTCACTGTAACCCAAGTAACTTGCTCAACTGTAACAAGCATGGCCAAATACTGTCATGACATTAAAATTACAGTATAATCCTGGAAGTGTCCCCGCAAACTTACTTTAACTTCTTGTTCAATCGACTATCTTCTTTCTTCGCTCAGTGGCGATCAGGAGGGTTGTCTGAGATGAGATTGGAACACATTCCATCACTGTGGTGCAGTGCAGTGATGGAATGAGTGTGAGTGACACATGTCACAGATTTTTTTATGCTACATGATCCATGACCCTCAGAATATAGATTGCGAACCGAAGTGATGGGCTTCATGAAACAGTGTCATCCTTTTCAGAGGCATCTAGATGGCACTGTCTACATTAAAGTCTTTGGATTTGAACTTATCATTTTAAAACTCCTGAAAAGGAACACTGTTTCATGAAGCCTCATCAGCCCATCACTAGAATATAATAACATTACAAGTAACATCCGACTTGTACTTGACTTATGTCCACCCGTACTTGAGACCATGGCCAGTAGATGCTTTTTATTTATTTTTTATTCAATGTCTGGCACTGCAGCACGTAGCAGCCCGGTGACATGTAGGACAGTTACGGCAGCACAGTATCCCAGCATCTCACTCTCACACAGCCATCAACCACTGCAGTAGTAACTATAACCCTCGCGATCCCGGTCGTAAGTCGGATGTTACTTGTATTTTTTTGTTTATATTGTACTTCTACGACACAATCAAAGTCATGGACAGTAACAGAATAAAAAATGTTCATCTCCCGTTTTAAAGAAACATCATTGAGTCATGGACTCTACATACATATCTCGCCCAACAGCGAACCCTTCTTTCTCTCTCTGTCAATTAAAGTAATAGCATTATTAGCACGGCTTATTTGGCATCCGTTTCTTGTGCAGGAAAATCATTGTCCGTTCTCTGGTGTGCCACACTAACCCAGGACTCCTCATCTACAGATCCCTCATGTGAAGATTGGGCCAGAGGAAACTCCTCGCCTCCCGTACCTCCGCTTTGCCTCCGTCACTCTGTATCCCAGCAACGAGGACCTCAGCTTGGCCATCGGGGCCATCCTGCGCTCTTTCAGCTACCCATCGGCCAGTCTGGTCTGTGCCAAGGCCGAGTGTGAGTCCAGAAGCCACGTTTTGTGGCTTAACTGTTGTGCTTAGGTGGGAGTGAATGCCTCGCTTGTGTTGCTTTGAGCTTACTCACCTCGTGTGCGTGCGATTGAGTGTGCAAATGTCACAGTGGGAGTTTTGGCACATTTGCCCTGTCTAGGCGGATATGACTGTTTTGCGCTGTTGGATGCTCGTTCTGACATTGTGGTTATAAAAGTTCTCTGTCGCCGACCAGAAGTCTGAGAAAGCTGTTCTGGAAAGAAGCTTTTTAGCCTATTAATTGATTTGAAATATAAAAGACGGAGTGATTCACTGTGACAGCTGTTAACGCGATGAGTGAACCTGGACCTGTGGAGTCCAGTGTGTCATTAAGGACGAGCTTGAAATGTCAATAGGAAAAGATATGACCCAAGTGGAGAAGGTCAGAGGAAAGCTTTGCCAATTAAACTCGTCCCTTTGACCATGTGTAAGTGTGGACTCTAAAGTTTCCTGGGGACGCACTTAAAATCTCACGTTAAATTTAGGTTCAGGTAGAGAGCTACAGAGAACGGTTAAAAGACAACTTGAGGATTTAGAAGAGCAGAGAGAAGTCGGGGGTGATTTACTGAGAGGCTTGTGTGCACTTAACACGTGCAAATGTACACATTTATAAAGCAATTCATCAACAGAGCATGCAGTGACACACCAGTTTCTGTCGACTGAAGTATTTAAATGATCACTTGCCTATAGAGGGTTGAAATGTGCTTTTCAATGGCATGAAATTACATACGTTTTATTCATCATACTGTCTTCAGTGAGGCTCTTGAAGTGGTGCGTCGGTTGATGATCAGTCACCAGTTTAGTGACTCTTGTTTTGGGGGCGTAGCTTTATCTCCTTCATCGTCTCCTTCCCAAGGCTGCTTCTCACTGGAACATCTCTGGTGAAGCTTTGAAGTGACACTCCACTGTGCATGTTGACACCATAGAGCCGGTCGTTCACACTCACAAGACAGAACTGTGTTTCCAACTCACCAGAGATTTAAACTCTCCTGCCGCATCTGTCGCTGCTCGCTGCTAGCGAGCTCCGATTGGCTAGAAAGATGACAGTTGGCCAGCTGGTTGACCAGCCGACTTTTAATGTTGGAGGTTCTGACTTACCGGAAATGTAGACTAGTGTTAGAGAAAGTTAGGGAAGCCTGACTCAGATGGTTTGGTCTCATGGTGAGGAGAGACAGGGAACATCTTGGATGAAGAATGATAGGAGTGGAAGTACTGGCCATGTGCAGGGAAGCCAGCAACAAAAGCAAGAGTTGTGCTTCAAATATCTCTGGTCCTGCAGCCCACTGATCCAGCGTCCCTCCCCCGCCTCGCAGGCTTGTTAGACCAAACCTGTGAAAACACATTTTAATATTGGACGGGGACATTTTACTTAGCATGCCGGGCACTCCGAGCGCTATGAAGTCCCTGGGGATTTGCGGCTTAGTCACTTGCATTCTACTTTCATTTTTAAAAGAGAAAGCTATTGATTTATTATGCACTCCTGTATCGGGAGTCGGTGGAACTAAAAGGCCTCGTCAGGTCCAGGCTGTAGCATTAGAGCATTCACATTACAAGTCTGGTTCCTTCTTGATAATGTTACTGCAATTGGATTTGCTCTTCCTGGTTCTTCAACTGCATATTGTAGCTCACCTTGAACCAAAGTGGAGGGCTAGCACAGCCGCCACAACAAATGAATGAAGGGGGAGACATTGACTTTTATTTCTGGCAAAGTAACAGATGATTTACGAGAGGAAGGTGTGGCGGCTTCTCTGTGGGCCAAAATGACAACCAAACTCAACTTGCTAAATGGCTGTTTCTAAAAACCCAGCACTGTCACTGTCAACCGTAGCTGGCACCTTCCAGTTTTACTTAAAGGAAAACAAGCCACAGCAAAATACATTGGAGATGGAAAAATTCCAATACAGCTTTATTGTGACACTTGGTGAGCAGGATGAAGATTTAAAGTTCAACAGGGGGCACTTCAAACATCACACCAGGCAGCAGGTGCTAAATAGTGTGCGTTGTTGCTCTGCCAAACACCTCATACTTAAAGCACCCTTTTATTCATATCAATCATTGTATTTTGGAGGAGGCAACTTCCTGTTCATTCCATAGTGCTGGTGGGGCACTGGAAAAAGTGCCCAGTCAGGACAGCGACTCAACCAATCACAGACATGGAAAGCTCACATGGCATTCGTCCAATCGGCACACGAGAATCTGTTTTACTTCACTGCAAGTTTAGTGACTTTGACATCCATAAATTCACGAAGAGCTGCTTCCAATAATTGCTCATAACTATCTCTGACAGAGTCGTCATAAAGCACTAGCAGGGAGTTTGTGTGTAATGATATTGATACTGAGATGTTTAAATGTCCAACTGACATCCACAGATTTTTTTTTCACCTGCTACTTGTGGACCATTCTTGGCCATGGAAATGCATTTCTAGAATACTGTATATGGGTCTGAAAGTAGTTATTATGTTTAGTTTAGTTTTTTTCATTTTAGACATCGACCGTGCGGGTTACATTCCTGAAAATATTCTTCCTGATGCTCTGAAAATCATTTAAATATTGAGATGTGGAGTTTTCACAGCAGCCTCAGGATAACTTTTTTCCCCCCTGCACCTCTTTTTTTTCCCTTTGAACATTACTTGTCTCACTTTTACAAAGTGGTGACTGTGGTTTCTTAATTAGCCAGTGCATTTTTCATCCGAGACTCATTTTCACGATACAATGCAGCGACTCGAAAATGCAAATATAGGTGTGAACATCTGCGACTTCTGCTTCTAAATCTTTTGTGAGGCTGGGAAAAGCATGCATATATACTGCAATTAATTGGTATATATCTGTCTGTCTGTCTGTCTATCTGTCTGTCTGTCTGTCTGTCTGTCTGTCTGTCTGTCTGTCTATCTATCTATCTATATGTCTATCTATCTATCTATCTATCTATCTCTCCGTCTGTCTGTCTGTCTGTCTGTCTATCTCTCCGTCTGTCTGTCTGTCTGTCTGTCTATCTATCTATCTCTCCGTCTGTCAGTCTGTCTGTCTATCTGTCTATCTATCTATCTCTCCGTCTGTCTGTCTGTCTATCTATCTATCTATCCGTCTGTCTGTCTGTCTATCTATCTATCTATCCGTCTGTCTGTCTGTCTGTCTGTCTGTCTATCTATCTATCTATCTATCTATCTATCTGTCTGTCTGTCTGTCTATCTGTCTGTCTGTCTGTCTGTCTGTCTGTCTGTCTGTCTGTCTGTCTATCTGTCTGTCTGTCTGTCTGTCTGTCTGTCTGTCTGTCTATCTGTCTATCTATCTATCTGTCTGTCTGTCTGTCTGTCTGTCTGTCTATCTATCTATCTATCCGTCTGTCTGTCTGTCTGTCAGTCTGTCTGTCTATCTATCTATCTCTCCGTCTGTCTGTCTATCTATCTATCCGTCTGTCTGTCTGTCTGTCTATCTATCTCTCCATCTGTCTGTCTGTCTGCCTGTCTGTCTATCTATCTATTTATTTATTGCAGTATATATGCATGCTTTTCCCAGCCTCACTAAAGATTTAGAAGCAGATTTTGGCGAACAACCTCCTTCCCTGAGTTAGAGGATTGAAGATGGGTTGTGGCTGGGTGTATATATATATATATATATATATATATATATATATATATATATATATATATATATATATATATATATATATATATGTTTATTTAATCCAAAGCATGTACAGCAGATATTTTTTTCCAAATGCATTTTCAGTTAAGAAGGAGGTCAAACAAAATGGTTAAAAGGAGCCGGGTTCATTAATGCACTTGGCAAGTTTGCGCGTCAACTCCTCCATGAAGTAATCAATGGATTTTTGCCTCACCCTGTGCGAGATGGAGCTGTGCAGCTGTCGACTGCTCGCACAAGCCAAATAGCAGCAGAAAACAACTGAAGAGCAATTGCTTTAACAGCTAGAGGGACCACAGATGTCTGTAAACACCTCACATCGTGTTGTGAAAGGGGAAGATTTGACAAACAAAAACAGATACAATCCTGAAAAATGGATTCGCTCATTGAGTCTCTTTCATTCACTTCATCGTGAGTTCTGTTTTTGATGAAGGATGATGGAATCCTCCGGGACTGGTGAGCTTGTTGAATGAAAATGGCTTTGAAGTACTCTGGGCCATTTGAAGGCATTTACAATTTAAACGGCTTGGAAAACCATGTGATCATATTCATTTACAACCAAGCAAACAAAGCAAAACAGAAGGTTGTGGATCCAGTTGGACTGATACATACTACACTTGCCCAGATGGAACACAATAGAGTGGTCACCAAGGCGATCCATTCAAGGTCACAGTCCTCCCAGCTCATGACCCACTAGGCTGAGCCATCCATCGCCCTGGTGCTGGTTGCCATGGCAGCAGAAACGGCGCTAACTGCCACTCAACAAGCTGGTTCCACTCTCTGAACAACTGTGTGGGTGTCGTTGTGGCGTGTGTGTGTTTGATTTATTTTCCCAATGTGCTCTGTTGTAAGTACATGTGTCGGCAATCTGTTACGATGCTGTTCTTTTACAGTATGTGGGTTTGTGTGTCACCGAATGTGCCGTTCTGTGTCTGTTAGCCAAAACTGATGTGAGAGAGTCGAACACCTCTGGGGCCACAGGCCAGTGGCATCATGTCTTTTATTAAATGGTCCGTATTGTGGAAAGCTATTTTGGGGTCTTCTGTGCCGCAGCATTTCAAATATGAACATACTATAACTGTCTACAGAAAATACTCGCAGTATCGTCAGCTAAATTGAACTGTGTTTGGACCTACGTTTTGTAACTGGTGAAGAGTAGTAGTTTATTACAGCACCAGTGAAAAGATTTAATGTGGTGTCCTGCAAGTGTCCATCCTTGGCCCTACTTCATCCTTATGCTATGTACAGAGTAAAGCAGAGTTTTGTTTATAACATTTTTTTTTTTTCGTTTTTACTGTAAAGTACAAGATTGTTCTTAAGAGTAATGCTTTACGCAACTGGCATACACATGTTGTGTTGGCATTCCAATGGACATCGATTCCCTCCCAGAAAGATCATCTTCGTCTTGGAATTGTGTTTGTTCCTTGTTTACTTTGTTCATCTTATCACCATCCTTGCTCACAAAATCCAATGAAAATCATATTAAGCTGTTTAAAAAATATAAAGTCACATCATAGAAGTTAAAAAGAAAAAAACTTTCTGGTAACGTGAAAGGCTTGTTTTTGATCCCAAAAAGAAGGAAATGTTATTTTCGAAAAGTCACCATCCTTCGCACCTGTCCTCTCAAGTTAGCTTGATCATCATGTGTCTGTCAGGGACTCTATCTGTCACAGTTTTTCCTCAAGCGTCGGCATGACTGATTGCACTCATATCAAAATTTTCCTCTTCGATAAAGTCTCCAAATTGAATGAGACGCAGCCACTAGGATGGAGTCTTAACTGTAATTTTGTCATCAAATCGTCGCTGATGTGACAAGCGCTGGATTTTAGACTCTCACAAGTGGTGGCTTAAGTTTTATTCCAAAAAAGATCGAATCGTGGAAAGGCTGTTCACCGATTTTTGCTGATGGTTTGGATCGACCCACAGTGCAGGAATAATGCCCTTCTGGCTTGGTGCTTTGGTGTGTTATTGTATTTTTAATTCCTTCTTCTGTGTGGGGAGGGAGCACAGCTGAAGGTGGCATTTAACAGCCATAGAGATGCATGTGAGGGTCATGCAGGAGAGAAGCCTTCATTGAAGATGATGTTTGCGGATGACGTAGTGAGAGAAGATGAATGAAACACTCGACTCCGTGTGTGTGAGTGAGAGGGAGTTAAGGTAGTAAGGAGAAGTAAAGAAGAGGGTGGAGAAAAGTAGGAGACAAATATCGGGGGAGACAATGAGGTGGTCATGACTTGGAAGGGCTGCGGTTTGAGAGTCCCAAGCAGAGGTTGAACATTGAGGCACAGACAAGACAAGTATTGAGGTTCATGGGTGTAGTAAATGATAATGTGAAGAGGATGGGAGTGACTAGAGAGGATGTATAGGAGCAGTTACGGCGCCATGATTGCTTTTGCATGATGCGCCGTTTGTTTGGAGCTGTCTGTGGAAGCATGTTCGGCCTTGTCTCGGCTGAATTGGTTATCGTTTGATGCAGTGATACCATGCGGTCCGACTGGCAGGTGGAGCCGCTGAAATTCCATCACCTCAAACCAGTGAGCTGATAATGGCCTGCTCCGAAGAGTCCGTCATCCTCACCTGCTCCATTGTATTCACCGGCCATTTAGCATGTTCGTCGTGATAAAAAAGGCCCCTGAGGCTTTTTTGCGACCCAGTTTTTGGTTTTCCACGATAAGAAAATGTAAATGGGTCTGTTTCCCTGTGTCTGTGCAGTTCATCAACGTGAGTGACTTTAGCTCGCAGGCTAATTCAACATGCTAAGTGTGTTATTGAGGGCTACTGAAGAGGTGATTGATCCTGCATGTCTGCCATGGCGTGGAGGGAGAACTCAGGCTTCTTCTACAATGAGCTTGATCTCGTGTATAACCAGCAAGCAACACTCAGCATCAAATAAATCCATAAATACATCCCGTTATCTGCTCTCTTAACTGATTTCTATTGAGAACGAAACACCTTTTTCTTCTAATAGCCTCCTGCGTGTCATTGTTTATTGGAAGGAGATAATGTGTTGCTTCATCCCGCCGTTTTACAAACTGTTAAATCGCAGCTAATTCAAGTGCACTGATGCAGAAGATCGCTGCGGTGGTTTATAGGTACAGGCGGTTATGACTAATTCTTATTACTGATGTACACCAGGATGTTGCTCTGGTGTTCAGTTGTTGTCTAAAATGTTTGGCTTATTATCAGTTATGTCAATTCTCCGTGGTTTATTCATGCATTATGAGTAACTTTCTTTATTATTATTGGAAGGGCTGTCAGATCACTTACATAAAAATGCCGTATTTCCAGTTCAGGTTCTCTTTATTATTATATCTGAAAGGCGGCGTCTTTGTGATGTTCCACGGATGATTTGCAAATAACAATGAGTAAATGACAGGAATAGAGTGAATTTGATGCGACATTGCCCAAAGTCGAATTTTGGCCCATATCACATTGCCGATTATACAGAAAAGAAAAGAAAAGATTAAATGTCATTATTTGCAATGAGACTAATTTATTTAAATCAATATAAATCCTTGACCTATAAGTCACATTAAAATATCATATTGCTGCGATAAGCAGGTTCAAAGGTCATCAGATATCGTGAAATTGTAATGAGGCGGATGGTGAAACGGTTGCAGCCTGGGCCCAGAGAAAAAACAAAGCTGATCATGTGAAAATCTTATGTTTTGTTGTTTTTGATGAATTGAACTTTAAGTTACACTTCAAGTTTTACGTACTTTAAGTTACGTTTTCAAGTACAGTGGTACCTCGGTTCTCAACCACAATCCGTTCCAGGCGGCCGTTCGAGAAGCAAATTGTTCTAAATCTGAATCGATTTTTCCCATTACAATGAATGGAAGAAAGAAACAATGCGTTCCAAGCCTTAAAATGTAGGGGTGACTGTAGAGTGTCTGCTGCAGGTGCGCTGTTCCTCTATGTGTGTGGCCGCTGCATGTGGGAGGGGTTGCCGAGTGAGTGACGTCTCTCCAGAAGTGAAGAGGTGCCCGGTGCGTGTCTAGCTCTGAATGTGCGCTTCTGTGCAGTTTGGCTGTGACAAAGTCATAAACCAAGTCACGCTCTGTCCCAGACTCGCCTCATCCCTGTCCCAGCTCCAGCCCACAACAGGACATCAAACCCTGGAGTGGAGGTGTGGAGAGCGAGCACCTCCCCTGTGACACTCTACCACGGTCCAGTGTGGAGACAGGAAAGGTTTTACACCTCAATATGAAGAGAAAACAGTCAGTAAATGTAGCTAACGGGACACGTCTGCATACAGAGGCTGCGTTATACACAATAACAAAGCGCCTCGTGGGTCAGTTGATCGGTCCGTGCACATTATTGTTTTTCTTGCTTTTTTCAGGGGCGTTCGAGTTCTGGATTTGCGTTCGAAATCTGAAGCAAAAAAAAATCGAAATTTTTGTTTGAACTCTGATTTGTTTGAATTCTGGGATGTTCGAAAACCGAGGTTCCACTGTATTTAACAGACCCACAAAATAAATAGAGGTAAGATGAAGAACATTTTGAAATAAAGTGTCATGAGGTTTTAGGATTTATATTGAAATGAAATTCGAATAGTGATTTTTTTTTTCAACCATTTTTTAGGATTTCATGACATAATTAAGTTTGTTTTATAATTTAAAAAATAGAAATAATATTTACAGTATTTTTGTCCTTCATTCATTATATGTTTTGCCATCGTATTAAGGCTCATTTCTTTCTCATTGTCTGACGCTACACCTTTCTTGTATGTGCTGTCCATCATTTCATGGGCTTATTTCTGGCGCTCTGGTTTCCTCCCACACGCCAGCAACATCCAGTTGTTAACTGATTCTCGCTGAATTGTCTGCAAGAGCGAGTGCTGTTATGGATGGCTTTCTCTCCGTATGTGTCCTGTGATGGACGGGCGACGTGTCCAGGGTGTCCCCTGCCTCCCACCCCACTAGCTGTGAAATGAATAGATGTCATTTATGGTGAGATAATAACACTTGCGATGATGATCAACGTGTCCATCAAAATGATTATGGGCAAACAAGAACTTGATCTATTTTAAGATGGACCCTAAATGGTGCTGTAATGACTGAATAGAGCTCCTTCTTAACTGCTGCCACAGATATTCAGCTAAAATGGATTTTGGGTCATTCCTGCCGTCTTCTCCTCCTGCGACGCCTGGGTCACTCCACACTATCTGAGCCTAATTCCATTATGCAGTTGTCTGGAGATGGATGGGGTTAAGGACAGCTAGCAGGAGGAATGTGGGCGACTGGAGATGGATAAAGACAGAGAGGGGTAACTAGAGCACGAGCCAAAGAAAGAGATAGAGGTTAGTGATTATGTGCGAGGAAGGAAACATGTGGAAGAAGGCGGCTGGCTGAGCGAGAGGAAGCTGTAAAGTGCATTGATTCCTCCTCCGCTCCCTCCTTCCTCCAACTAATTAAAGTTTTGGCCTGGTTCAGTGATTACCCCACTGCTCACCGAGGCTTGCTCCTGCTGAAGGGCTCCATTCGCCACCTCTGCTTTCCTCCTCCTCCTCCTCCTCCTCCCCATCAACCCCCAGATGCTTTGCCCCGTCACTTATTTACATACCTAGGGGTGTTTCACTATGGAATTACAATTAGGAAACAGTGGGGTAGACTTTCGAGTAAAGGCTCATTTCCCACACACGGCGACAAGAGTGTTGACTGAAAATCGTCTCTTTTGGGTGGAAACGGTGCCAAATTATGACGCTCCCACAGGGAGGCTCTATTGTTAGATAGTTGGATAGAAGGATGGTTTATATCGCCCATATGTGCAGGTTGTTTAATGGTCCGTATTTTCAGTCAGCGGAGACATGAGCGCTTGTCTCTGAGGAAGACGCCTTGTGTCAAAATCTGATCTGCTAACAAATCTATTCCGCAATAATCTCTGGGCTTCTCCACCTGAAGGTGTTGTCAGAGCTGCCTGCGCACTCTCAATGAATTTTCTGTTCTGGATGCATCAACAGAAACTCATACGGTGTTATTTTGTGTTAAGTGCTAATGTGTCGTCTAATACTCACTAGCTTACAAAAAAAACACTAGAAACTTTTTCTTCTTACTACAAAATGTTTACTCCAAAAAAAAATGTTATGTTGCCCTGCTAAGAATTATTAGCCAGAAGGGGCTGCAATGGAATCCAGCGGCGCAAATTAAAGTTGTTTTTCAAATTATTCCACTGCAGATTTAAAAAAATATATATTATTATTATTTATCACATCTGTAGTCTTTGAGCCACTTTTAAGGACGTGTTTTTCTCTTGTACCCACAGACAATCATATCAGCTGTTACAAACAAAACAATCTCACTTATGTCAAAAGCGAAAACAGAGGTTGAAGCCATTCCATAGATATCAGCTGTTTCCTGTTCAGTATGACACGCGTAACTTAACACAAGGTTTGATAGTCCAAGTAACACCTGGTTTAAAACGTACATTGTGTTGTGCTTTCTACCCTCCTCTGTGCAAATGGTGCTTTCATGCTGTTTGAACCGATACTAATTCAGTTTAAACATCCATCTCCCACTTCTTTGTGCGAAGACGTCTGGCTGAACGTGAATAGGACAGTGTGAAAGGTTCAAAAAGAATGAATGAGTTAAAGGCAGATATCAGTCGGTGATACAGGACTCATCCTCTTGTTATTGTTAAAGTCGTAGTTAATTCTCTAAATACCCTATTGTACTGATGATATTGGCTGTATTGTGACAGTTCAGGAGAAGCAATGTAAGTGGAGGGTGGTTGTTCTCTAAGGTCATTAAAGATAATTGATCTTCACTGAAGAGCCACGAGGAGAAAGAAAATGGAGGAGAGTAGATGAAGATGTTTCTTTACAGAAGCACACATCTTGAACTCTCAGGTTCCAGAGATGAAAACAGCCGCACGTCCTTCTGTGCTCATGTAGAAGCAGTGTTGTTATGAGGAATGCAGAACGTCTCTGTTTGTGAAATCTGTCAATTTGATGTTTCAGCATTATGCACACTAACTGGGATAATCAACATTCAGAGAAAAAAAAAGGAAAAAAAACCTGGAAGAAGTTATTATTTCTAAAAATGTGTAGTGACGAGAGACGCCACGAAAGTGAAATTCACACAGCAGGCCATCAATCATGTTTGAGGAAAGATATAAATAGTTTGCCATCTGAGAATAAATCACGCTTTTCACAGCTCACATTTGAGAAATGTGAGTTATATCTGGTGATACAGACGATGATATGTGCTCTGTCTCTGCTTTGGCTGCGCCGCAGGCCTGTTGAGATTGGAGGAACTGGTTCGGCGCTTTCTCATCTCCCGGGAGACGCTGTCAGTCAGGATGCTGGATGACAACCTCGATCCAACGCCGCTGCTGAAGGAAATCCGCGACGACAAAGTGGCGACCATCATCATCGATGCCAACGCGACGGTCTCCTATCACATCCTGAAGAAGGTCAGGCTGCCGGAGTCAGCACATCCGTTTGAACCGCCCACACTGCCGTGCACTATCTCTCGTACAGGAGAAGAGTCCTGCAGGGAGTTTTTCTCCTGCTTTGTTGTATATTCCGGTTAATGCAAAGTTCTGCCGACAACAACTGTATTTATTTCTACCTTTGCTGCCCCGAGGAGCAGCGTGGCAGCATATCTGTCACAGACAATCATTTGCATTTGAAGAAAGTATTTGACAGAAAGAACATCTTTGACTTGAATGCCGCTCAGATGTTAGAAAGGCGCGCTCTGCGGCGCCGTCAGCGAACACCGTGAGTCACACTTCCGATGCTACCCGAATGTTTTTACAGGGTACGTCGGACCGTCTGTCTGCCCTCAGCGAAATGTTAGCGCAGTGATGTAAAACTGTGATTAACATATAAATCCTTCTCTTGCATCCACTTTGACTTTGTCCCCCAAATGCACTCACTAACCTTCCTCCTTTGCCCGTGTTGTTTCTCCCCGCATCAATCTTCCAGCTTCTGTACCCTTCCTGGATCGCACCTGCATCGTAATATTCTTATCCTGCTTTTTTTTTTTTCTTGCTGCAGGCGTCAGAGCTGGGGATGACATCAGCATTTTACAAGTACATCCTCACCACAATGGTAAGAGCATCGCAGCCACATTATCTCGCTCTGAATTTCCCACTGCAGTTTACTGTCCCTTTCTGGCTTTCTCTTATCAAAGAAATGTGGCACAGATCCAGAAAATAAGCTGGAGATAGGGTTATTTAAGTCCTAGTCAGATGGCCATCCATTTTTAGTCTACAGTGGCTTGTTTGTTGTACTGTTGGGGAAGAAATCAGTGTTCATAGAGCAGAAACGGTTGTACATAGGTGATGACTGAGTGCAGTGCAGCAAGGGCAAAGGGTGTTAGATTCAGAGGTCAGAATGGCAGGTAAGGAAAGAATTGAAGTCAGCGTAACACTTCACGTAAAAAAAATAAGTTAGTTACAAACTGTGTTAGGACCAGTAATAATGTAGCAATTGTCATTCTACTGACAGTCACCTCTCATTGGCTGATAGGGGACTAGATTTTGTTTTGCAAACAGTGTCCTTTTTTGTTTTAGTACTTTTAAGTTTCGCAGCATTTTATGTTGTGTTATTTTATGTAGCGATTACCTGGGTGTTGAACTAACCCCTGGTTTCCGCTGAAGCTCCACAGCACACTGAGGGCTTCCAAAGCACGTCACCTGGAGTGCTGCCAATCATGCAGGCAGGAAGTCAGATGAGGAAGGGCAAAGTGGATTTTCAAAATAAATGTGTAGCTTTAAAAACACATTTTGTCCTGAAAACACACCAATATAGATTTTTTTAAATCTTGGATTTGTAGTTAAGACACTTTTCATGTACAGTAGCTCCAAACTCCAAACAGACATGGACAAATTGGAGATCGCAGGTACTTGTTTTAAAATGTGGATTTCTCTTTCCATGTATGATATGCATTTAATCCTATAGACTCCCAACATTATAGCTCAGCTGGCTGCACAAGCCATCCAAGATGGGACCAGTGATAAGACACCGGCTGATGCAGCACCACACTTTCAGAGCTGCAGTTTCCGTGGAAGTGTATGGGGCAAAGATCTCTCTATTTAACATGGCTTCTTCAGTTCATACCTGTTCAAACTGTTTTATTTTTTGAAGTCGCACACCAGTATGACAAAAATGCTGTTTTTTAAGTTCAGCACTACTCACAGCACTGATGAATTTAGAAAACAGAGGCTCGGGTTTAGGTTATTTCAGCATGGACGCCGCTGTGTTGTCATCCAGGTCACTTCCACACTCTTCTAGCATCAGGTCCGGTCTCTGTTTTGGCTCCCATGTGTTGCTTTGGTCTTCATACCTCTGCCCATCTCCTGTTCTGTAAACACCGGTCCTAAAACTGATATTCTGAAAAAAGCCTGATGGCTGCATTTGGGCCCCTGTTTGAACAATGAGGAAAAGTGCTCAAATAAGTGAGGCATGGGTCAGACTCAGTCAACTGCTGCTGTTGAGGACTGTCCTAGTTTCTGAACAACTGTGTTGCTCATTTTAAACCCCGAAACAGGAATAATGCTGATGACTCTCAGCTCTGTCCCTCCTCTCGCTCTCATGCTCCCATCTCGCCTCACACGGCGACGCCACACACACACTCACATATGAACGCAGCACTTCTAGAGGACATCCTATAATTAGAATGCTATTCCCACAACACTGGTTTCTAGTTTGCTTTAAATATCGTGTACTAACGTTGCGAGCCTCGCGCCGAGCTGTGGCGCCTCGGCGGGAACCTGGAGTAAGTTCAGCCTAACTTGGGCCAGAATTGAATGAGAGAGGCAACCAAAGCTGTGCTAGTCTGGCAGAACTGACGGGGTCTTGAGGTGAAGGGGATGACAGAGAGCCCTTTCTTCTGCTGCACCTCCAGTGGTTTTCAAAGGCACTTATTCAAGCAGCCCAACCTTGCGTCAACCCATCCCCTCCAGCCGTTGGAATTAATGCCTGACTTTATGCCTTTGTCCCTCCTCCTCCTCCTCCCACCCTCTGTACCTACCTTGCTCTTAGATTTGCCTCAGATGCTGGGTCTTCTATCTGTGAAATGCTACCGGTGTCGCCTCCATCAATCTCACTTCCTCCTGTATCTCAGTCCCCCACTCTTATTCTAAACCCATCAGAGCCCAGATGCTGTCAGTCCCCGTAGCCTCCCTCTTTTCTTTCCCCACACGTCTCTTTGCTCTGTGCTTTTTGAAGATTTGACGCTCTGTCAACACAGTCGCTGGAATCTCCTGTGTTCTTCTGCACACACTCCTTTGTAGGACTTTCCCCTGTTGAGACTGGACGATATAGTGAACGATCAGTCCAACATCGTGGGCTTCTCCATGTTCAACACGACCCACCCCTTCTACTTGGAGTTCATCAGGAGCCTCAATCTCTCCTGGCGGGAGGGCTGTGACCTCACATATCCCGGCCCTGCGGTGAGTCTCACAGACTCGCATCCTCGTGTGCTCACTTGCTGGGAGCTTTCTCTCTCTCTCTCTCTCTCTGTGATTCACAGAGCAGCTAAAGAGATTCAGCAAGTCTTTTGCTTGTGTTTAATTGGTATTGACGTTTCCATCTGTGTTTTCCTCCCTGCTGGTTACCTATACCACACACAACCCCTCTCATTCTCCCCTCTTATTTTCCATTCCGCTTACCAATCAATCATCTGAATTCACACCCCTGCTATCTCCCTCGCATCTATTCCCCCGACTTCACTTCCCCCCCTCCTCCCCTCAACCCCACCCTCCCCGCCGTCCCCCAACATCATCTCCCCGTCTCCCTCTTTTGCCTCCGCAGCTCTCCTCAGCGCTGATGTTTGATGCGGTTCATGTGGTTGTGGGGGCGGTGAGGGAATTGAACCGCAGTCAGGAGATAGGTGTGAAGCCACTCAGCTGTACCTCACCCCAGATCTGGCAACACGGGACCAGCCTCATGAACTACCTTCGCATGGTAATGAATTGTTTCATCTTCATGAATGCTGTCTGTGCTATCACCTGCTGTTCTGCATGTTCTCAAGTGCATCCCGCCTCTGACACCTGAATGGAAAAGAAGAACCTGTAGAATCGTAACTAGTCCCGTTTTCGTCATTTAGAAACTACGGTGTATATTTTTCTTTATATCGTATGCATTAAAAATGCCTCAGTGCCACATACATTAGCAGTAGCTTCCGCAAGGTGCTCAGTTTAAAACACAAGATACAGTCAAATAAATAGTACGACTTCCATGATTCAAGATTTGTATTGGCTCTTGTGGAAAAAAAAAAAGAACAAGCATGATTGCTAGCAATGTCCAGACTGCTAGGCCTCATCGCAGTGTTCCTGAGTTTTCAAAACTGACTAGCAACTCTAATGTAGTGTTGCTTGACAACAATAAAAACACATTCTGCCACCACGGTCAGGTGGAAGTTGGTTTAGCAGGGACATTTATTTATTTCTATCTATGTATTTTTTGCTAATTCTGATCTGCGCACATTGGCAGCTTCATCAGAAGCCATACATGTGAACGATGATTCTTTTATCATCTCGTCCTTGTTTCATGAGCATAATTTCTCCCAAAAATGTCTCACTTTTTTGCTGACGTGTGACCAACAATAATCCAAACAGACATGGACAGATAGATGTGTGCCTACCTTGCTTGCCGTAGTGAACCAGTTCTGTTTACTGTTGGACCCACTCAGAATTGTAAATACACTGCTGTGTCTTACACAATGCAAATGATGGATGGATTGTAGTTGTTTTGATTCCTATTTGAGTAACCAACTTTTGATTTGGTTACTATTATCACATACATGTGCAACGCGATTCATAATGGTATCACTTTAATGGTTATTTTTGCACACTGTTATTGGATTAAATGGGATTTATGAGACTAAAAAAATAATTTCCAAATGCACCTTTTATTTGCAAAACACGCAGTTAAGGAACACCCAGAAAAAGTTAAGTGCTACTGGTTTAAAATTTGGATTTCTCAATCCATGCCTCTTTAACAGGTTTGTGGTTTGATGAAATGTGTAGCTCCTTTCCAAAGCATTCCTTTAGCTGCAATGTAAGTCTGCTCCGTAATCCCGGTCAACCCTGGGCAGTTGTCCTGAGTATCAGACGCGTCTGAAGTTGCATGTAACCTCTCTGTCTCTTGTTGTCATCTCCCATCCCTGGTCCACGCGTCTCCCATCGACGACCTGTTGTCAAGGCAGCCCGGGCTTCATCTCTCATTGCCTCCTCCCCGCCGGCTGGACATCTGTCTTTGTTAGTCAACATCATGCTGCGCTCCATCATCTGCAACACGCCATTCGTCATAGATTTCACCTGGGTTTTCGGAGTGGCAGTACGGAGCTCTTGAGGTGGAGTTCTGAGTCTTATTAAGGGCGCTGTTGACTCGCTCTGCTGCTCTATCTGAGCCTCTCACTCAGTCAATTTCTCCTGCTTGATCCGGAGCTGATCATCCCTGTCTGGTCCGGCTTCAGACACTTCCTCTCTCTTTTGCTGTCTCTCCTTCTTTGCTGTCTCTTTCCCTCTGCCTCCCTGATTCACCTACAAAGTGTGTCTGTCTGGTCATGACTGGAATTGAGAGGACGACTGGCTTTATGAAGGCAGTAGTCTATTTCCACATTTCTGAGCATCATGCCTGCTTCTGCGCTTCAACTCATTCCATCTCTGTTGTCTGGCCATTCTTGCTCTTTCTTTGCCTCACTCTCGTCTTTCGCCTGCCAGGTGGAGTATGATGGCTTGACAGGCCGTGTGGAGTTTAACAGCAAAGGTCAGAGGACCAACTACACCCTGCGGATCCTGGAGAAGCACCGAGGAGGCCACAAAGAGGTCAGGAGTCACCTGTGAACACACACCAGCCACCGCTTGTTGCCTGCAGGCTTTTGGGCTTGCACCCGGTCATCTGTCTGCTTTGCCCATCGCCACAGGAAACATTTAACCCAAAGGTCGGCAGTGTAGCAGAATCCCGAGCGAGCTTGCACGCCAAAATTCTGGAAGTCTTTTTAGTGCCTGCCATCCGTCACTGCTGTCTAGAAGGCCTTCTAGTTGTGAAAGTAATTTGAACGAGTACAGCCCCGTGACTTGGCTGTAGAGCTCACAGGAGCATCAAAAGACTGGTGAAGAGTGTGCGACTGAAGGTACATTAAGGAGAGAATAGAAGTCATTCTCCATGCTCTCAACTTTTTAATCACCTTCTCCACCAAGTCCTGCTTCCTCCCCTGTAACTGAGCCAGCTGCCTAGTTGATGAAGTACTGTACAGTAAAACACCTAGCGGTGAGCAGTCGGTGTTCTCAGTGTGAAGAAGACTGAAATCAGAAATATACACACATTACTGGAGAGGGAACAGCACCCTGCTGTGACTCAGTTGGAGCCATGGTTGGGGGGAGTGAAAGGGAAGTCTGGAACTTCCTGTGGAAACTTCAGTGAAGTCAGATAATTGGTTGCAAATCATTTCATCTTCAAACCATTTTATTCCCTCAAACGTTAACTTATCCATCACATGACTTTTTGATTTGTTTACACAACCCTCTGTTTCTCAAACTTCTGTTTCTCTGTTTCTGATTTGAGAATGTGTGTCTATTCAGCGAATACAATTTTAAATAGATTACATAGAGCAATTCATATTAACCTTTAATGAACTAATGCCAGACTGTAGAGAGCACCGGAATATTAGCCACACCCACTACATTTAAGAATGGAAAATAGATCTTCTTCATAGATAAGACTCACCGGTCTGTAAGCAGCGGGTGCAGTGGTGCTGTCTGCACCGTAGAATGGTCAGTGGTGCTTAAAAAACCGCTTGAGAATCACTTCTAAACTAGTTTGGAAAACTATGGGCAAAAAACTATGGACTCATGGGCAATGTTCTGAACTTGAATCATGAACTCCTCACATCTTTTATTGATATTAAAGCGCTGAAAATGCGCTGTTTTCACCCGCGTGTCCAAAGCCAGTCTCAGCTGCTGCTTCGCTTATAGTCAGGAAATTACGGTGCTTGCTTATTTACGGTCAATAGTCTAGTATTTATGATGTTGAATTGAGTGAACTTTTGGTGACCATTCGTGGGTTAAATGTAGCCAGACTTAACAAGACAGTTATAAATGTGTTATAATGACTAGTTACAGGCTAATATTCAGGCAATACTCATGTGAATAAGTAATGCATTTATGGCAATATATGTTCCCTAATCGAAAATGTGACCAAAAAACTATATTAATAATATAACTTTGATGTTCTTGATGAAAATTTTTACAAAAACGATGACACATGAACTGGTTCAGTCACAGTAAACATGCTCAAACGTTTGGTTACAAACAAACAAAAAACTGCATGTATGTTTGTTTCCAATACTCCTCATGGAAACTCTTGCAGCAACACCTGTTGAGACGAAACTCCGGGCCACTGTGCAGCTCCGTTGAGCAACAAACAGTTTTTTTTAGAACGTCATGTTTGGCACTCTCAACATGTGAATAAAGAGAAACTACTGTTTGTGTTTAGGGTGACGCTGCTCAGAACATATACGGATGATCTATTTCAGTTAAATAGATGGCCATACTCTCTGAGCAAAGAGAGAAAAAAAACAGCTTTAAGTGATATGGAAACATCCATCCAGATCATCTTCTCCAGCACCAGATGCTGAAACACGACGAGACCATTTGTTTTACGTCCGCTTTGTTTCTGCAATGACCTTCCTCACGGTGGAATAGTGGAATAATGGGTGTTTTGTAGAGCTTAACATTTGCTGTGCATTTCCACATCTCGCCGATGAATAATTAAGCGACCAAGACTTTGAAGCTGAACTTATTCTTGCGCTGTGGTCTTTGCTTTTCATTCCTTACGTAAGCGCATGCATCCAGTCTTTAACTCGATCACAGCTCGCAGGAAATAACTTGAAGCCGGATCTTTTCTGCTCTGTTTTCATGAGAGTGCTTCATGACCTTCATTTGAAATAATCGATGTGGTCATTTTGCTGAAGGCTTGTTAGTGCTTGTATATCCAAGGCAAAAATTTGCGTAGTATCAAAGTAGAGTTGCCGCAGGCACACGTTAATCCTGCACATGGACTTAGATCTTTTTCCAGCTTCGATTTTGTGGCTGTTGTTTCTGCGCACGAGAGAGAGTTATTGTTGTACCTTTTGCTGCTTGCATTTGCCTGTAAATATTGCAACTTTGCCTGTTATAGTTGGATATTTGGGAGAAGTGACAGCTGCATCCACATATCTTTAGAAAAGTTTGGGTCTGTTGAGAGTAGCTGCATGAGCTCTTCGATTTTTTTTTCTTAGTTTACTCTGTGTGTTGCTCATGTGAGTTCCAGACTCCTACTGCCACCTGCTGCTCAAATCAGCTCTTATCAGATTGACTATAATATTGATGTTTCAAATGCATAAATAGTATCTAAGTATAAAGATAATAGTGGTAAAAAACTCATCTGCCAAGCCGCTGACTACCAGCCTATTTGGGTTTTTTATTGCTGCTGTTTCCCTTAGCATTAGCAGTGGTATGAGCTCCTACAGCACACACAATTGGTACCGAGGAAGAGCTCACATTGAACTTAGTGACAAAACCATGCATATATTTGTGAAACATAAATTTTGCCTTAGATATACGTGTGTCCCCCAGTCATTTGGTGGCATAAAGAGTGTAGGTAGGGCAATAATACTGGGTTTGAAAGTGCTTTTCTGCTTCATTTTTGACTCAAAATATGACAAATCTACCCCCCCAAAAATTCACAGTAATACACTTTACTTCCATCATCATGTGCCAGTTTCTCAGTTAAAACTGCATACATTTGCCCCCCTTTTTTGGGCATCAAGGTCCTGTTACCTCCAAATGTCGAGAGCCATTCGTGCCGTCATTGAATTGAGAATGAAAATGTATTCAAGAAGTGGAGGTAATGAAGCCCATGCAAAGTCTACACATCACTGCACCCTCTCGGGGAATTGTGCCGCGGTTCAGTGACTGGAGGCAACACTTGCTCTTCACCTCCCTCTAATAGTTCTTGCTTGCCTTTATGACAGGGCCAACAGGCAGCCATGTTAACACTAAATGCCATCTGATAACCAGGTTTAAAGCGAGGTGTTAGCTTTGTGAGGGAGCTGTAATAATGAACATCTTAACTCCTCCCGCCGCCGCGCACGCTCGCAACACTCTGGCAGGAAGTGGGGTTCCGCAAAGAAAAGGCCAACCTTAAATGTCAGCGGCAGATAGAGTCGTAGAAAAGACTGTCACTTTGTCTGTGGGAAATTTTCTTTATCTGACCTATAGAAACATCTTCAGAAGATAAGCCTGACTAAGCTGAGATTCTGCTTGTCATCAAACATTTAAGTGGCTGTACAGCGACAGGGATCTGAGCTGTTTGGGATGTTATTTAGCAACGAACAGTTGGTCATTGCTGGAGTGTTTCTGTGGGTGTGAACCATCTCAGTCTTGGGAAGACCACCACACACGCTGCCATCTATTTTGGGCTGCAACAATGCAATTCCATGGTCAAGTCAGTTGAACGTGTATAATTCTGTTTGGCTGATTCAAGATAAACAATATCACAAATCCGATCTCTTGTTCCTTCGGCTTTTGTAGTTGAAATGTGCCTTCTGTTTTCACTCAGAAGCGAGTCTGATTGTCGCTTAAGAAGTCATCATTTCCAATTTTTTCTCTGGCTCCTGTGAAACCCTATTTTGGGGCCACTTTACCTTCAGATTGATGCATGCTCATTGCTTCCACAAGATGGCCTGTTAGCACATCATAGGCAAATCATTTGGAGGAGAGCCTGACATTTCCCACTGTTTTAAATCCCTCTCCTTTCACGGGAGGCGACTTTAATGGTCAATTTCACATTAGTTAGGTCATTACGGTGATATTTTACACCTCTTTGAGCAGCGTTCTTACCTCAAGTCCTTAACATTTTTCGAAGTGAAAGCCATGAGTCTTTTCAAAGACGGTAGCTAAACAGTTTTGTCCTCATCCTGCCATCATTATATTCCCATTCCAATTGGGAATCAAGCATGTAGCCAGACATGTTGGGGGGGGGGACCAATCACAGAAATTATCTTTTTCAGAACCCAAAATATCCAAATGAAAGACATCAGCACTCTGGCTGAAGGGTCTCGCAAAAACACAGCATTTACCTGTCTGATGCTGCAGGTCTGAAGAGCCGTTTCACTGCCACTCCGTGGAATGGGAGGGGCTTGTGACTCTCACAAGAACTGAAATAAATTCCTCTGCAATACGAAAATACAGATGGCAACTTTGTCTTGTCAAGAACTTAAGAACACAGAAAAAAATTGGCTCCATAAGGGGCACATTTCTCATGCATTGAAAAAGGAGTGGTGCTTGACCACTAGAATCTCTATGCACATCCCTGTTGGAAATTATGGCTTTTATGTAAAATAAAAAAAACAATAAAAAACAAAAAAAGTAAAAAGTGTTCAAATAGGATGAAAATACAATTTATTTATTTTGTAGAATATCATACAAGATTTAAGTTAGTTATGATTTTTGTGAAAGTAATCTCCAAATATTCAAATATATCCACAGAAAATCCAACTCATATAGAAAGGGCATGACCTGAAGTTATTCTCTATTTTGCTGGATGTCTGGAAGGGAAAAACTCTTCAATTCAATATGCCAAAAAGCTTTTAAGCCCCTGACAATGGGATTCACAGGCATTCTGAGTGTGATTCATTGAGAATCTTGTAAATCAAATCCCCCCCAATTTTAGCAGAGAGCACTTCATCCCCGTAAAGTAGGCACAATTGGAACAACTTAAGAACTCAATGGCCTTTGTACATCACCTTGGAGTCATTCTTCTTAAACCTTTAGCGGCATCCTTTCTGCTGAGTGACTCTTCTGTGAAATAAGTCCGAAACGTAGCAGTTTTCTTGAAGTAAAACATCAGAGAACAAAAGAAAAATATGTATATGAATTGATTTCATGCATCATACAAGAGTGGCGTATGAAAGATACAGAAAGGCTGAATTGCCATTTGCTGCCGAGAGTCCTATAAATCTGACTACTAAGTCTTTGTTAAGGTGAAGGGGGGGTCGGTATAATGTTCCCCAAAGGGCCAGGTATGTCTTCATTACCCTCATGCTGTCTTGTTGGCGCTTATCTCAACTCATGTTCACAGCTGTTTACCAACAATATTACATGGTGCCGCGTGTACAACAGCTCCGATGGCGACAGTTAAATCAATACGTCTGGGTTATCTGGCAGCGCTGGAACATGCAATGCTTTTCTGTTGAGCTCTCTACTACTGCATGTGTTTTATTTGCATGCAGCGGATGTGTCCTCTGATACACCAGTGAACCAACAATGTCCCCCCCTAATTTATTCCAATCCCCTGATTTTCTCCCTCAGATTGGGATCTGGTACTCCAACAACACACTGGCGATGAACTCCACCAGCCTGGATATCAACGTGTCGGAGACGCTGGCAAACAAGACACTTATTGTCACCACCATTCTGGTAAGATCATCCCCTGGCGCTGCGCCATAATTAGGTCAGACTTATTTCAGGTGCCAGCTTGAAAAAAAAGGTGAAAAAAAGAAACATTTTCAAGTAGTTGAAAACTGGCTTTTTAAAAGAGGCCGACGGATGTATCCGCTTGAAGCCACTTCGTCTAGTTTTTATTGTGCTCAAGGTCGTCGGATGATGTTTTCGAACAGTGTGTTAGCTGTATATCCGAAGGACGTATTAGTTTAAGAGGTCAATTTTGGTGTGTGTCGCTGGTTCCTATCAATGCGCGCTCATTTCTTCCGTGCTGCTCAATTCCATAGCAACTTTTTTTGGATGGGCACATTTTTAGGCACAAACTTAATGTGTTCAGAACTGCAAGGATCAAGTTGATGAGTCACACCATGAAAGAGAAAAGAAACAGTCGGCGGGCCAGACTAAGAGGTCAGCATCAGTGAGCAGCAGGATGGATTCATGCCAGGAAAGAGCTGCTCACATCCATTGTTTGCTCTATGGATGTTGATGGAGAAGTACAGAGAAGGTCAGAAGGCGTTACACAGTGTCTTTGTGGATCTAGAAAAAGCCTGTGACAGAGTTGGAAGAGAGGAGTGTGGCTCTGATGGGGAAATGGGGAGCGTCTGAGCAGTATGCTGGGGTCATGGAGGACGTAGATTTACCTCATGTGGAGAAGAGGAAAACTTTGGGAGGCCTGATGGTTCGGTGAGGGACAAAGGATGTTGGGGATGGAGGTAAGAGGCAGACGAAGAAGACAACATAGGTTCGTAGATGTGGTAAAGGGGGACCTGAAACAGATAGGTGCACAAGGAAAGGATGACTGAAAATAAAGAAATGAACAGTCACATTATTATTGTTTCAGTCTGCTCCCCTTTTCCTTGATATATGTCTGCAAATATACATTTATAGTAAATCTTTGTAACTGACTCACGCCCAGAGTGGCTGGAACCTTGTGTCAAGCCTGGTTAAACATGTTTGCCAGTCAGCTTCTTTCATCTACACTGATGCCCATGGATGCCTCACTGGAATGAATGTCCTCTTCCAATTGAGCAGAACTAATCCAGGCGTCTCTTCTAAATAGCTTTTTTTTTTAACATGGAAGCCTGGTAAATTTCATTGAATTGCATGTTGAAAATACATCTACAGCTTTATGTGTTTTATTGAAGAACATGCTCTATTTTTTCGGGTAAACAGGAAACAGGACGTGAATGAGGTGACAAGCTTTAAGGCCCATTTATGTACCTGTCCATTTGAACCATGTTACCATCAATGATCACATGCATCCATGCGTTTTTTGCCCTGGTATTGCTGTTCACCAATATATATATCCACCAGGGGGAGCAGCCCAGAGTCAAAAGTTTATGACAACAAACTCCAAAACCAACATGGCGACTGTGAGAGAAGTATTGATAATGTACCTCTTGCACGATAGAGGCAACAGAGGCAGCATGAAGGAGGCAGTGGTCGCTGAGACCGTAAAATATATCGCAACTGGAGGACGAAGAATTTCCAACATTATTATTTTAGAGCTACATATCGGGTAGCAACACTGCCCCCATGATTTCCAGTGCTACTGCTCTGTTTGGTCCGTATCTGTAAGCTTTGTGCAACTGTGCAGAAGTATGTCCATATCTGAATCCATACGTAACGTTGAGCATAAATGAGCCTTTAAACAAAGTCTGTTGTGGGTGAATCTGTGTACGCAGGATAAAAAATAGATGTTTGTGAGGTTCAGATGACTGGAGGCTAGTTCTCCCTGCTTGAGCTAGGTTCACTGTTTTGTCGTAAAAGCTGAAAGTGCCCAAATCCACTTAAATTGGACAAAATTGTGGTTGAATTGTTTTCTTTCCCCAACTGTGTATCCTTAAGGTGACCTTGACTTCATCATTTTTCGAGCTCCACATCCGCACTTCAGTGAAAAGACTCCTCACCCCTCACAGTAAAAGCTGACTGAACACTAAAACGGGTTTATTAATTTTTTACTGCCAAAAATCCAAGTCATCAAGCATGATGAAAACCCGTGGTCCATCGACTGGTAATATCTCTCATCAATATATCATCGAATTCACCCCAAATCCATTTCTCAAATCATCAAGCCGCCAATGCACAGTGCCAAATATAACATTTTAGAAATCAAGCTGGAAAACGCGAGCGATTCATTTCAACTTAAGCCTCTGGAGCTTGACATAAAAAAGAACAACAACCTCCTTAAAATCTGTCAAGCGTCTTGTTCTCCTGCCAAGCAAGACAATTCTCCGCACTCTCAATTTTCACTGGTTTACGGGAGGATTTG
This sequence comes from Synchiropus splendidus, assembly GCF_027744825.2. Classification (NCBI taxonomy): domain Eukaryota; kingdom Metazoa; phylum Chordata; class Actinopteri; order Syngnathiformes; family Callionymidae; genus Synchiropus; species Synchiropus splendidus. The sequence goes on along the minus strand of NC_071345.1, from coordinate 11,137,626 downwards.
AGGATAGATGCTGTGAGCTCTGCCAGTTTATCTGGTGTTTTGGTGCTTAGTGGCGTCTGTTTGCCTTATTTCAGAAAGACATCAGCGGCAGACATTAATTTCTCAAGACATTGGCCCTCATTTATCAAACAGCCGAAGAGAGGTGTACAACCATCGGTTTCCACACAAGGCTGCTCATTTGTCAACGCAGACGCACTCAAATCTCACTGATCTATCTGATATACGCAAGTTGGTATCCGAGCGGAATCGCTGCGCAGCCGTCACGGCTGTGTCGGAGGACCAGCTGAGGGGTGGGGCGAGGAGAATGCGCTTGCTTGAGAAATCATGTTACATACATTGACTTTCTTGTTTCCTGGATTTTTTTTTTTCAGTGCTTGTTTCAGTGCAGAAAACAAGGTTGTTAGTGTTTCGCTGATACTATGTCATTTATCAAGGAGGCATGTGTTGTGATCGTCTTACTGCAAATCTGGTTGGCTAACACTGCTCACACAATTTTCAACTGGTGGATTTTTCCATTTATTATTTAAATACATCTTTCTTTTCCCTTATAGGATTTCAACTGTCTTGTTTTGCTTCATGATATGTTAAGTTTACTTTATAAAATGAATGGCTCTTCAGTTTTTTCATCGTATAAATTCATCTACCAACAGAGTTAGTACTTTTCAAGTCATTTTCCTGCTCATTAAAATGGTCAAACCATTGCTCCACACATGCAGTAAAAGTTCTTGCTTTACACATAGAATGATCCCTTGAGTGGTCTGGCACGCGACATTCTGCTTGGTCGCTTGGTGTTTTCCTGTTGGTCAAGATGATGTTAAACATGCAGCGGCCGAGCTCCAACTGAGGATCTGGACTTGACAGTGGCCTCCACTTTGGTGACCACTTCCATGTGGTCTCGCTTTGTGAAAAAATATATTGATTTAAATGTGTGTTTAGTAGAACCTCTCATATAACACAATGCAAAAGTAAATACTGGAAACTTTTGAAAACACCTCATGCCGCCTTTGTCCTGTCTGGACGATTATTATTTCTTCTGCTCAACCGGGCCATAGAAATCCAAACTTCCGATGATTTTTTCGGACAAATCAATCTCCCTGTTTTCACCATTTCAGACGTCATCAGTTTGCCAACTGCGTTTTTCTCCTTTTAGTGACAGTTCCAATCACTCTGACCTATTTTTATTGCCACTTTGAAGACTCTTACAATGGGAGGCCAAATGAAAGGTCTTCAAAGCCGAGAGTCCTGCAGTCCTGTTCAAATCTGGCACTGTTGTTGGCTTCTGTGTGCCTGCAGGTGAACAGGTTTTTTTGGGGGCTTGTTGAATGGCTGGCCACCATCAAACAGGCTCAATTGAACATGTGTTCGCAATGTTCATGAAAAGGAAAATGGATGGAAGTAGGATTTTATTTTTACCCTTCTGTATATGCCCCTAAATTAATGCCCAGAACTTGTAGGACCACACAAACTCATCCTACGCAAACCCAGCGCTTGCACCTGCCATATTTCTGAACAATTCAATGACATAAACCCTGTATTTTTTTCATTCCAACCCCGCCTCCACAGGAGAACCCGTACGTGATGCGTAAAGACAACTACCAGGACTTCCAGGGTAACGACCAGTACGAAGGCTTCTGCGTGGACATGCTGCGGGAGCTGGCGGACATCTTGAAATTCTCCTTCAAGATCAAGCTGGTGGATGACGGCCTGTATGGGGCCCCGGAGCCCAACGGCTCGTGGACCGGGATGGTTGGCGAACTCATCAACAGGGTAAGTTGCCCAAGCAGCGTGGGCTGCTGAGGTGTGTGATATACGCTTTGCTGCAGTCCTGCCCCACGTCCGCCGCCCTCAGAGGGGAGTCGGACTTATCTAGGACAAAAGTGTGGCTTCATTATTCTTGGGACAGTTGATACCTGTCTGGCTCTGGAGAGGGACTACAGCCTGGTCTGTCGGGAGAGACGGCGTATGAGGTGAGGGGATGTCTTGCAGGATCCGATCCAGCTGTCGCTAAAATTCCACTCTGCCATCAGTGGTAGTTTTCCTGAACTCAATTAGTGTGGTACTGCTGCGATTTGAAGGGTCTCCACAGGAAACCAATGCAACCCGTTGGCTTTAAAGGAGGCTTTTGTGCCTGATTGAAATAATGGGTTTTGATATTTGTCACTCAAATATGAGGCTTATGTGTAAACTATTTCTCTTTCATTTTGACTGTGTCGTAAGTAAACGCCCCCCAACTCTCCATCCGCCTCGGTAAAAAGTACTATTTGTCTATTAAATTATTATTAGAGATTATTATAGATTAATTATTAGAGTACATCTCTGCGTAACATTGTATCATTGTTAGCATTAAAGAAAAGAAAAAATAGAATAATATACCGGGGTTGGACAAAATAATGGAAACACCTTAAAGCTAAAAAAGCTTTAAGGTGTTTCCAATATTTTGTCCAATCCCTGTAGATACACTTAAAATAAAGAACAACTTTATTGACATTGTTTTTGTTTTGTAACAGAAAAAAATGAAAGTGCATCAATTTGCCCGAAATGAAAAAAAAAAGAATTTTTTTGGAAAAATGTGTAAGTGGATGTGCAATTACACATTATTCTAGTACACAAAAAAACAATGTTCCAAAGTCACATGCGCCCCTCTGGCATCACTCCACACCCCCCCCCCCCAGGGTTGCCCGCCCCACTATTTGAGAAGGACTGTTGTAAAGCCATTTCTTCTATAGACTTCTATAGTGCACTGACTGTACCCCCAGATTCTGAACCTAACTGCCACGCCTCCTTCACTACTCCATCCTATTTTGACAACCCACTTAAAGTGAAAATTTTCTTCAATATCGCTCCAGAAAAACTTCTTTAATTCCATCTGGAAGATCTAGTCGACCAGCCGAGGTTCTGATAGCAGCGCATAACTTGCCACTCTGCTAAGGAGGCGGCGATGAACCGAAGCATTACAGTGGTAAAGGTTATTGGCCAGACACTTGGCATGAGCGCACATTACAAATCTCTGCTCTCCTTCTTCACCTCCCCATCCGAGGTTCACTCTCAGAAACCTATGCATTTCTGCCTTCCTCCACTGTCCAGGGAAAATGCGCCACTGACAGTCGCTGTGGCGCCAGCGGGCTAATGAGAGACCCTCTCTGCTTCATTACCATACGGTTTACTTCAATTACCAGACTGTGGTCCCTGTGTGGGTCCTGCCACCCATGTGCTCCTCACACTCTCCACGCTTCCTCTCCCACACTGCCCTCCCCGCCGCCTGATCACTCAGCGCCAATTAGCAGCCCATGTTCATCAATTAGCTTTTAATGGAGGTGATGGAGGGATGGCAGAGTCACCGGAGCCTCGCAGGCTTTTTTTTTTTTTTTTCAGGTGCACAAGCCAGGTCAATGCATGCTAACTCACAATTAGCATCATTTGAAAGGGGGATAATGTGTTTGTGCCACAGGTACAAAGAGACAATTTGGACGTCTGTGTGTTTTTCCAAATGTGTTTTCAAGTGGCTTGGCCAAGTTTTCACTTTTTGCCCGGCTAAATCGTCGTTTTGCACAAACAAAGCTCTCATCTACTGTGTTGAGTGCGTGTCTATTTTTGCTGGGGTTTTTTTTCCCTCTGCCTTCGCTCACCTTCGGCACAATCTCTCCATCCATTTACTGATCTGTGTCTCTGTCAATTCCGCAGAAAGCAGACCTGGCTGTGGCCGGCTTCACCATCACGTCAGAGAGGGAGAAAGTTATTGACTTCTCTAAGCCTTTCATGACCCTTGGGATCAGCATCTTGTACCGAGTTCATCTGGTGAGGATGTTATCCGACACAGCGGGGCTCAGGCTGGGTGATGCTCTCCTCAGATCTTAAATTGGATTTCATTTCTTTTGTTTGCAATTCTTTAACGCCGCCAGAGTCACACAGAAGGCGACAGGCTACAGTACCGAAATGCGGCTTAGAGACTCAGGCGGCGCGTTGCATAAGAGTTGATCTCATCTTTAAAAGGCTGCATTTGTGCGGAGCGTCGCCTGCAGCCTACACGCTGAAATTTATAGGTGTAATTTAAGTTGCTCGATAAGTCGCTGCTGTGTAACTGGGTAACAGTGGCAGCTTTACATTGCTAATGAGGTTTTGGGTCCAGGCCGACTATGCTTCAGCAGGGCACGCTGTGAAACAGAGCGTACGTGGATTGTAGCATTAGCAGATCAAAGCCTCACCACTGCGGGGAAGGACACTGCCCTCCTGTGGCTCAAGAGGGGACATTCTCTGACTCATGAGATGTGACCTGCTTTACTAACAATCTGTGACAGACGGCGACTGTTTTTCTATCTATTCACTTCTCTTTTTTTTCACCTTCAATTTGTCTGCGTCAGGGGCGGAAGCCGGGTTACTTCTCCTTCCTGGATCCCTTCTCTCCAGCTGTCTGGCTCTTCATGCTGCTCGCCTACCTGGCTGTCAGCTGCGTGCTCTTCCTCGCTGCAAGGTCAATACACATTGTACAGATTGTCTTAAGCTCACGCCGGGCTCCATTTATCTTGATAGACACTGTCACATAATGTATTATTTTACTTGATAAATCTGCGGCAGACACTGTGACAGGTATTGAGTGACTGACTGGAGGTAACTTAAATGACAATATGGTACATTACCTCGCTGCACTCTGACCTCAATTTCGTTCCACTGCACCTGTGCCTTCCAGATTGAGCCCCTACGAGTGGTACAACCCTCACCCTTGTCTACGAGAGCGCAGAGACATGTTGGAGAATCAGTACACGCTGGGTAACAGCCTGTGGTTCCCTGTTGGAGGCTTCATGCAGCAGGGATCAGAGATAATGCCCAGAGCTCTGTCGACCAGATGTGTGAGTGGAGTTTGGTAAGTTTCAGGTCCACCGATAAATGCTCACCTTGAGCGGTTGATATTTTGAGGAAGAACACAGCATTTATTTTAACTTACTGGAGGCAAAAAAAACAAGGCATACACAGATAGGCAGACACTCGCACCTACAGACAATTTGGAGTCATCATTTAACCTCTGTATGATTGTAGAGTGTGGGAGGAAATGAGAGTGCCCGGAGAAAACCCACACAGCGTACCAACTCGGCACAGAGGGGAAGATTATTTAAAGTCAGACTGGGGCCTTCTTGTGCAGAGGTTGCGGCGCAAACTTGCCTGCTTTATAACCATTACTAAAATTGTTTGACACAGAGGCCTCTATCTTCCTCAAATGCCTGGTGGGATTTCACCGAAACAAGTTCTGTCCTCACATATAAGCCACCCTGGTCTATAACCTGGAGCAGCTGCAGATGAGACCGGCTGTGGAGGCGGAGCTCCGGGAACAGCACATTGAGCATTTGAATGTCAATAAAACACCTGTGATTTCATTGGGTGTGAAGCTTGTTTGCCTGTAAAAATCCATATATTAGCCTCATCATTTTAAAAGCTGCATGGTTCAGACTGTGTGGAAAAAAGTAGTGGCTTACAGACTGGAAATTATGATCTTCAAAATCACGCCCACTGCTGGTTCCTCCCACCCTTTTAGAACAAGTGTGTCACGCTCATAGGTGCAGCCTTCTGTTCACCGCCACCATAGAGAATGTGATGGGTGCGTTGTGGCTGTGGTTCTGCTTGTTTCATTTCTCAGATCCGTCTTATTTACTGTAATTCGGATCATTCTTTTTCTGTGCTGCGAAAAGAAAGAATGGGGTTAATCTTTGGGTCACATCAGTTAGTCTTGTCCCACGATGCTTGCTGGGGTTATTAGACTCATTTTTTCTCTTCATTCAAGATTCATTTGAGTAGAAAAAAAAAACGTGAATATACGGTTAACTGTTCCCCAGATTTCTCTTTTACTCCCCAGAAGCCTGGATCTGCTTTTGACATTTTCTACCTGCGATGTAAGATGAAATTTTAAGGCATTTACCTCATCCATACCTCCCAAGATTCAATTCGCAAGGAGCGTGATTTCATGCAAATAAGACAAAAAAAATGCAGTGTTCAGGAAAACAGCAGCCTGCTGATGCTCGTGCGGGTGTGAAGGCTGCTGAGAGAGTAATAATGATCACTGAAAGCCAAGGACGCGAGGCGAGCGGAGTTAATTACAGCTAGCTGAGTATGATATAGCGCTAGCCATATTAATGGCTTATGTAGTAAATACATGTCTTTCAAGACAAAACACGGTTTTAAGAGACGGGACGCGCTGACACTGCAGCTTTGCCTTTAACTTAAGTGCAACATTTCATTATTTGATCAGCTAAGTAGTGTTGCCTTGAATCATTTATGAAGTCTTCGGTCACAACGTAGTACTTCTGTTGAGTTTCTAAATAAATGAGTATGTCCTGTAGACGTGCAAAATATATGTATATATATATATTTTATAGCTCCTGTCTCACTGTCCGCTGCCACATGTGAGTGTCCTGTGACCAGCTGACAATATGATGGGTAGCATGGTGATATAGCAGTAGCAATATAGTTGATGGACCATCAGATGAGCAGAGGAATACTGGATGGCATTACTTTAATTTGTCGCTCAAATTCAAGGCCCAACACCCTAATTTTTCTATGTGACAAAAAAAAGTCAAAGGACGGGATGATGCTTAGAAAGAGATCTTTCGGATGAGGGACAAGAGTCAAACAAGAGCCAAAACACATGGATAAATGAGAGACAACCTTTATTGTCTGACCTGCTGAAATGTTGTCCACCACAAATGTATTATAAACTACAAAGATTGGTTTAAATATATTATTATTACATGTTATCATGACATCTGTGATGAATGAATGCGTCTATTTTTTCCCCTCTATAACTCTTTAACCTGCACACAACAAACAAACATGACCAGCGGAGATAATGACTTTCTGGACACAGTAATGAGATTATTAAAGAAGGACGCCCACGGGTCAGTTAGTGTCTTTCAACTCTAATGGATGGCGGAGAACAATAACTGACAGCCGAGACGTTTCAACAAAAGTCTAATCTCCTGCTCTTCTTTCAGGTGGGCATTCACCCTCATCATTATCTCCTCCTACACGGCCAACCTGGCTGCCTTTCTCACTGTTCAGAGGATGGAGGTTCCTATTGAGTCCCCGGATGACCTGGCCGACCAGACCAACATCGAGTACGGAACCATTCACGGAGGGAGCACCATGACGTTCTTCATGGTATGACTCAGGCTTAAGGCTCTTCCTGGTTTCCAAAGTGGATATAGATGACTACAAACATGTGTTTGTGTATTTGCTTGAAGGAAAGAAATGAGATCTTCTATTAGTCTTCGATTTTCACTAGTTTCACTAGTAGCTGTACATGTGCACAAGACTGACTGAGCAAGATCATGTCAGGCTGGACGATCATGGCAAAAATGATCAAACGTTTTTATATTTTGCTGTCATTGAAATTCTAAACAGTGAACTACAATAAAAAAACAAAAACAAAAAATATAGATAATAAAATAACAGTCATATTTAACTGTCTAAAGGTGTCTCTCTAGAAACACCAGTCTGTATGGTCTGGCTTCAGAGAACAGTGGAGACAATATTTCGAGCTGAGCAGGCGCTCGGTTGGGACGCAACGATTTTTCAGTGGTTCTGATGTTGTGCGCAGTGATTTCACATTTTTCATGAGATCATGGGAGAAGTCGACACTCCTTTGATTGTAAAACTTCTATATTTGAGTGCTCTTGCTGCGTCTCTGCAGCGTGATGGATGACAGGGAGCGCTCGGTTTTATCACCCCTGTCTCAGGTCGAGCGCGAGCGATTGTTCTTATGCATTTATCCACTTCCCTATAATCGCTGGTTTTTGACACATTGCCAACAAGAAACTATCACTGCTATGGTGGTGCATCGTTTGGTTACATAGGGACAGAATAAGAGAAGCTGGAGAGATGCTAAATAATCGTTTCATGGCGATTATCACCTTTTCATAATCGTTTCATTTTTTTTTTTTTTTTTTGGAAGAAAAGTAGCTAGTTACAATCTTGGATCAGATGATGTCTTGGCAGTCATTTGCTAAATGTGGCTGGAAAAATAGACATTTATAATATCCTGCTGGATAAGCACTTGAAGATTAGATAGAAATTTTGGATATGATTTTCCCAGTCTGGCACCCACTGCTATGTCTGCCTTAATCTTAGGGCTCCACTTAGCCTTGACCCAAAAGCACGAAGTGTGCATCTCCGTCTGAAAGCCTTTTGCAAGCTTGGCTTTAATGAGTTCCTATCACATGAAGGAGCAAATACAGCTGAGGTAACAGATGATCCTGAGAGACAGGACGGCTTCGTTCGGTTAAATCAAAAAGCACCAGCAAGTAAAGAACGCCATTCGTTTCCTGACACCTTCTCCACCAAGACGACTGGGACAGGCTTTTAAAGTGCGGCGGTGATGAGATGATGATGGCCTTCAGCTGAGCAGGAACACAGATGGTAGGTGTTGGATGATCAGGTGAAGAGCGTAATGCCGTGTCTCCTCCAGGGGCAAAAACACTCACACTAACACAGAGAGAGAAAAGAAGAGGCGCACAAGGGAGGAAGAGCAGCACATTCACTTGTTAAAAAGCCACAGCGGCTCGCTGGCTGGGCTGCTAATGTAGCCGATCCATCCCGCGCTGCCCTGCAGACGCTGCCGACATGTCTTTTTGGCTCGCACCTCCTGTGCACCAGAAACCATAAAAACGCAGATCTGCCTCCTGCCATGTCTCATATGCATATTACCACCTACTTTCTACCCTTAAAAGGACCCTGTACTGCCAAGGCCATCAAGCAACTTCAGGAGTCGTGTATAGTTCAGCCTGTGATGTAATTATATGCGGTCCGGGCATAATTTAATGACTGTAGTTTCCCAGCTTGGGATCAATAAAGTAAATCAATCTATTAATGATGTCCCGCTTTTTAATAGCCTCACTGCACTCGGATGAAAGTCCTACAATGCACTGCAACAGTTCCAGCTCTAACAGCTATATGAGCCCGAGGGTTAAATCACATTTGCCTTCCCGGTTTATCGCCGTCGTTTTTTCTAAGTTCACTGACTGTTAATCATGTTTGGCTCAACTTGCGCTGCACTTGGTTTCCTGTTTGACACCTCTGCTTTAGTGTGTCGATGGCTGAGGTGAGGTTGTGTGCTTCAGATTGCGGCACGTCCTGCCATTGCTCAGAGATTCATGTGTCAAACTTCATACTTCAGCGGATCATGTGGAAACAATTGGACATGTCAGACCAAACCCTCTTCTATCTTCCAGAGTTGATGTTGAAATTCCAGTCTGGGTTTCAATCCTCATACAAGAGACAGACTCATTGTGACTCTGCCACTCACTTTCCGCAAACCGCTTGGTGTCATGATAATCGCTTACAGTGCGCTGTTATATGATGTGTATTTCTCTATGTTTATCTGTTGGTTAGCAAAATAACTTGAAAGGTTCTCAGTAGTATTTGAATGGAATTTGGACATTTCCACGGTGTTGCAAAATTCCATCTGGATTTCCGAAACTTTCGAACCACTGCCATGTCTTTGTACGACACCCTCTTCATGGGGCCTGTTCCTTCCGGTGCATGTGCGACTTACTGTATCCCTTTGTTCCCCAAGCGGAGTTTCTGTTATCATATTATTACGAGGAATTTTTGATCAGGATTCATCTGTTAAAGACAAACAAACACTGAAGGTGACCAATTCCATCCTGTATGTTGGGATTTGTTGTTCTCTTCTTCATTTCGTCACATGGCTTGGAGGACAAGCTCCGGTATTGGGACGGATGGTTGTGGTGTCCTGTGTTGAAGATTCTTGGGCCGCACCACTTAAACTGCAACTTGCGACATTGTCTTTACGTATCGGGTCTCTGACAGAAAATCTGTATGTGTGTACCCCGCTTTACACTCCCTATTGCATTCACAACTAGGAAACAAAACTGAACACTTGCCCTTATAAAACAACATAGAATCATTTGACTTCCATGTGACTGCGTTCGCTAAATCTATAGCTCATTGCTCGGTGGGATCACTAGAGTTTAGGCAAGTATGGACCTACAAAGCTTTGCCCCGGGACTCTGTGCTTTCACACCCCAGTCCGGGTACAGCCGTGATAGCAGTTTGCCATGTGAAATGTGCTCCTTGGCGGAGGTCCACACTGTCCCAGTGCTTTTCTAGTTGCATCATGTTGTGAAGCCTGTAGCCTTGTAAAGAAAAACCCCCTCATACCTTAACTTGAGGCAAAACAAAGTCCCTTTTTTCCCAATATGTTTTCCTCTGTATTCATTCACTTTCTCATCTTTACAATGCTGCAAACAAAACCATCCCTAACTGAGTTAACAGACGTTCAACCAGTTAGTTATGGCAAATAACTGAAGTCAAAATGTGACTGTTATTTGAGATCCAAGCTTCCGACATGCATGAACACAGTGAAAGGACATGAAGATCTGAGCAGTAGTGTTCTAACGTGCCTCTTAAGGTGCCCGTCCCGGTGAAATGAAAGCCTTGATCCGCCGTTGCCTCCCTGTCACTTCAGCACAAGTGTGTTGTCGTTGTGTTGCCTGTGGCTCCATGTCCCAGGCATTGCGACTATATCCGTGGACTCCTCTGTTGTTTTCTTTGCTAGTGTTTGTTGTTAAGTCGACTGCAGTCTGTGTTTGCTTAAGAGAGCGCTCCTGGCATCTGTGTTGGCATCTGTGTTTGTTGTACCGTGTGTGTGTGTTGTTTCCTGTGTAGGTGTGTGTTCATATGGGAGTAAGTGTAGGTGAGTGTATACAAAGAGCTGTGTTTACTTGTGAGTGTGTGTGTGTGTGTATGGCGAATGGCTACAAGCCAGTTGTGTGCGCCTGTGTTTGTTTACCTACATAAACCACTTTGGGCGATACAGCACATTACACTCACTCAAAGCTTAAAATACACACACACGCAAACACACATTAGAATATTTCACATAAACGTCACTCTCAACGGTTTCCCTTTCTTCTCACTCGCAATGAGAAAGGCAATTTTGAAGTCTTAGTGTAATCCTGGATTTGGACCTTTTGCGTTTTCCTCAAACATCTCCGGTTTATTTATCCACGTCTGAAGGCAGCAAGATGGATCCACATTGAGGGGCCCATAATCGCTCCCCTCTCGACACGCTTATTCTGGGCTCTGCAATTTTTCTCAATCTACTATTGATGTTGCTGTCCTCCAGTCATTATTCACACTTGGTAGTTTTTCTATCTGTAGGATTCCCGCCCTGTTTACACTCCCCCGTCTTTTCCACTGACCTTCCCTTGATTTACGCCTCGGAGGTAAATATCAAGACGCTCTCTGTCAGGACTGGCATTAACGTGTCGGCGTCTCCGTCCACAGAACTCCCGCTACCAGACCTACCAGCGCATGTGGAACTACATGAACTCCAAGCTCCCCAGTGTATTTGTGAAAAGCACAGAGGAAGGCATAGCCCGCGTTCTCAACTCCAAGTACGCCTTCCTGATGGAGAGCACCATGAATGAGTACCACCGCGGCCTCAACTGCAATCTCACCCAGATCGGCGGCCTGTTGGACACCAAGGGATACGGCATCGGCATGCCGCTTGGTAAGGCTGTTTTTTTCTTTGTAGTTAAGAGCCGTTGGTTTGGGAGACATCTGTTTCTTCTGAGGTCAGGTGGAGCCTGTTGCCTATATCCATGAAGTCCCCCAATATACAGTATTTATTTGTTTACCTGGATCTCAAAGCTATTCTCCCTTTTATTCAGGGTCCAGCCACCCTGAATAGGACAGTCTTTCCTTGTTTCTATCCTTGATCTTGTTCTCTTGGTTATGCAAACACTGTCCATCAGTGAAGGGGGGTGAGCTGTAGATCTACCTCTGAATCTGTCCCCATTACTGAGGACACCATCTCCACCAGTCTCCTTCGTCGTCCTTCCCCCACTTGTGGACAAAACTCCATGATACTTCACCCTTTGGTCACTTCGATTATTCCTGGTGTTTCCCCCTTTGCTGTAAATGCATTGAAGGTTCTAACACTGCTGTGAAGTAACTTCTGTTTGTAAGTCAGAGGGGTGATGTTGCTGCTGTCTATTGGGTGTCTGGATGGACTACATTGGATCATGAAAACCTCTCATTCACTTCCTAGTTTGAGTTTATCCTAATAGAATTTGGTCACACTTTAGAAAAGAGAATTCATTTTGTCATAAATAAACGACTTATTCGTGTGTGTATTCGCAGTTTATTATCCAGTAATTCATCATTCTAAAGTACTTGTCAGTGTGTTGTTAAGCCTGACTACATTTTATCCAGGAGTGGTCACCAAAATTCACTCAAACTACTTCATAATTACAGATTATTGACTGTTAATACCCAAGTAATTAGTTTATGAATAGTTAGTAAGTGTAAGCAGAGAATTTATTTAAATGTAAATTCATTTCGGTTTCTAACCGTATGTTCACACCAAACCGTGTTTGTCACTGGCTTTTTTTTTTGAGTCAACACATTTTATTTTACCGACATAAACAAAATTGAAATGGCTACTTCAGACGCTTATTTGGGCTTCAGCAGACTGCTTGATAGTAATGAAGCAATATGGATGGTTATGTTTTCTTGAGATGAATCCCTTCCCTTCCCTTTGTGCTGCTGTTCTCCTCTCACATTTTGGTTGTCTGGATTCATCTGCGTTTTTCGTTGGTCAGTGCTCCAGTGCCAGTGATGTTAATGCTAATGCTGAGCACCTCACCCTCATGGCTGCCTTATATGTAAGATAAGGTGCTATTAATCCTCTTGCAAGGAATTCACTTGTCAGAGCAGCATTACAGCAAATTAAAACATGAAGCTGATAAATGGGACGTTCGAGAGGAAATTGTAAATCACATGTATTTGCATGAGGTATTATTGGAGAAGTGTATTACCTGAACTTAGCTGCATGGCTTCAACAGGGTGGGGTGATAAATGTGCTGGAGCTGAGTCTTATAGTTGTCAGTTTAAAGCAGCTTTGGAAGCGTTCAGGCTCAGGTGGAGATAAGTGTCTGGCTGAGGTCCATCAGTTCACCGTAAAGAGTCCTCAGAGTGCTGGTCTTTCTCGCTTGGTCCTCGTGGTCTAGTTTTCTTCCAGCAGCGGAGAATTTAAAAAACAAACTTGTTTAATGTCTAACATGTTGTGGCTGTTGTTGATTTATTCTGTTTGTAATGTTGTTACAGTATGTGGGTCCATCAGCTTATATATAGATATATATAGATATGTAGATATAAATATAGATATATAGATAGATATCCACTGTATATGTGGAGCGCATCTTGTCTGATAATGCTTATTAAAGCGGAAGTGGCACCAGTTGTGAAGAATGACCCTGAACATTTTTTGTCAAGAAGAGATTCAGCATCCTTGCTGTCTGCCAGAGCACATCACAGAGAGAATAGGTGCCCTCAATGTTGGCACTCGTCCCTACCAGTTCTCCTCAGCCTTGATACCTCTTACCAAGGATGCAACTTATAAAACTTCACAAGGTCTCCTCACACTTCAATACCTTCGTTCAAGCGGTGTTCACCATGTCTTTTTGATTCATCACATCTAAGTGATCTATGTTCGATGACTAACTAGCGAGAGCCTCTGAAGTTCCAGTCTGCCTCCCACCTAGCTCCAGCCTCTAAGTGTTTTTGGCACTCCACAGCCCCCTCTTGAGCTCCTTTTCGCACATCTCTGACCCCTGCCAAGATCCCGTCTCCCAAAATCGTATAAAGCAGGTTGTCATCTTTTTTTGTGATGAAACATGTCAAGGTCAAAAGGGAAGTTAAAATCAAGAGAAAGGAGTTTCAGAGGAGGACAAAAATGTCAATGTCTCTTCCGTTTATTATGATGGAATCAATATCTGTAGCCGCCAGAATGTTACTTTCAGTTGATGCGCATTCTCTGGAGTCGCTCGGCCCCGTCCACAGAGACTGTAAGCAGCTGAACTTCCTTTGTTGTCTGAAGGTTGAATTTCCCTTTGAAGCCGCCAAAAACAGCCAAGGACACGACCATTAGTCAGTAAACTGTTTACAAATGACAATAAAGTGAATCACTTAGACACAGTGACCCAAGACGCGGGTCTCACCGGCACTTCCTGACACGAAAAACAAAAACGAAGAGCAGCAAATGTCTTGCTTTTGGGAGCCATTACGCCGCCAAGACACCTGATTGGTGAGCGATCACATCAGAGGAGTGTTTCTTTATCGAAGAGATTAATAAGTATTTCAACTGGAAGTAATGAACCTGCAGTTAATTGCTTTCTAACTCCACTCCGGCTGCTGCGGCGTCACTGAATCCTAATGATCTTCAGACTGAGTGGAAGGACGTGTGAGCGCACTGGCGGAATAAAGGTTCAGAGGAAGATACAAGTGGACAAAGGTGTTGAAGAAGATGAAGTCAAATTACATGAGAGTGATGTTAGAGCAGCCGGTGCTGCTTAGGTTGGGTGGCTGATGTTCAAGCTCTTCAAGACTTGCCTTGCTTATGGTCTGTTTTACTTATCTATTTAAATGCATGGCTATCTTTGCTTCAAAGGGGAATTTCAAAACCTTGAAAGTGTGTATGGCCTTACCCAGGTTGTGATTTCAAATCCTGGGAAGCAGCATGCACCAGCTGCAGGGAAGGAATCCGGCCACAGAAGCAAATACTTTTTTTTTTCATGTTGTGCAGATGAATGTAACTTGAACAGGACATGATCCAGAAGCTTGACAGATCCAAGCAAATGAAGTTTTTCCCAGCACATTTGTTTTTTTTTTTTGGTTTTCCTCCATCGCCTGCTAGGACTCAGTATCACACTGATCTGCTTTTGGCCGTCCAGATTTGCCAAATACGCTGTCCAAACCAAAACATTTCTCCCTGAAATCCTCCCAGTTTCTCTTACTGGGTCTAGTTTGTCTCTGCTTCCGTCTGTGCAGCTGTATCTTCTTTAATCTTCCTCTTTATCGCTCCCTAATCCTCCCGATTCTCATGATCTGATCACTGAAAGCTGTCTCAAAGCAGCAGCGACAACTCCGTCTGCCTATTTCCCCGTCACTTCACGTCTGCCTCCTGATGCCACTGGCTGATGTCTTTCATCCTCTCCTCTGAACCAGGGTCCCCGTTCAAAGAAGAGATCACGCTGGCTATCCTCCAGCTCCAGGAGAACAACCGTCTGGAGATACTGAAGCGGCGGTGGTGGGAAGGAGGCCAGTGTCCCAAAGAGGAGGACCACCGTGCCAAGGGTCAGTCCACCGCAGCTGTCCATCTCAGCTCCCTCTGTCCCTCTCATTTCCCCTGTAATGGTCTCCTCGCTCGCCGCTCCAGTCCAGCTAATGGCCTCGTGTCCTTGTGAAGGGTGCTGAGCGCAATCTACTTTCCCAAATGTCATCGGTTTGTCTCAGGTGCTGTGTAATGGCGATTTTATGAGGGCAACTACGTCCGTTCTCCAATGAACAATTAGTAATCTGTTGCCACCTGACTGAAACAAAAAAAAATACAATGCAGGTCTCACTTTCTGAGGACAAGCGTCTCTTTATAAGAGGTGGGCAGCATGTCGCTGCCCCAGACGTGGCATTCAGGAAGTCACTTTATCTGAGGCCATTGAGATTTTTAATTAAATTGAAAGTCCATTTGAATGATTTAATATTTCATTTACATAAAGGAGCAGCATTAGTAAAAGACAGATTTGAGCAACGATCGCTCACTATTAAATCGGAAGTGAGTCACTGATTCTATGCAGCTTTGCAGGACTCAACAAGTACCTTCTAATGGCTGGTTATTGCAGCTCTCAACACAGTGGGTTTAGCTGGTTATCGTCATGTGAAACGGAAGCTAGTTTTATGAAATATATTCCAGTCAAGCAGCCACAATATGTGAGTCAATGTCAATGTTACTTCATAACAATATGCTTTTGCCTGTGGTTTAGCTCCCATTAACCAATTTCAAAGTCAGTCACTGATAGTTTCTCGCTGAAAAAAAATCACTGCTCTAAATCTGTGTTCAGAGTTGAATTGATTTATGTGTGAGTCATAATGAAAATATGTTTAAAGTTGACTGCGTCGTCTTTAAAAGACGAGCTGACACGGACTTGCACATTCAAGTTCTAGATAATAAAGGCCTGCACCTTTGTTTCTCTATGCAAAGTTTACCCGACAAACTTCACCCATCAGAATAAAGACGGAGTCATTGTAAAGTTGGTCGCACGTCAAATCATAAGAAGTGTTTCCTATTTTCATATGAATATTTTTTATGTATAAACTCAAGTTAAACGTGGTTAGTGCTTGATACATTTATATGGCAAGTTTGTGGAGAATTAAATGAACATGAATAAATTAATAAATAAAATAAGAATAATAATTTGAAAAAAATAAAGTCAAACTCAAGGGCCTTATGTTGAGTTTGGTGCCCACCAAAACCTAGAGCACCTCCAATGCATGTTGATATTGTGACTACAACTTAAAAAATGATGGCCCTTGGCGTGACTGGGTTTGGAGCCATTCAGCTAGAGAAGTCAAGTCTAACACTATCGTTTTTTTCTCTATTACTCTTTGAAAATTTAAAGCATTTAAAAGTGTATACTTGAGCTGAAATAAATATACAGCAAGTGTATGAAAATGCAAATGCATCAGTTCATAGAGATGTCAAACGTGTAACTAAGCTACTCTCTGCTATGTATCGTATGGTGTATGGCGGAAATTTTTAACTAAAATTAAATTGCCATAAGTAAAAAGGGTAACAAGAAAATGTGAATCACATACATTTTTATTTATATGAAAAGAATGTATTTGGAGTTCAAGATTATAAAGATGGAAATAGAAGGTATTAAGCACGTGAAATAATCTCAATAAAATGTGTTACATCCAAATAACTGTAAAGACACTTTCTTGAACACTAAAATTAAAAAAAGCACAAAAGAATTTAGCTATGAAACCATTGAATTGTTTTCTGAAAATGAGTTGCGAAAACTGTGTGTGCTTGACTGGTTGTATCAAAAACCTGCACCACCCCGGCCCTTTGAGGACCGACTTTCCAACCCCTGCTCTTAGATCCTCCTGTGAATCTGTGATGAATGAAATGTCTTGCTGCCAGACGTGTTGCTTATTGTAGCTCTTTGCCTCAGACTTCAAACACCATTTTCTTCTCCAGTGTAGAGTGTTAACTCAGCTCTTTCTGTGCCCCCAGGTCTGGGCATGGAGAACATTGGGGGCATCTTTGTGGTGCTGATCTGTGGCCTCATCATTGCCGTGTTTGTGGCTATAATGGAGTTTGTGTGGTCCACCCGCCGCTCGGCAGAGAGCGATGAGGTATGCCCCCATACCTGCCCTCGTCGACCCCACAGACACACCCCAGTAGGTTCCCATGGCATCCCGCCAACCCTTTTGATTACGTTGTGGTGTGTGTGTGCGTGCGTGCGTGCGAGCGAGCGAGCGTGTAGATCTTTTCGTATTATTTCCGCTCCTGCATTCATTCGTCGTGGTTGGCGCATGCTTTAATTTGCCGTCCCATTTGAGAATGAGCATGTGATGTGGTAGCTGATGCCCCGCATGCCAGGCCTGCCACCTTTAGTGGAACACAGTGAGCTAGACTTGTTGCTGCAGAGAAGCAATATTGAGAAATGCCAATATTTGCTTGCATTACAAAGTAGTGTGATCTTTTTCCCTGCATTAAATGTCATGATGTATCTTCTTTTACATGCCTCACATGTACGCTGGTATTCTTCGTTTCCATTCCTGGAATTTACCTTTCACACATCTCACTGTGTGTGTCATCCGCTCGCTGGTTCACACTCTCCCTTCCTGTCACACTCTCTCTCCACCTCTCACGCTGTCTCATCGCCACACACCTCCTCCTCCTCCCGCCACCAGTGTTTGTTCTCCAACAACGAGTACTGTTTCTGTTTGTGTGAGCACTGTCTTTGATTTCTCAATTTTCCTGGGAATGTTTGTCGGACATGTTGATGCATTTTTGTCGTGCGCCGATGACAGTCATGCTGCTAGTAATGAGAGTATTGATGACAAGTGCGTGCGGCGGTGTGTGTGTTTGTGTGTGTGTGTGTGTGTGTGTGCAGGGGTTGTCACTTTTTCGTTTTGAGTACACATTTGAGGGGGCGGGACGTTTGTTAGGAAGTGAAAATTGACTCATGAATTAGCACAGATTCATCACTAGTGCGTCAAACGCTGACTCCACAACACGCCGCTCAAGTTGTCGCCAATACGCAATGAAAAAAGATTGCAATATTTGCCCCAAAATATATACAGTAAGTATTTTGTCACCAAAGGAAAATGCAATTTGTACTTGTGCTTTGAATTATTAAATTGTATATATTTATGAAGTATATTAGTTAAAAAAAATTTTTTATACTATATTTATTTATATTTTTATTTATCATATAAAAATAACCAATTGATTTAATTGTATAATATTTAGGTTTTTTTTGGTGCATTTAAAGTTGTTTTAATTTGCGTCATAATTTATGTGTATTTTTCCCATCAATGTATTTATCATTTTGCTCATTTCTAAGTCTTGTTTTTGTTCTATTTCTGTATTTCTTTTATGTCTTTATGGTTTTACTTGAATTATAACTCATATTAAGAACTACTCTTATTGGATTTTCCTATTATTTTATTTTTAATTTAATATAAACAGTGTTTATTTTGGTTTAAAATAGTTTTTGTTCACACCAGTGCCAAAAAAAAACAAAAAAACAATTTGATAGGTTGATCAGGTTTGTTTTCCTCAAGTCACATTTATTCACTCTTATCGGTGACAACAGTATCTGTGCTGTATGTACCGTCTAAATTTAATTCCCCATAGTAAGTAATGCGTTCCACCACGAGCAGCTCAGAATCAGCAACCTGTCCTTGATCTGATGTGATCTGTAGCTTCTGTCTCCATTAAAAGGTGTTGAAGCTGAGCGTCTCCAGAGTCACTAGGATTTGTGCCTATACACATAGAACCTGTTGAAACTGTGCGGCAATGGGCGACTCTTAATACGGGAGCTTCCCTTTTTCTGTAAAACACCAGCGGCTGCAACTGTGTCAAGCTAAATCTATATATATTCCCCTCACATTTTGAATTCATATCAAACCACTTTTGCGGAAATATTTTTGCAATTTTCCATGGCAACAGTTTTAAACTGGATAAATCTGTGCTTCGGAGGAAATCCACACCTCATGTTGTTGTTGAGTAACAACTACATAACAATTGAATAGGACGTGTTGTTTGGAAGTGACAGCCCTTCTGCACTTGACAGCCTGCGTGTCCATACTGTCACAATGAAGCGTCCATGATTGAACATTTTTGGTGTTTTTCTGTTCTGGATGGTAATTTTTTTCTCTCTGCTCCTTGGATGTCCTCCCATCTCTGTCCATCGTCACTTCCTTCTTCCTCTTTTCCAACAATCCTCCCTCTGCGTGACTTCGCTTTCCTGCTACTTTTGATATTGTACCCCATTTTATGTGTTGTGCCTTCCATCTTCTTGCTTTTTTTTCCTGCTCTCCTTTTTTTTTTTTCGTAAATCCATCGTCTTGATCTGCTGGCTGCCTACTTTGCGTCTGTGGCGCCCCCTTCCTTTTCTGTCTCCCCTTCTTTCTTTACCTCTTCCCTGCCTACTTTCACCCGTCTAGGTGTCTGTCTGTCAAGAGATGATCACAGAGTTCCGAAACGCCGTCTCCTGTAAGAAAAGCTCGCGCCTGCGTCGTCGCCGGCCGCTGAGCAGCTCGGCCGCCTTGCGCCACCCGGCACGTATCGCGCTGGGGGCCCCTCGCCCCCTACGCTTGGTCCGGGAGATGCGCCTCAGCAACGGCAAGCTCTACAGCGGAGCCGGCCCCCTGACAGGGGGAGCGGGAGGAGGGCCGTCAGATCTCGGTCCCGGACCCCAGCGGATCCTGGACGACCCCCTGGGAACCAACACCACTCCTCCTCCTCCCCCTGCCCCGACCCCGGTGATGCTGCCCGCCCGCAGCTGCACCCATGTGAGGATTTGCCAGGAGTGCCGGAGGATCCAGAGCCTGAGACCGGGCAGCAGTATAGGATCCACATCTACAAGAATACCCCCTTCCTCAGCACCGCTGCCTCGGCTTCCTCCGCCTCCTCCACCGTCCTCGTCCAACACAGACAGTGAGGGAGGAGGGGGCCCCAGTCCAAGGCGGCTACACCACAGTCCGTCCGCTCATACCCCTCGGACCCTTCCACTCCCACAGAAAAGCAACACAGCAGATCTGCTGGGGGATCAAGCTTGAATCCAGAGGCCAGGAGAGGAGGGTGTCTAAGAGGGAAGGGGCGGGAACATGTCAGTGATCAGACTGCTGCAACCATCACTGTTCAGCTGGGTCCATTGGAGGGCAGGCAGATGAAGATGAAACCACCTCAGAGCGGAGAACAAGGAGTATGGGGTCTCCACGGCAGCGACCGACGTCAGGTCAGCTTTCAACAGACTCCAGAAACGCTTGCTCGGACCAATCCGATGGGATATGCACCTGACCAGATGATGGTTTTTACTGATCCCTCCTTTCTTCTCTTTCATCCTCCCTCCGCCTCAAATGGGAGGGATAGAAAACGCCCCCTCCGACAAACTGTGTCTGTATGTGACTAAAATCTGCGACTTCAAAACTTTGGGAGAATTATTTCCTGTTGTTTTTATTTTAATTTCTGTCTTGTTTTTTTTTTTTTTTTTACCATTGTTCTAAGTGGGAGTTAAAATAAAGACTAAATGTGACCACATGGTGGAGTGAAACACACCGAAAACACTGCGCGAAGGGTTTTGTGTCCCTCCCTGGGTTTCCACACGGATGGTGATCGGGTTCACAGTGCGGCACGTAGCAGGATCAACTGCCAGCCTGGGTTACTTTGTGTTTCTGTACCACAGTTCGCTCTTTACGTGGACGTCCTTTGTGAGCAGTATCGCAACCCACATACCTTTACACACGCTCTGCGGAAATACTGTCAATGCTTTAGATTCTATACCATGGAATGCAAAAATGACTAATAGCGGACAACAAGAACATAATTCACTCTTAAAAGAAACAAATGCAAAGCCTTTCTTTGACGCACACAGTTTGACACTCTTAACAGCAATTACTGTTGCTCTTTCAAGACTCGCCAGTCATTATTCGTCTGCGTCTGAATGTCACATCAATCTCTAGAAGCTTCATAATAGGTTTTAAGGAATTAAAAGGCATTATGGACTTTTTTTTCCCCATGAGTGTCTCAAAAGGTGCAACTTTCCTTATGGAGCTTAGCGCTTTATTTTTGTTTAAGTTTACCTCAACTAAATGGACTGTACTTGAACAGTACCTTTGCTCCTGACAGCTGGTTCCTCCAGTTTTCTGAGCCTCACAATGTGTGGATGTGGAGATACTTCAGTGGTGAACATCACTGCATATCATGGCGTCACTTGCTGCTCAATGGCTACCTGTTTGGGAGACAGTTATCCTCGCATTGGTTTAAAAAAAAATCATGTCAACGAAACTCCAGCTACTAGATACATGGGGAAAAAAACATGTTGAGTGTTTGTTTTGAAGATTTCTCTCGGCACATCTTGGCAGCGACTGCAACCAAACACAGCAAAAGAATACGTACGAACATAAACCTGGAACTGCGTCAACACTCCCAATATCAAACCGTGTCTGCAGAGGTATCCATCTTTGTTTACTCGAGGACAGAACAGTGACACATGCGGACATAAAAACGGAGCGAATCAGAGAGCGAGAGGCTTTGAAATGTGAAATTAATGTCCCTTGTTATCCGTGGTAAAGCCTGCCAAGCCTTTACATGGTTCCCACCTCTGCGCACGCGGCTCACTGTGATAGCGAGCGCGGCAGAGAGAGGTAACTGCGGCGATGGAGTGAAACAGACGCTGGTGTATTTGAATCCTTAGCTGAACTGCCTTCCATTACCAGATCCGTCCTGATCTGTTAATTATGGGCATCTTTTAAGAGGTTTGTTAATGCGCCAGCGGGCGCCGCTTCCTCCCGTCTCGCTGTGAAACAGACAGACTTGGCCGTCCACAGCCGAGGCCCCTGCCAGAGCGATAGACTCAACACAGCCCCGTCAATACTGTCTCAAGCTTTTGATCGTCTAATTACTCGGCCTGGTGGCAGGGGACCCGCTTGGGAGGGTGAGCGAGGCAGGGTGGGGTTGAGGGGGGTAGCAGAGCACCGGAAAAACATGCTGATGGATAGATTCACTTTTTCTTTCCAACACTGGTTCATTTTTTTAATGATGTCGCAGCGACACTCCCAACATTAGAGATGCCGCAGTGCACTTGTCACGTTACTTTAGTCACCTCTGTTCGACATCATGTTTCCATCCTGTACATTTCAACATGCTGGCCTTTAAATGAAGGCTTTCCTTGAAGAAGAGGACGAAGGGTTTGATGTGCTGTTAATAGGCAGGGAACATTGCTATTCATTCAACATTATGGTGTTGCTCTTTGTGATACAAAAGGTTGTGGGCTTGATACTTAAAACCTGCGCAACCTTGTTATGCTCCTTTATATCCTTCCCCTGGAAACTGCACTTGACACTGAACATAGTACCAATTTCATTTCAAAGTACCAGCTAAATATAGTCCCGTGTACCGGATTTTCAATTTGTTACATTGTTATTGCGATGACCTCTGTTGGTTTGTAGCTCTCACCTCTGGTTGGTTTCTCCTGCTACAGCTAACTCTTATCATTTCAGCTTGCTTCGTGACATCGATGGAACCATCGTTCATCTCAAATCCTTATGATGATTTACTCCCAAGTTATGAATGTGAACAGAAGATGTGATCGCTTGGAAATTCTCATACCGTAGACCATAGTCCAAGGGTGTCAAACGCTATCAGGCATGGTGGAAAATTGTTCTAAACAGCCCCAACAATATAGCGGAACATTGTCCTTGCCAAACATCCCTGTCGGCAGGTCTGACCACTGCAATCCTCGGTTACCCAGCTCTGGACAAGGCCAACTTGATGGTCCAATATAAATTGTACAGTGGAAAACCTTTTACTTGTTGGGCTCTTATTTTGGCATGAATCGTCTCCATGGTTCACCACTGACTCTAGTTCTTAGTCCACAACTCAATTATTGTATGATAACATATATATTTATAGTGCCTGTGGGCCACATAAAATGACTCGGCGCGCTGTAATTGGCCCTCAGGCCTTGAGTTTGACACTTAATTCCCCCCTTTTCTATCTCCGCTGCTCATCAGAAGTAATGTAATGTGATTGAAGCAGCGTCAGACTTTCCGTCTCCATCTCTTCTGTCGAGCCATTTCCTGCTCAACTGAAAGACAGTAGCCACTTGGACATGCCTGAGACACCTGTCTAGATGCAGGGGCCACTTCAACTGGCTCCTCAGAATAAAGCACGTCGGTTGTTGTCCTCGGGATTCACCCAACATCATGGGGAATCCAGCCCTCACACTTGGTTCTCCATCAGTCACTCTCAGGAGCTTGTGATCTCAGACTCAACTTCCTCCAAGTCTCCAAATTACATTGTTGTCAAGACGACTAGTGAGTATGACATATGTGTTGATGACATACTGTTGCTTTAATGAGCTGTTTGTAGTAAATTAAGAAATGACTGCTGAGTGTAGACACATCCTGGATTGCCTTCACAGCTTCTCTTTTTTTCGGCCACCTGTCCCAGGCTTCCTCATCTAGCACAGCCCCTGTTGTTCTTGTGCAGCTCCATCATGTCACATATTCATCCCCAGTGTCTGGTCAGTTCCGTTGTCTGATCATTACTGATGTCATTCTAGCGTGAAGCTGACTTGTCTCCATCGTGTCACAGAACGTAAATCGACTGGGTTTTATTTGAAGCCTCGGATGTGATTTGTCTCTGCGGCTCCTTCCCACTAAATCACATTTCCTTCCCACCGTGGTCGGCCTGCATTGACATTATGTGGGACAGATGGTCGAGATGGAAGCGATTCCTATGTTTACAGCTTGCCAGGTCGAAGGACGGCTCCGAAAGTCTCCCGAACCAAGGATATAAATAGTTTGCCAGGCAGTGGGATGCAAACACAGAACACATTTCAATGCAGTCTTTGTGAGCGAACGTTTGGATGTCACAGTTTCTGTGTGTAATTCTTTGAGGTATTGTTGTAATTCAGTATGAGGTGTAGGTGGCCCCTGCATGTCTTGAAAAAGCATTGTTTAGCCTTGACAGCTCCTTGGTCGAGGCCTCTGACAACAACTTCACAGAACTAAGAAAAGTATATATAGATTCCCTTCAGTAATGTATGTTGCTAGTGTGCTAGCAGTCAACACAGTAGCGCCTCCACTGTCGCACGGATTTCGCTCCAGATGTCTGAATTTTTAAAATATTAACATCACTTGTATATTTGGCGAGAAATTTCTGTGACGTTATTTCTGCAGCAGAATCTCATGATTCAAGCAATTTATGTTGGTTCATTCATCCATTCATTTTTCACATCAGCACAAGAGTGGAGGAACATGGCGCCAGTGGCTGCACTGCAAACATCGTGATCAGTTCGATTCTTTTACATTTCAGCTTGTATTTACCGCAGAAGTGAGTTGCCCAAAAATAACACGTTGACTGTTTATTTGCAGTATTTTTGATCTGACCGTTCACGAGACTATTTTTCTTGGTCGTGACCTCGGTGGTCTACGGTTTCGGTCTTGTATTCTCTCGGACTCAAAGTCTGTAATATTCAGGCTTTACCGTAAACTTGTCTGTACGGACCACCTGTCCCAACATAAAGCCAATGCTCATCGCCGCTTTACGGTGTAACAATATTTATTATTTCCGATCTTCATTTCACTTGACCTCGACACGGCCTTAACTACAAGCCTGTGTCTAAGAATCATTGGTTCCTACTTCAGTCTCACACTGTGCTGCAACAGATGATAGCTATCGTGACTCTGTATATAACAAGAGAAATGGATGAATGTTCATCTTCTTTATTGATAGCCTCCTCTGTGTTTATTGAGGTCTGGTAGGACTCTATGTTCAGTGTGAAACCTCAGCTTTTCATCGCTAAATCGACTCACTGGAACAGTGGAAACACGTACTTCTTTGATGTTTCTGTTGGGGCGGAGTCCCCTTCAGAAACGTGAATATGATGTCACCCTCTATATCAGTTAACCTTGCTCAAAATGAAAAGTGATATTAAATGACTGCCACTTGTGAATGTATCATTCCGCTGCTGACTTGTGAGCGACACTGATTGTTACCTTTTGTGATCGCGGGTGAGTCATTTCGTGGCGACAAACTGTCGACGACTCTTTTCCCATGTAACAGGCTGTTGTCGATCCATGCATATGCATCAGTCTTGCGTTCGGGCAGACGTGTCGCAGCAGCGATCAAATCCCCTTCTCAACACAATCGTGATCGGCTTTGCTGCGAAAAGAAGGGTTTTGTTGACAGTCTCTTGTTCTCCGGGTGATGAGTGATAAGACTGTTTGCACACATTCTGTCTCCATGAATGACTGCTGTCAGCAGATTGGGCCGTGCCCGGAGGCTCTTTTTCTTTTTGTGTGGAGGGTGCTGACTCGGCCATCTGAAGCAAAAGCATCCTCGTGTTGTCTCGCGGCACCGTTCTCCTTGTTGTCTTCGGTTTTCAACTCACGTGATCTCGCCATAACGTGGCAATTGACAGCTTTAAAGCATCAGCTGGCTGCGTCTTTGAGCCGCCAACATCAAGGCGGAACCCACCGGGAAGGGAGGGTCACAAAACCAATTCAGGTGTCGGCGAAAAAAAAGTGTCACTCAGCAAAAACAACCTTTTTTTGGTTCTCCTTCATGTTCTTTTCTTTGATATTTTTTCATATTTCTATACAAGTGCTAAATGGATTATTAAAACTGATGATTAATATTATGATGAAATTGTTGATATTATTCCTATTGAAGAACAAGAGAGTCTATGGGGTGTGTTCGAGGGGGGAGGGAGGGGGAGGGTGTTGGGTCGAGGTGCAATGATGTTTCTTGAGAGAGATTGCTCTTGTTCAAATCTATAGACATAAAAAAAAAACTTGTTTTGGAATAAAAAATGTCAAACAGTCACTTGTTTTGTTTTTTATAGCAGAGCACACGCATGAACAAAGGTTTTTTTCAGGAGCTTGTGGGATTTTATCTCTTAAAAATGAATACATTTTGGCCTCAGACTAGACTTGACCTGCTCAAAGGCGCCAGATGAGACAGAAGAGCCAGAGCTCCTGAATGAGACCTGCTCTGCCAATGGATAATGAATATCTGACTCGGCTGTTTTTGATCATCGCAGGAGACTCAGAAGAAGATTGATCAGACAAGACGTTTCAGTTGTCCAGCATTTTTCCTCGACTGACCCAGACCTGGAAGAACGTCTGTCGGATGAAACCATCGAGGGTGAGATGCAAAATGAAACCATTGAGGAAATGGAAGGGTATTACGGAAGCAAGGTGACAACAAAGTGAGAATACGAAGGGAGAGGGTTCCACTCTGTGCAAGGAAGTTCACCATCAAACTGTCAAAATAAGAGTCGGCTATTTGAACATGAGGAAATTGCCAAAATAAAGGAGGAAATGAACAAAATTCTGGCATCATCTCTGTGAAGATCTCACCAAGGAGAGATAGAGATCAACGACCTAATGAAAAAAGTGATCACCATGACAACAGAGACACTTATACTGTGGAAATATAAAGGATATCAATATAAAGCAAAGCGCAGTCGGGACAGAGGAGAGATTTCCATATTTTGAGATACTTCTCCATACTAGAATTTGCTGGTATATTCTGCGCCAGAAGACGTGGAAGCTTGGATATTCACACAGAACCTAATGAAGGTGGGATCCAAAGAGGGATTTGTTTTGGACTCAAGTGAGGGTGCAAGACCTTGACCCGTCTTGGTGGAAATGCAGTAGAGGCTAATCCAATTGAAGGTTCTCATGGCAGCATGGCAGGATAGACACTTCACTGTCAGTGCTCAGAGCATCTTCCCACTGAAAAGCCACACAGACAAGAACAAGACAAGTGGCTGTGGGAAAGAAATTCCTGAAAGTGAAGGCAGATGCACACGTTTTCGTCAGTGAAGCTGGGGTTTAATTCCGGGACGATGAGGTGAAGACGAGGCATACCATGCTCACTGGCACAACACCAACAGAAATGAGTAAAATAAGACAGTTACCTGTATAGAAACCACAAAGTAATAGACGGATAAGTAACAATGAAAGCGTAATTCTTATTTATTCACTTTTTATCTTTCAAGCACTATAGAGCGCACCGTAAGTATTAGCCACACCCACTACATTTAAGAAGGAAAATAGATCTTGCTGTGCTGTCTGTGCTGTAGAAAAGTCAGTGGTGCTTAAAAATGCATGAGGATCACTTCTAAACTAGTTTTGAAAACAGGGTCCAGCACTGAGACCGACTCATGAAACAAATGCATCAATGTTCTGAACTTGAATAATAAACTCCTCACATCTTTTATTGACCTTAAAGCACTCAAAATGTGCTGTTTTCCCTTGTGTGTCTGATGTTCTGACATTACAGCTGGTCTCAGCTGCTGCTTCTCATCTCTGGTCCTCCAGGAGTCTGGCTCTCTTGGTGGAGGTGCGCACACGCAGGTGAAAACAGCACATTTGAAGCGCTTTAAGGTCAATAAAACGCCTTTGATGTCAGCTGTGACAAGGCTCAGTTGTCAGCATCTTCATGTTTCCATGTTTTAGCCACACCGTTGTATAAGATGCAGGGTTCAGACTGTAAGTAGCAAATTATAGTCCTGAAATTATGGTATTTAGTACTCAAGCACGTACTGGAGCTGACATACTTCTTGTGCGTTAAAAAATGTTCTTCTGCTCTCTGCTTCTGTTCTATCAACAACACAATTTAACTGGTGGAAAATAGCATTGCAACTTGAATAGAAATAAAAAATAGAAGTTCAAAAAAGCAAGGAAAGTATCAGATGTGGAAGACGACGCTATCACCTCACACTTGAAGTACTACAGTACTTTAAGTGTTTTAACTCATTACTGTTCCTCATTTTGTTTATCGATCTCACAATAATCGCAAATTTTATTTATTTTTTTTCTCGACTTTTCTTCAAGGCTGGTTCCCCAAAAAATGAGCCATTCAAGAAGTCTCTTTCTGTTTCATTGGATTCCAAGCATCAATAAATCACTGTGCACATTAACCAGGACAAAAAGAGAATGTAATCAACATAAAATGGTCCGAAAGAAAAAAGACGGCACTGTGTAAAAGGCCATTTGTAAAATTGTGCTTTTGAAAGTGACTGAAAAAAAGGCACACGGTTGAGAGCTCAGTTCCACAGTCTGGTGGCGCAGGAGGATAAGACTAGAGGAGAAAAGAAAGATAAAAGTGAAACCAAGAAATAATTCCAAAATATAATCATATAATCTGAGATTTGTGAGGCTCTCAGTAGAGTGAGCACGCAGAACCTCATTAGCACCTTCAGATACCCAAAGCGACCCTATTAAACTTTTTGATATTTGAAATTGAAAACTCTCTCTGTCGTGACTTCATGGGTTCAGGGTCCAAACGAAATCATTTCACTCAATCCAAAAAACGTGCTGGTCCTGCGCTTCCCTCCATTTTGGAGTTTAAAAATAGTCTGTGCTTCAATGTCTCTGAAGCGATGGGTTCATGTCGTGGGGCTGTTGTCAGTCGGTGCAAGAATGTGTCGCGCATGGGACGCTCTGTCCCCAGCCTTTTGATCAACAGTGTCAAGAACGTATCAAGAATCCTCCAATACAATAAGACACCATTGAGGGCGCTGGTTATCAAAGAAGGTCAAGCAACTGTTACAAATATTTATTTTTCCTCTTTCAAACTGATGAATGAGGCTCATGAATCCGTCTGGTGTGAGACTTAATTTTGTCCACTTGAGGCCACCGTATTCTGTGACTGTTGTCGTGGAACAGTGAGTCTGTGTGGATGAGGTTAAAATGAAGAAGGAACAGGTTTCTTTCACTGACTCCACTGTTAATTTCCTCACCTGACTAGCATGTACTCTCTGTGTATTGTAGTCTGAAACCTGTGCTGCAGCGATTCTCTCTCCTTTGCGGAACTCCGCAATAGGGTCAGTGCATGCATGCATTTTGACCAACCACGAGCGACTTTAAGACAAATCAGCTCTTAAACATCAACCAGCTCCAATAGTTCACTTCAAATAGCTGCTCTTCTAGTTGCTGTTTGTTCCATCAACAGTTTTTTGTTTTATACCTCTGGGCCGTGAGGGCAGCAAGACACTCAGTTTTAATACATTCCTCACATACAGTCCTTTCTTCCTGTGGCAATAAAAATGTACAATTCATCCCTGCTAAATTTACTGTGAAGGATTCTTTGGCATGATATTCTCTTCATTCATTCTGCATTTTCATTGTTTATAAGCTCTTTTGTATTGCTTTTTTTTATTGCTTTACAATATTTGGTTTTCATTTTATTGTCATATGTTGTGTACAGAGCATGTTACGAACAGAATTTCCTTTGGGATTAATAAAGTTTTCTGATTCTGATTAGCCACGTATGGTGGCAGTAGTGTGTCACTGAATTGACAGCTGCAAATCTGTGATAGTTGACAACTATGGAGAAGTTGAGAAAGTGATGCCCCTCCAAACAGTAAAAACTGTTCATGAAAGCACCTGTTGAAGCAGTTTTGAAATGATGATACTTTTATTTACACTTCACTTATATCTTCTTTGTAGTTCAAATAAAATGCATTATTTTTATTTTATGATATTTAGACATGGTTTTATTATATTTATTTTATTGAGAATTTTATTCAGTCTTTCCAATTTTGCATCAAGGGTATTTTTCCTTTTTTTCTTTAGCAAGTTTGGCGAACATGACTTGCACCTGGTTCTGCTGCTGGTTGGACTTTTCGATGACAAATAAATATCTTTGCGATAATCACATGGTTTCACGTCATTTCACAAGGTTTTGGTTTGTTTACGTGTAAGTAGATTAAATATAGTTATTGATCACAAATGAAATCAAGAGTGATGAATCAGTTCTATTACTTGAATGGGCCCCGGGCCCAGGGAAAGGTGGGCCCAGAGATCAGGAGGGTTAAGAACCCCTGATCTAAAGCTCCGCTGCACCGGAGGACTGGTGGAAATCGTCGGTCTGGAAGGATACACACGGTCGAACAGCGCAGTGAGCGCTTCATTTTATTGGTCCCACTTTTCTCATGTCGAACCCTGAATAAAACTGCTCACATTTGTGGAGTTGAAGAACACGGTGGAGGTCCGCAGCTGCTCACTGATTGCCGCTTGTGTGATATTAATGTGCTTTACTGCCATTTGTCCCTGATTCTGGAGTCATGAAGGACAGCATGTCTGCAGCTATATTATGGTAAAAGCAGCTCTGGCAAGCGACCTCGCTGTTGGCAGTCGAGCCACGCTGCAGACCCGGCCAATATGAGCGGAACTGACGGGGAAACCGGAGCGGCTCGGTTGCCATAAAGAGGTGGAAACAGCCCGGCATAAAAGCAGGGTTTGTCAGAATGTGGAGTATTTTAAAACAAGCCTTCTTCTTTGGGTTCATTTCAGTCTGAACAGCCGAGGAGTTAATGGGAGCACATCTTCAGTGAAGCTGATGAAACACCCCAGATAGCAACTTGATTCATTGCCATGCAGGCGATGAAGATGGGCGTCGTGCAAGGTCACTGCCCCCCCCCCCCCCCCCCCCCCCCCCCCCCGTTTGCGTGGCGTGTGGTGTTTTTGAATGGCCCTCATGAGATGGGTTAGAACCATGTTCTCATCTCAGGGCGAGGATGAGAGAAGCACCGTGTTGTAATTGATGAGGAACATCTTAAGGTCTCATGGGAGGCCTGTGTTGTCTGCTGTGACTTTGAAACCCAGATCACCTCGTATTCCAGCCTTGCATCATTCCGTCTGACATGCTTTCAGTCGTGCTATTGCTCGGTTTCAGGTGTTTCCACTGTGTTGTTCTGTTGTAATTCGAGGTTTCACTTCCTCCCTGTTCCCTGTCTGTGTGTGTGTGTCCTTGTATAGTTATACTCATGGGGACCAAATCTACAATACACACTTTGTGGGGACCTTTTGATATTAGTGGGGACCTTTTTCTGGTCCCATCCATGAAGTTAAGCCTCAATTTGAGTATTAAAACCTCAAAATATCCAGCTCAGTGTCCTGGTTAAGGTGAGCCATGTGTTTTGGATGGTTAGGTTTAGAGTGAGATGCTGGGGAAAGGGTTATGAGAGGTCCCCACAAAGATAGAGATCTAATAGTTGTGTGTGTGGGTGTGCTTGTTTAACCTGCAAAACACTATGAGGAATTTCCAAACCTCAATTTGAGGATGAAGACTTCAAAAATAACTTGGTAACCTAGTTCAGTTTAACCGTTTGTCTTCGATGGTTGGGTTTAGGGTGAGAGGCTGAGGAAAGCATGTGGCGATGAGAGGTCCTCACAAGAATAGAGATACAAACACGTGTGTTTGTGTGGTCGCCGCTAAAATCTCTCTAGTTTGGATAGAAGTTATTCATAAAACTTTTATCACATTCAACATTCAGTTGAGTTGAGTTTGGGTTTTATGTCATGCAGATGTTCTCTGGGTGGGATTGGATTGCTCATTCTACCTTTATAAAGAGGAAAATAAAGAAAAGAAAAGCTCGGGTTGCTATGGCAACACAAATAAAAATGGCTTTAATTCCATTATATAGCCAAGAATGCTGAGCTAGATTTACTGACAATGACTGTGTTTTATTGATAGCATGGTTGAATACGAGATTAGACATAAAGCAAGTACTTCCACTATAAAGTTGTGTAGAAGTAGAAGTTAGCAGGGGAAGTTGCAGAGGAGGAGGAACCTGCCGTCACATTTGCACCTAAAGATGGGTCAAGTGTGATGAAAAGATGAGAATTGTAGATGAAAATTGTAGTAATAATACTTAACTTACACCTACAAAAGATACAAACCAGGACAAGAATGTACTGCTACGTTGGTCCAATAGAAAAGATGACATTGCATAAAATCTGTATAATTGTGTTTCTGAAAGTGATATAAAAGACAGTTACAACATTTCATGTCACAGGGGGATAAAACTAGTTGAGAAAAGAAAGAGTCAAGTAGAAAACAAAAAAAAGCAGTGGTTTTATACCAAAATAAATAGTCACATAATATCTTTATCATCTGAGATTTGACAAAGGTTTTAGAGCTTTTGTTTTCACAGATGTAACGGGGACGAAAACATGACAAAGTATTTTGAAATGATCATGAAGTGCATTCCCTTTATTGGATGGGCGGAGCTTGGTACAGCAAATGGAAGCGTAACGCTGACGCACTGATGCCCGACGGTGAGCTGAAATGATATAATTAAGAGGAAATAGAAATTGATTCAGATAGAAAGAAGGAAGGTGAGAGTTCTGCCTCTTATTTTTTCTTTCAGCAAGTGTGGCTCAAAGACGTTCAGCTCTGTCACAAGTGAAACGGCGAGCACGGCCCCCTAAAATCTCCACTGCCAACAGCGTGTGTGAAATATTGATATTGTTTGACTTGCAGTGCCTGTGACAGAAGTGTGCGTGCGCGACAGCCTATTGTGCGCTGGCGACTGGCTCACTGGCGGGAAGACTTCAGTGAGGTCGACCTGACTGATACAGTTCCAGCAGCACCTGCATGTCTTGCTTCTCCCCACATGTCAGTCGAAGCAGATTGAACCTCTGCTTTGCACCACTTAAAGTACCTGACAGCGAAGACACGCTGGAGCTCCACTTTCCTCCATTCACAAGCACAAATTGAAGTTAAGACTGAAAGGTTGCTGCTTTCTTTCATCCAACTCATATGACCATCTCCTCCTCCTCCTCCTCCTCCTCCTGTTTGTGCCGCTGACCTCTCTGCACAACCTTTGAGTAGATAACGTCATCCCTGTGATGTGTTTTGGTGTTGCCGATTGCAGGACGACCGTCCTCTTTTCTTTTGACATCAGTGTAGACGACATCCTGCGAGACATCAAAGCAAACGTTCACCTCATCTTCAAGCTGCTGTTTGGGAGATTTGTCAGAAGGCTAGAGCTCACGTGGTTAAGCTGAGCCGCTGTCGTCACGTGCACCTGCTGGACACCTGCACGGAGCATCAAGCAAATGAATGGTGTTAGTGCCAGTGGAGGCAGCGTTGCATGTGCGCGTTTGTGCTCTCACCTCTTTGTCTGCATGGAAACCTGGGTGCAAGACGTAAAGGTTAGTTGGTGTTGTCACATCATGTGTGGGTCATTCTTCATCCATATGGCTCCATCATGACTCTCATACAATCTAGACCAGCGTTTTTCAACCGCGGTGCCGCGAGAGAGTGTCAGGCGTGCCGTGGGAAAATGATCAAATTTCACCTCATTTGTCCGGAGATAGAGGTGGGCGATATGATGACATGACCGCCAGCCAACGTGAGGAGATCACTTGGACTGCTGTGGTGCGCGGCGCTCCTCTTCCCCTCACACTCACAGCGAAGAAGCCGCTCACATGTGCAACTTCCAGCTGCTTTTAAACCTGATGCTCCTCTAACTTGACCACTCACTTTCACCACAGAACAATGGAGTGATCCTTGTCGGACCCGCGACACCAAACACTGTCAGCACCGCAGAGCTAACAGAGCTAACGTGATGTCTCAGACATACTCATGGAGCATCAAAGTTTGCTTTGTGGTTTAAAAGTTGCCGAAAAACGAAATGCACAACAAAATAAATGCGCTCCAGAATGTAAAGAGAGAAAGTATAAACGTTTTTATGAAGCAAGTTCAGGCAAAGAATGCTAAAAACTACAATAAAAACATGCAAAAGAAGTGATAAAATCGAAACAGTTATTTAAAGTAAGTAAATAAATAAATAAATCATGATATATTTTGCCTTATTGCCTGCCCCTTTCTGTACACGTTTGGAACAAATACATTTTCTGCAATTTGTTTCTGGAAATAGCATGGCAAAAAAACAACCAGGTGTCAGTAGATACAGTTTTTCTCAAATGAATAGGGATTTTCTATGGGACAGCACAAGTGCTCTTTAGCCGAGGTTCCTTTGGTGGTGAGCCTCGCGATCTTTTCAATGAACCAAGGGTGCTGGGGCTAGAAAAAGGTCGGAAAAACACCGATCTAGACTGTGTTGAAGTAGATGCTCAACAGTTGAGGATGGGCTGGGGTCACGAGGTCAATAAAAGATGGAAGGTTTTGCTTCCGAGTGATCTCAGCTTCCTTCCTTTCTGAGGAGCAGAGTTCAAACGTCTGCTGCTGCGGCAGGTCTAACCCGCCTCAAAGAACTGGACCACGAGGTCATGGATGGATGGGAGAGGGCGTCAGATCATTCTTTTCCAGTTTCACTCGTGGAAAGAAACAGAACCTGACACAGGACACAGACGGTCTGCTGGCATCTGACCGACTTGGGTGTCAAAGCGGACGGCTGACGGCCAATATCGGCTCACACAGTGTCAGTTTATGCGACCACAAATTTTCTTTTGGCAGTTTTTACGGGCTCCGACGCAAAATAAATAACACAAACGCACCTTCTGGTGGAGACGAGGTAGACTGTGGCTGCCAGGATGATGAACAGCAGCAAGACCACGACGACTATAACCGCCACCAGCTCCAGCTTCATTTGTTCTGCGAGGGAAAAATGGTAATTGGTAAAAGTGGGATATTTCATGCTCATTTCCAGCCTTTTTTGACAGGGAACTAGGTCCCTTCGCCTGTATCTTCTACACATCCTCCTTTGTCATGTTCACGGACAGGACTTTAGCTAGACGACATTAAAGCCAAGTCTGGGGGCAGTGTGTTTTCTACTAGCACACAAAAACAGCAGGTTGTGTGAACATCTATGGACGTCAGAGTTTTGACATGGCTTTTATAAGAAGACTAACTGGAACCAAATCAATCACCTTTCTGACCTTGAACTTCAAGTTGGATAGATTCCTCAAACACACCATCAGGGAAAGCGGTCACACGGCATTTGTAGGTCCCAGCATCCGACATTTGCACCTTGTGGATGATCAAATCAGATTCTCCTGAAATGTTCACTCTTCCTTTTAGGGGAGTCTCTTTTACACACATTCCATGGTTGACATTAAAAACAAGGATTGGTTCTTGTGTCTTGTTTCCAGTGGACACCAAGTTCCATTGTACTGTATCGACCTTGGACTCTTCGGCTCCTGGAATGAATCGGCAGTGGAGAGTGACATCATCGTTGGTGTAGCCTGTGACGTTGGGCTGGACTTCTAATCTCTGTGCCTCCAAAGCTGCCAGATGATGACAGGAGAGAACGTCAGGAGAAGAGAATGCAGGTCAATGGAACACAAGGAAATCAGAACACATGTCTATGTGGACAACAAGCTGCTGTGCGTCTTGTTTTTCTTGACCTATTCCAAAGCTTCAGATTCACAGTGTCTCTATGTATCCGACTCACCTGGAAGTAGCAATGTCAAGAGCAGAAGCAGAACTTCAGGAGGCTGGATGAGAGCGTCCATGGTGGTAGAAACGTGGCTCAGTGGACACAGACATAAACAGATGCCCAGATGGATGGAGACTGTGCCCAAGTGTGCAGTAGGTTTCCTCACTGCAGGGGCTTCGAGCCTGGTGCTGAGGTGGGCAGGTTGATATGAGGAGGCTGTGATCTGTTACGACAGATGATGAATTGCACTGGCTTCGGTAAAAGGGAAGCTACAGCTACAGTAAACAGATGTTGATTTAAAGATACAGGTACTGCAAGGTTAGAATAGTTCCGGATTTTTCATCAGTTTTGGATTTTCTTTAGTTATGAAATTTTGTCTTCGTAATTCAGTTAGTTTAAATATGTTTTTAGAATAAAGGTTTGTTTTGTGGGCCAGCCATCGGTCTTCTATCAGCTCCTCCAGCCTGTCGCTGGTTCCAGGCTTTTCTCGCTTTTCTTCGCATTTTGGGAATTCTATTGTGATTACATGTTCATCTGTTTCGCTCCATCCCTTCCTCATGAACAAACGTGAGCTGCGGGGACCAGAAACTCTGTATTACGGCAGTTTGCAATTACACTCTTTCACCAGCGCTGCCGCTAAAAACAAACTTAAAATAGAGGAAACAGTACACCGGTGTCAAACTATCAGTGCTTTTAAGGTTTGTTTTTTTTTTCTTCTTTTAAAATGTTGCCTTCTTTTAAGGCAACATTTAATATATATATATATATATATATATATATATATATATATATATATATATATATATATATATATATATATATATATATGTCTAGATCTAGATCATAGTCATATAAAAAGTATATAAAGGTGCTGAAAGTTCAGACTACTTTCTCATTCATGTCTTCCTGATCCACCAATAAATATGTGTCCTACTGAGCTTTGCTCAACTAAAATGTTACACTTCACATTCAGAAGTTAAGAAGTTAAGATTAAATGGAACAAAAAAAAATTGACAAAAAAAAAGCAATGTACACTTTGTGCACGATAGATCCTTTCTGATGCGGCAGCAGAGCAGTGTAGTCACTAAGCACTAAAGGAAGCAGTAAAGAGGAAGCTGTTTGAAGTTCAGGCCGCTGCTTTGCCACGCTCAAACTCAGATCTTTGTCTGTCACCAAAACCAGCGACACCTACTGGTGAGTTCTGCAGTTACATAAACTGAGTTGGGTGATTTTATGTGACTCAGTGAGGGTGAAGAAAAATATCACATGGAAGTGCAACAGTGACATCATGTGTTTCACTTATGGAAGTGTGTCACTCGATAGTTTTCATTAGATATTTGAACAAAAATCAATAAATAAAAAAGCTTAAATCATGTTCGACTGCTGGCTTTAAGTTTGAGAAAGACGTGACTAGAATCTAGACAGAGCCAAAAGTTGGTCACACCACATCACTGGGTTACAGCTCCAACACGAATCGCTGGACCCGTCCAAATAAAATAAAGAAGGAAACACGTCGAGCTCGGATGTACTGACACCAATTTCAAGGATGTTTCAGTTCAGCAGAACACTGCGATGATATGAGTCAAAGCAACTCTCACTTTTTATTTCTCTTGTTGGACATCACTCCATGTGTCAGTCAAAGCCGCTTGATCCTCTCATTGCACCTTTGAACTTACTGCACACTGCATTTTATAATGTTTCATAATGTTATGAGCTGCTGTTGCGCTGCACCAGAGAACATTTGACTTGACTCTATAGCGTGAATTGTAGTCCAGTCTCAGACTGGAATGTTGCTGTCATCATTGTCTTGAAACACTGGTCTTCAGGTGAACTCATAGGTCCGTCTCCATCTCCTCCTCCTCCTCCTGTGTGCGCTGCTGGCCCCTCAACACGACCTCATTAACATTGGCAGGAGCAGTATGTGTCGATGGAGCACCATCGAATGCTGCTCTCTGGACGTTGACATAGATGACATCCTGCGAGACATTGGAGCCAAACATTGACTTCATCATTATGCCACTGTTGAGGAGACTTTTCGGGAGAGCTAAAGCTCACATCATGTGGAGCCGCTGTGGTCACATCCTCTTGTTGGAGACCTGCAGGGGATATCAAACAATTGTCGGTGGCAACAGAGGTGCGTTACATGTGTGTGTTTGTGGTCTCACCTTTTTGTCTCCATGGAAACCTGGATGGAAGACATGAAAGGTTAGTTTCTGTTGTCTCATCCAATGTGGCTCAATCTTTGTCTGTATGCACTGCTTGTATTTTAACCTCTAAACAATGAGATGTGTGTCAAGATGCAAAAAACACAAACAAATTGAACAGATTAATATATTAGTATTTGAAAAAAAAAACAAGAAAAACAGGCTGCTGTATGGCAATGTGTTGTGGATCATGATGTCACCATGTTTTGTTAGTGATGTCGTTTTATTGTTGAGTCTTTCAGCCAAACCTCTTGCTAAAATGTCTTTAGCAGCCAGATTGGAGTTGAATTCATGTTGCAATTATGGGAGAGGCAAAGAGAGGCTTTGATGATGTGGGCCCTCAACTGAGGTAGTTGGAAGTGTTTCAGTTGATGGGAGTAGCATTGAGAGGTTCTTGCTTTAATCACATGGATTGTTTCCATCCTTCGAAAACAGCAGCCACTCTCAACGTTTATACAGTATTCTGAAAGAAAAGTACTTGATATAAAACTCACATATGGAATGGATCACAGTGAGAAATTCAAGTTTGTAAGTTCTTTTTTCTGCAGGATAAAGGCCCATTTATGCTCCATATACGTGTGAAATTGTACTCCGTTTCAAGCGTTGTTACTGTCACTGATCATACGCTTCCATGCGTTCTTGACTTTTAGCATTATATCCACCAGGGGGAGCAGCCCACAGTCAAAAGTTTTTGACAATGACAGACTCCAAACCAACATGGCGACTGTGAAAGACGCATTGATAAGGTACCTCTTGAATGAAATGAAAAACGAAACAGAGGCAACGTTGTCGTGGCGGTGGTTGGTGAGGCCGTGAAATATATCGCAACTGGAGGGCGGACAATTTCCGCCATTGTTCCGTAGCTACGTAGCTACTACGGGTAGTAACAGCAACACTGGACCCAAGGTTTCTGATGGTACTGCACCGTTTGCTCTGTATCGGTAAGCTTTGTGGAAAAATGTAGAAAACGGGCAAAATGACCACAGAGCACACAAGTCTCCCTCTGTATCCAGATCTGTACGTAAAGTTGAGCATATACAGGCCTTCAGAGTGTTTGGGCTTCACATGCTCCATTCATAGCAGCAATGCAAATAAGTGCGACATTGATGAATCTACACGCAAACGTGACACCTCAGCATCGAGCAACGACGAACGTGGTGCAGGAGATGTGACCAACTTTAGTTTCATGACTGGCTGGCAGCCGATGTTACTTTACCCAACCGCAAAATGTTCTTTGGCAGGTTTCAGGGGTCTAATGCGAAATGAATGAACACACCTTCCGGTGAAGACGAGGTAGACTGTGGCAGCCATGAGAGCGATGAGCAGCAAGACCAGGACGACTCGAACAGCAACCAGCTCCGGCTTCTTACGTTCTGCCAAGAAAAACAAATACACACAAATATTCCGACTGCAGAGAGGACGTCAACACCTTAGTGGTCATAGAGGCGTGGTGTACATTCATTTCATGTGCATTGAGCGGGAGGTTTGCATGAGCAATGTCTACTTCAGACCTCAGTTTCCTCTTGTAACCTCTGTCTGTTAGAAATCTTCCTCACTTTATCTAGGGTCAGTCTAGATAGAAAAACCAAGACAACAGGAGGACCTTTCCTCTTAGCTGGACATACCTCAGTACCACATCACTGAGGTAACTGCTGAGGGAGTATTAAAAATGTACACAGCCCTGGAAGTGACATGAATGTGTTTTTTTGGATGTGGCGTGCATGACTTTATTTTTTTTGCCCGAGATAACAATTATCTCAAGATTGCTTATTTTTGTTTATTATTTTAGTTTATTATTATTATTATTTATTTTGAAAATGTTGAATTATAGTTTCCTTGTGGAAAAAAAAAAACAGTAAATGACTGAGCTGAGCAAAACTGACTTGTGTCGTCCTCATCTGTTTCACAGATTTTCGGGATGGTATACGACCAAAAGCTATTGTTGCCAACCAGATACACATGATCCGAGGCTGCTACTTAAGGCACTTGTATCTTGTTCCGCCTGTCACCACCCAAAGCCAGTGACCATAGGTGAGGCTAAGGACGTCGTCTGCGTGGCTCCAATACAAAGTGATGGCAATAGAATGAGCTCTTAAGTCATCATTCTTGAGGATCATAGTTAATAGGTTGTAAGATGCCAATTTTGAAGGCAACACTGAAGCTAAAACTGCCGATGATGTTTTACACTGACCCTGTATGATATTCTGGAACAATATAGATATGTTGTATTAAAATTCATGGACATCTATTTTGAGACTGGAGTTGAAGACCAAATCACTTTACTGACCTTGAACTTCAAGTTGTATGGATTCCTCAAACACACCACCAGGGAAAGCAATCACACGGCATTTGTAGGTCCCAGCATCCGACATTTGCACGTTGTGAATGATCAAATCAGACTCTCCTGAAATGTTCACTCTTCCTTTGAGATGAGTCTCTTTTACATCCGTTCCAAGGTGGATGTCAAAAACAACAATTGGTTCTTGGGCTTTGCTTTCTGTGGACACCAAGTTCCATTGTACTATATCGACCTTGGACTCTTCGGCTCCTGGAATGAATCGGCAGTGGAGAGTGACATCATCGTTGGTGTAGCCTGTGACCTTGGGCTGGACTTCTAATCTCTGTGCCTCCAAAGCTACCAGATGATGACAGGAGAGAACGTCAGGGGAAGAGAATGCAGGTCAACAGAACACAAGGAAATCAGGACACGTGAAATGGTTATGTTGACAACAAGCTGCTGTGCGTCTTGCTTTTCTTGACCTATTCCAAAGCTTCAGATTCACAGTGTCTCTATGTATCCGACTCACCTGGAAGTAGCAATGTCGAGAGCAGCAGCAGCAGAACTTCAGGAGGCTGGATGAGAGCGTCCATGGTGGTAGAAACGTGGCTCAGTGGACACAGACATAAACAGATGCCCAGATGGATGGAGACTGTGCCCAAGTGTGCAGTAGGTTTCCTCACTGCAGGGGCTTCGAGCCTGGTGCTGAGGTGGGCAGGTTGATATGAGGAGGCTGTGATCTGTTACGACAGATGATGAATTGCATTGGCTTCGGTAAAAGGGAAGCTACGGCTACAGTAAACAGATGTTGATTTAAATATCATTCAGTTCATAGAGGGGCATTAATCTGAAGACACCCGAAAAAGAACTGATCACTAAGATGCTTTGGTGTAGTACAAGTAAATACACAAGACAATGACTGGCGATATGACAATAACTTAATAACTACACCATAATGATGTTGCTCCTCAATAGAGACTGTATGAGCGCAGCTTACCAATATTTGAGGAGTAGAAAAACATGTCAGATTACTTTCCTTTCCTTTCATGTAAGTCTGTAAAGGTGCTGAAAGTTGAGAGGATCAAGTGAGTTCAGTTCAGCGGAACACAGTTGCAGTCAAACCCTTGTTGAAACCAAGGGTTTTCAACATTATCTGCAAGACTGAAATCAGCTACAAAATAGTATGGTTTACCCCACAGAGAGTACTAGAATCCTCACTTCCCGAATGAATTAAGTCATTGCATTTTAGCCCAAAAT
Source organism: Synchiropus splendidus (assembly GCF_027744825.2). Taxonomy (NCBI): domain Eukaryota; kingdom Metazoa; phylum Chordata; class Actinopteri; order Syngnathiformes; family Callionymidae; genus Synchiropus; species Synchiropus splendidus. Next base: position 11,096,656 of record NC_071345.1, on the reverse strand, counting down.
ATATGACTGTTTTGTCATTCAAGATGCTTCCATTCGCCAACTTAATCAGCTCTCAGTACAGTAATGTTTACAGTCAGTTTTGCAGCATTATGCACACACAAGTCTTACACAACCACCGTTGTACTAGGTAAAGATACTCTGGCTCACATTGCTGGCTCACAGCAATGGATCTAGGAAGCCATGATGGATAGTCCATTGTTGCTGGGTTCCAATACTTTGTCAAGCTCAGGAGAACAAAGGGGAAACAGGGCATAGACATACAAAATAAAACCAAACTTGAATCAGACCAAGCGAAGAAGATCCTGAAGAGTGTTACATGGTGTTGTGAAAATATTACATTAATAGTTACAAATTCAACTGAGCTAACACGACTGGGATGCAGCCCTCCCCTAAAAAAAAAGAAAAAAGTAAGGCGTCTTTGAACACAGCATGACAACTTCAAGCAGGAAATAAGTGACTCCTGGTCGGTTGTTAAAAGAAAAAGAAGTTATGCGACCACTTCTGGTTTTTGTGCTGGGTTTTGTTGATTAAGACACAAGATAAAGTTCTTGGTGTTTTTATCTTCCTTGTTTTTGTGATCTACAGATCCACAGATGACAGTTTGACATGCAAACATTACCCCACAGTGTCTCTCTCTATATATATACTCATTGTCGTTCAGCATAATCTAATGAAAACAGCTCACTGTGATAAAATGAAAAAGCAAGAATCGTTGGAAGCATCAATGTTGAGAATGAGAATGTAAGAATGAATTTGTGTGAACAGAGAAAGACTGGATGAAGGATGAATGAACAAGTAAATGTTTGCTTAAAAAAAGAACAAAGGCCTCCAGACTGTTTTGCCATGATTGACAGCTGTGGTGATCTATGATGGTGTAAACAAAACAAGAAAAGCAGAACCAGTGCATTCATTTAAGACCTCACTGAAGTCTGGGCTGCTGAGGGAAACAGTGTCTCGGAATAGTGATCTGTAATTATCTCCACAAATCTGGGTCCCTGGCAAAAATAGCCGCAGGTGTTCAACAAGTTAATCAGGTCAGGGATGCGACTCCTTTCCTGCTTCAGTCGGTGCGACTTGTTTCCTGCATGTAGATGAATGTCTCCCAGAGCGAGACGCGGAGGACACAGGAGGCTGGATCTCTTTGTAAGACATTACAGCGAATAGCTCTTCAGACACCATCATTGTGTCGACATGGCTGGTTTGAGGAGACTTGCGTTCGCATCCACCCGCCTGTATCACGCTGTAGATAAACACTGCAGACATGAAGTCAAATAACTCCCTCAACACGTGATGATAAATCCATCGGTAATTTAATCCACTTCATATTTTATCTTTTACCAGGGTGGTCATTCATAAACAAACATCTGGTGGGATTCAAATCCCTGTGAAGAATGAGAAGTGCATTCTTGAACATTCAGTCTCCGTCATAAGCTTGTCGCGTCAGGAAGTTTCTTGAAGAACAATCTGTGACAGAAAGAAAGCAATTATTGGATAGTGTTGTGCTCATCAAAAGGTGCTTGACTCACCTGCCGTTCACCTCTATAGAGACAAAATCTGCCCCAGACTGGCCACATAGATGGACGTCAGTAAAAGGGAGAGGCACGGAGCTGCTCCAGAAGCTTGGTGGATTGGAGAGGACTCATCAGTCATTTCGGCTGAGTTACGCATCATTGCTTGTATCTCAGGGGTGTCTCACCTCTCAGGCTGTGCACTGTTGAATTCCCCACTCGGGTCACCATGTTTCTGGCGGTGCAGGTGTAGTTTCCGGCGTTCTCCTCATCAAACCGCTCGATAGTGAATGTAGAGGTGTTGGCATGAGTCTGGTTGTCGTTGAACATCCAGCTGAAGACGGGAGTCGGGACCGAGTCGACCATGCAGTTCAGAGTGACTGCGCGTCCGAGTCGCGCTCCAGCGGGGCCGACGATGGACATGTTATGGGGTCCATCTGCACAACAGAGTAAAACTAGTTAGTCTCAGGTTTCTCTAGTCAGACAGGATTCGCGAGGGTGGGTGCTTTTTCTTTCTGAGCTATTTATTATGTCAAGTATAGACTTGGTATGTTGAGTACATATATTGAATGGGGTCCAAACAAAAACCCAAATTCCTTTATAAACAAGTTCCCTCGAACACTCACAGTTGACAGTCAGGTTGTAGGCCACAGTCATGCTGCTGACTGGGTTGTTGACTTGACACTTGTAGGTTCCGTGGTCGGCGCTCAGGACAGGTTCGATGAACATTGTGCGGTTGTCCGCAGAGAAGGAAATCCTGTCTCCGCGAACCAGATATGCACCGTCTTTCATCCACAGTCGGGTCTGGATGGTGCCAGAGGCCTCGCAGGTGAGGTTGGTGGAGTCTCGGTCTTCTATCAGAGTCACTGCTGGGCTGCGGATCACCGCTCCTGATATCCGTTCTGTCGCAAGACACCAGAGTGTTGATGGACATGAACTAACCGAAAGATGGTTGGAGAACCAAATATATATATATATATATACATATATATATATATATATATATATATATATATATATATATATATATATGTCTCTAGCTGACAGGTAGAGGAACTGTAGTGTTCACCCACCATAGACTTCCAGTGTCGTGCTTCCTGATTCCTGCTGTCCGGCAGCAGGGGTGATTGTGACCGTGTATTCTCCGCTGTCCTCCAGGATCAGGTTCCTGAGCTCAAGTGATCCGGTGTCTCGGTTTAACGTGATTCTGGAGCGGTACACAGGCGTGGTGAAGTTGCCGGTCGTGCTGGAGGTGATGATTATCACGTCTCTGAAGTTCCAGCTGACAGAGCCGAAGGGTTGCTCTGGCGGTTTGAGGCTTGTGGTGAACGTGACCTTCCCACCCACGACTCCATTCAGGGGTCCTTGTGGCAAGATATTGGCGCTGACGTACAAACCTACGAAGAAAAGATCAGCGAGATTCAACGGTCAACAAGACAGTGACTGGAGTACCTGATAGAAGCAGCGCCAACAGAGCTCTCAGCATCTTCTCCTTCAAGGTGAGCTCACCGACTGGATCCATATGGGCCGGTACCTGATGCTCCCACTCTTTTATCAGCAGCTCCCGCCCCAAACCAGACACCGTTCTGAAGAAGTTTACGACGCCATTGTTTACCTTCTTACCAGAGTGCCTGTGGGCGTGTGATCATTCAGCTGAACAGTCTTTTAGCCTGATTTAGAGCCTTTGATCAATCGCCTGGCTGAGCAAACAAGAAGCTTCAAAAACACTTGTGTTAATGCTGTAATGTGGGATGTAAGGGAAAGAGCACTTCCAGTCAGAACAACAAAAACTAAAACAAGTTCCTGACATTGCGTCAAAAAACAGTGTGACACAAGTGGAAGTGAAATATAAAAGACACCGGAACCGAAGAGCAGTGAACATGACACCAGTGAGTTACCTCCAGCCTTGACTTCAGTCGACTGTGTGCAACAATTGCTCGCTGTTGTACACAGGTCCTTCTCAGGCTATTCACGCTTCAAACACCAATTGTCCAAGTGAGTGCAGGACACCAGTAAAAGCCTCTTCCCTGACAAAAACCTGCTCACATTGTTGTCAGATGGTTTAATACATAGCATCTTGAAATAGCTACGGTCCAAAGAATTCAAACCTGGAGCAGCAAGAAACAAAATTTCTTCACACCGAGTCATTCAAACAGAAAGATCAGGTTATAGTCATGTGTCTTTTTCCTTCCTTTTGACCCGGAAAAATTGATACACTCAGCATTTGAGACCGAAGAGGCCATATGATGATTTGGCTGTGGCTTTACTTGCTCATGAGATGGATGACCACCTGCACTTATCCAGTCAGGAAGATTGAACCACACTCATTCAGTCATCTTCCATCTCATTGTCATCGTTCATCAAACGCATCCCACCTGTGACACCAAGAGAGACAGCCACACATCACGGAATGACTTGGCTGCGATGACTCGTAGCAAAATGAGATTTCAGATCCCGCAAATATGAACCATAACTGACGCTGAGAAGATTAGTCGACATGTTTACAATTCTCCTCCTAACCACGATTTCCCATCAATTCCTCTGGATTATTAATTCTCTTCTAATTCTCCACGACGAACACCATCCACATCAGTAACACCGTCAAATTACGTTTAATGGGATTTGTTCTCGCTCAACATGGGAAATGAAATTGGCAGTTTACCAGACACCTAAAAGTAACTGTTGTTCGCAGAGGACTGCGGATGATGATGGTGCGGGTTTCAGGGAGGAGGAAGTGCGGGTCGTCTTGCCTCGGTTTTATGAGCTCTGTAGTGTTTGTGCAGCAGCAGTCGGCCGCCACATTCCTTCAGGAGGAGAAGGAGGAATCGCAGACGTCCGGGACACACTGGACCTGCTTTCAAAACTGGCCAATATCAGCCAGAATTCATGTTATTAGGCTGAATAATGTTTTATTGGTGTGATTTGATGTGGGTGTGACTCCGGCTGAGTCAGTCAAGCTTTGTCACGTCACTGTCAGTCCAGTTATGTACAGTAAGGGAGGCGAAACTTCCCTCCAGAGATGCGTCATCAAAAACAAAGAGCATTTGTGCTTGACGCTCAGAGTAATGTCCAGTCACATGGTGAGTGACTGCTCCTTTACAAGTGACCTACGCCTAAATATTAGTGATGTGCTCACTGTATGAGGCTTCATGAAACAGGGTGTATAAATCAAGATTTTGCCAATGTATTTTTAGGTTTTTTATTGAATTTATTTTATTTTATTTTTGGAATTATCCAATACGCAAAAGGATGAGGCAGTGAGGACAATATTTGGTGGCGGAGCCAAGTGACGGATCATTTCGGTTCACACCTGTTACAGAACAATAGTCGTGGTTGTTCAAAGACAGGACAACTCAAACAAATCTGACATGGATTAAATATGGAGTCAGCTTTGTTTATGTCGCCCCTGTTATTTGTTGCATATGGTGGACATTGTTTACGCTCACGCCGTGGCTAGCTAACTGTTACTCGGTCAGCTAGCACCTGCTCATTGCTTTGTTCTTGTTTGCTCCAGTAGACTGACTTTAATAAATTTAACAGGCCCAAGCAAATGTGGACCCAAGACCTTTTTTCAAGTCTAAGTAATGAAATATAGTTTGTCTATTGCTCGTAGGTCACAATGCTCCCACAAACCTCTGTTTTTCTGAAAGTAAATATATATTGTTGCTCTATTTCCATTATGTCACTTGTGTTATCAACTCATATCATATCACACATTTCCCATTACAGATGGGACAAAAATACCAGTTCTCCGTGGCTCCCTGAGACTTAAAACCCCTCCAGGGCACTGAAACCCTCAAAGTGCGTCTCCCGCTCAAATAGAATTCAAATTCTTCATACTGTATCTCCTCTCTTTATGACTTCCTAATGGAATTTCTGGCGACTGTTCAAGTTTGCTAGAGAGCTATAATGTTGAAGAATGTGGAGCACACATTCAGAACCAAGCCCACCGTTTCAACATATAACTCAATGGTCAACAGTCCCTTGCGTCACTGCGTTTTAAAGGCTCATTGTTATCAGCTGTATATTCACTCTGTATCTGTGAGTTGATGCAAAGTTCATCGCGAGTGGACACGACAAGTCATAAATGACCAGTGAGATTTTATACTGGGACCATCTGATGTTGCAGTCCCGCAACATCATGTTGTGATTGTTGGGTGTTCAACTAAGTGCGTGGGGCCTTTGTCTGTGCAGTTTGTTTTCTGTTGGTTGATATGCTTTCCCTGCGGTTGTGTGAGCTTCTGAGTGGCTGTTAAGACGAACCCCCACCACTCACTTGTGACTTGTGTTTTTTTAACAAACGGCTTCATGGGCTCAACAAGTCGCAATTGTGTCAGCAGTGTTGTGTATGGTTGGCCGTGTTTTACCGTGTGAGGTTTTGTGTGTCCTGGAACTCACCACGTTAACTCAGGTTCCTTCAGAGTATTTCACATCAACAAAAAGAGAAAGCTCTACACATAATTTGTTCAGTAGTGTTTAATGTACTTGAGTTGTAGTATTTATTTATTAAAATAAACATATATTTGTTTTTAATAAAGTGTTATTTGTTGCCTGGTACTAAAGAACAACTTTGCTTTAAATCCCATTGTTTATTGTCTGGTGAGAAGTGAAACGTTAAAGCATCATAAAACTTTTTAAATGCACGTATGTCTACGGAATATGGTGGCTGACAAACTTTTAAACAAATTTATGGTCATGTTCAGTTTCTCCTGTGCTTTTATTTTGTCTTGTTTCCTTTTCCTTGTTTCCCTCCAGCTTCACGGCAGCGCAGCTGGAGCGATCAAGCCTTCACTGATTTATACACCTGGGTCCCAGTCTGTGCTGCCTGATGGCTGTTTCTGCGTCCTCAAGGTAATACTCTCACGACCCTCGCTCCTCTCGTGTTGCCGAGTATTCTAAATTCCGTGCGTGCTTGATTTCCTTTTCAGCCGCCTCCTTAGTTCTCATTCTTCCTTACTCCGTTTCTGTTTCTCTCCTCTCAACAGAAATGTACAGTTACTGCTTGAACCAGAGTTATAGGGATGACACACTGTAATTCTGAACAATATTAATGTTACAGAGTTTACACATGAAGCCACCCTTCTGCTGCTGGACCTGACCTTGAACTCTACTACAGAAACAGGGTGGCTTTCTACAAAGAAGTGGAAAAGGGTCTGGCAGCAGAGGGGTACAAAACCTCGATGAAAATGTCAAGAAGAAGCTGGGAAACCTGATGACCACATAGAAAAGAGCAAAAGACAGGTCCCACACATCAGGAGGGGGAAGAATCTCGTGTGAGTATTACCCACATTGAACAGGCTATTGGTTAATGTCTGCTTGACACAAGTGTAGTGGTGGGTTTGCATGATTTGTGATAGAGTACTGTGCAATGTTTACTAAACCATACATCTGTTCCCCAGCAAATGGATGACTTGTTGGGCCGTTCTGCGGTGGGGTGTGTGCCAGCAGGAACCATTGTATCAACACCCCTCATCCCCACCTCTGCTCCTGGCCCTTCTGGTGTTCCTCAGCTCCTAAAAAAAAAAAAAAAAAAAAATGGGGGCGGAAAAAACCCCAGTGATGGAGGAAACATTTCAGGCTCACGCAGTAATGCGGACGTTGGCACTGGAGGCATGCCAGTGGCAAAGCGCCTGAAGGAAAGGGGAAGAGCATTCGAAAAAAAAAAGTCTGTTTTTGACAATATTGTGTCTGCCTTTCACTCATGTGCTTAAAAAAAACTTGTATTCCAAACTAATCAGTGGTTGGATGGTTCGCTTTCTGAATACCATATTGCCTCTAGGGACCACTGAGGCTCCACTGTTTGTTTAGCCTGAGTTCTGGAAACCCAGTTACCATGAGCTGGAGGCAAAAGAGGAGTCTTGATGATAAAGTCAATTGCAATACATGGTTTGATAAGCAGTGTCCATAACATCACTTTACTATTTGAAAGAAAGTGTGGCACAAACAATTGAACAGATTCGATCTAGTGCTCTCTAAGGTGATGAAAATTTTAGTCACATTTGCTTTACATCTTTGACTTCATTAAGTAACAGAGCTGCGAGTAAAAAAAAATCATTGTTGGACATTTTTAATTTGCTTTAGTAATACATGCGTTAAATGCTTAAGAGACAATATGGACAACCTGTATTACAATTCACTCATCACCCTGTGGCATAAAGCACACCAGCTCACGTGTGTGTGTCACAAACTTGACTCGGCTGTGGATCTCCAGGGTCATCAGAGGGTGGGTCCTGATCAATACCCTCCTCTACATTGTCGTCAGGGTCTAAACACAAGTTATGGAGAATGCAACATGCAGTCACAGCCCTGCTTATGCCCCCCACATCGTTCATTGGCAGACACTTTAGTCTCCTGAATTTACATTTCAGGAGGCCAAAGGCCTGTTCAATCAGGGCCTGAGCACAATTCAGCCGTCTATTGTACAGTTTTTGTTGCCCGGTTAAGTGGCCATTGTCGCGGTACGGTTTCATCAGCTGCGGCAATAGGGGATACGCAGAGTCTGCAATGATGCGCATGCCCTCTGGGACCAAAAGCAGTGGGTTGTCTTGCAGGACTTGAGCAACTTCCGTATGGCAGAAGGCTCGAGCATCATGCCAGCTGCCTGGGTGACCAACACTGACATGGCAAAAGTGCCGCTCACCATCAGAAAAAGCAGTCAGTATGATTGAGTAAAACTGCTTCCTGTTGTAAAAGGCAAGGGCGTTCTCACACTGTGGCTTTAAAATCGATATGTGACACATCGGTATGTGGGGCCAGTTGTTCCAAACAGGTTCTACAGTAAGATACAAAAGAGGAAATGACAGGCACTAAAGTAATACAGAACATTTCTGTCACCAACCTCCACTTGTCCTCTTGTTAGTCTGAAGCGGCTCTTGAAGTCTGACGGCCTGTATAAGGGGACCACGTCCTCCACAAAAGAAATTACTTTTGCAACTGACCTGGGGAAATTACGGAGAGTCTGTTGCAACCTACGGATTGTTACATGTCGATGAATAGACAGTGTTATCTTTAGAATGAAGGAAAATGTGAAGAAACATAAATGACACTGGTATATTTTCGGGTAAGTTGGCTAGTTGCTGGCAATTTCGGGCGCCTTAGATGTTTGTGAGAGTGCTCAGTTATCCGGGTCATCACGCAGCAAAGGTTATCTGTAGTGCTCATGCTGTACCACTAGATGGCTCTATGATGAAGCTTTTTATTGCTTGTTATTGTTTTTATTTTTCACGCTTACTAATGCAGTAATAATTTTTAAGTGAAAACTTCAGTCTCTGCGTTTAAACACAAGAGGGCGCACTTCTCCAACATCCAGTCTTGACAAACCGTCAGTCAGGAGGGTACGGTCGTCCCAAGTCAAGTCAAGTCAAAAGAGGACAGTTACCTTTTCATCCTAGCTCTTCGGAAAGTCACCGTTTTGTTCAATGGACCTACTAACAATCGTTGGAATTGTTTCTCTGGTATATCCTGGTAAGAATCTTGAATATCATCTAAATTTGTGATATTATGGGAATATATATATATTTTTTTTACTTATTTATTTATTTATTTTTTTTTTTTTTTTTTTACTGGCCTGACTGTAAAAGTGGGCGAGATGGTTTAAGTCATCTTTACAAGACAAAACGCTCTGTGTTCCCTGAGTGTTGTTTGGATGCGTCTCTTCAACTATAGACAGCTACAGGTGAACAACTAAATTTTCACGTCCTCACGTGACCACCAAAAGGCCATCTAATCTAATACACAGGGTCATTACAGTTCCTGAAGAAGAGGTGGTCAAAGGTGGTCATAAAGTAACGTGACGTGTCTCCTGCAGGTTTGTATGAAGCAGCTGGTGTGCTACCAGATGGACCTTTGGACGCCACGGTGGGAGGAACAGTGTGGTTCAACACGACGCTGATAGAAAGACCCACTGTTTATGCTTTTGTTATGTGGAAATTCAGTGGTGAAACAAGTGGAAATGCTCCTGAAATAATAAGCCCAACCAACACTCTTCCCCAGTTTCAAGGCAGGATCACTGTCTCCAGGGCATCTGGTTCTCTGCAGCTGAGAAACCTGCTTTTAGAAGACAGTGGAACCTACAGCGTTGAGATCCTGGGCAGACAAGGGTTTAGTACTGGGAGCACACGGCTGAGAGTTCACGGTGAGCAGCTCTTCACTTGGTAGTGACAACAATTTCAATGAAATATGAACTTGAAATTGAGGTGTTTGTGCTCTTGTCCGAGAGACGTAGAGACATCTATTTCTTCATCACTGCAAGAGATTCTGACTGTTCTGTTCAACTCTGACAGATGTCAGGCTGAAGACCACTACAACAGTTCCATTGCAGTATGGATCATGAACGTCACCGCATGATCTTCTGTTGTGTCACTTTCACAGAGCTAAATCCTTGTCCCACTGGCTGCATTGCTGCAATCATAGCCGTCTGCAGCACCGTCATCATCATCGCAGCTGCTCTGGGAGGAGTGCACCTCTGCAAGAGAAGGTGAGCAAAATGTCACATATATATATATATAAACAATGTCTGCTTTGTTTCCTTAGGCAATATGCACAGGAACGGTTTGAAACCATCAATAGAACAGGTGTGTTTTAGGTATTCACTGTAATTTCCAGACTATAAGCTGCTACTTTTTTCTCACGGTTGGGCGAATACATGGATTTTTACAGGCTACAGAGTGTCATGCTGCCAAAATATTGAGCTTTGTCACATCAAACAGAAGCACAGGTGTTTTGTTGACCTTAAAGTGCTCAAAATGAACTGTTTAGGACCGGTGACAAGAAGCAGCAGCAGCTGAGACCGGCTGTGGTGTCGGAACACGTGGGCGAAAACAGTGCATTTTTAGCGCTTTAATGTAAATAAAAGATATGAGGAGTTCATGATTCACATTCAGAAGAGTTTGTCTCCTGCATGGAGTCAGTCTCCATGCTGGACCCTGTTTTCAAAACTAGAAGTGATCCTCATGCATTTTTTACCGCCACTGACCTTTCTACGGCGCAGACTGCACCACTGCACCCGCGTCTTATTGTCTGATGTGACTTATGCATGAATAACATCTATTTTTCTTCTTAAATTTAGTGGGTGCGGCTAATATTCATGTGCGCTTTATAGTCTGGAATTTATGCTAATCTAAAACATTTGTCATGTTTGTGTTTAATTTTATTTTTTATTCCTTGTCAAGGTCTGGAGGGGGAACAAATCTCCCACTATGAAGAAATTCAGGTGAAATATTGTCCCTTGGCGGTGTTCTGTTAGGTGAAGTGAATTCTCTGTTCCACTGGCTTCATAACAGGGAGATTAAAAAAAATGGAATTCATTTTTTTTTTTGCCGAGGGAAAAAAAGATACTGGTGATCAAAAGTTGGTTTCACCATTTAACACCTCCTCTCCTCTGAATGAGCCATGAGGAAAAGTAAGCTCACCGATGCTGCACAGCTCCTGAAGCATGGCTTCAGGTGAGCTTGAGGAAAAGTGGTAGGAATTGAAAATGGACTGGTGCAAAGTGTTTCAGTGGGACCTCTTATTAATCGCACTAAAATATTTCTGAATGTAAGTGGACTCTAGGAATGTTGATAATGTGACAAGGAACTATTGATTTGGGTGATCGACTCTTCCTCTTCCTCAGCCCCAGGAAGAGGACTATGACCAGCTGACCTTCTACGAGAACGCAGCTTCACTGAGGTCCACCTGAAAATGGAACCATCCAACCATTTGTCAGCAGTTTGAATCTGACTACGCTGGTCAACTTGGCCACACCCACTGCTGAAAATGGACCGTTCAGATGGCCTGCTCTTATGAGTGAGCATGACCCGCTGACAGGCAATGAAAGCAGTGGGAAAACTCAAGGAGCACCAAGGTGACTGAGCATCAGAGCCAGGAGCAGATGGCGTGTTCCTGTGAATCGGTCTGAATGACAAAAAGAGGTTTGAACTTTCAGATGCTGCAGGATGAACGTTGCAGTTTACTGGAGTAAAGGATGAGAAATCTAGTGTTTCAAGCAGCACATTGACACCCATTATTGTTGTCAGTTTTTTTATTACTGTACTGTAGGACTCTGGTTTCAAGCTTTCTGGTGGGAAGTGCCATGGTTTAGCAATATTTCTCCCTGGCTTGCAACATTTCCTCAGTTACAGTCAAGTGACAGGTCATTGCACAAGTCATCACCAGCGTCCTTGAGAGGACAAAACAAAAGCAAACCATGGGCAGCTTGATGTGGCCGAAATCTCCCATGATGCCTCACGGTTCATCGCTCACTTTCCTATAAAGTCATTCTCCGTTCAGTCTCAGTTATATTTTAGAGTCCATTTTCATTCAGTCATTCCGCCCCTTGTAAGAACTTTTCCTATGTAGGTTTCCTTCACTTTGTTTGCGGATACTTTCAATCGATTTAAGATCACAAAGTGTCAGTTAAAACACTAGGAATGCAGCATCTTCAGATGAATTGGTTGAATTGCTGATGAACAGATGTAACTAATCAAAATGAAACTGATTCATATCATTGGTTAAATTGATTTATTTCACAGTAATAACAAAATGGGGTTTTCAGATGAAAAAAAATTCTAATCATCAGAGCGCAGCCATTCCGTAATATTCCTCCCAAAATATTTCCCTATTTACAAAACCCCCGATAATATTGTGGATTGATTTTATCTTCATACTTTTTCAATGAGCTCAAACTGTCAGAAAGTGTTATCATCATATAAACAAACTATAGGCTTGTTGTTTTAGGTTGTGTTGTTTTACGTGACCTCTGACCTCTTGAAATTGCGCACTCACACAGCATTTATTTATTTTTGCGCTGTCTTTGACAGGATTTTGCTCAGAGCACCACACAGATACTGAACCTCTCATGGTCTCCTGTGTTTGCCTTTTGAAACGCTTGAATGGCGCTCTCCAGCAACATTTGTTGTAACGTCAGTCTGACGCTAAATCAAATAAATAAATAAATAAAATTCAAAAGGAGAGGCCAGTTGTACCACCATGACCCTGAAGTCCCCACTAGTGAGGAGAGTTTACTGTTACATTGTCTCTTTTGTGTGTCAGTATTTATTCCCGAACACAAGTGTTTAAATAAAACTTAATGATAAAAGTACAAACACTATATATATGTATTACTATACTATATTATACTATACTATAATTCTTCCTTCCGCAATCACAGTGCTCTTTCTCTGACACCTTGTCTGGTGTTGTCATTGTAGCTTCTGTGGGAGACTTTTACTTCTATGAGAGAAGGTGAGGAAAGTTTAACTAATGCAGTACCGTAGTAATGCGTCCTGTCTTTCTCAGTAATAAATCTGCACAGGAACCACCCGAAACATTCAGCAGAACAGGTGTGTGAAGTATTTCATCAGAAACACCATCTATGATATGTGTGCTATTTACATACCGGTATATGTTGTTTGTGTTTTCAAGCTTTTGAGGTTGACACAGTTGCCCATTCTGAAAAAATCCTGGTAAAATGTTTGTGTATAATGAGTTGTTGTTCACAGAGTTAAATGATAGTCTCTTGTGGAATGCACAGTACTGCAAAGACTTTTTTAAGGCCCGTTTATGCTCAGTGTTGCGTTCAGTTCCTCTGTATTTCTGCACGTTTCGGCGGTACCACTAGCAACCATGGGGGGCAGTGTTGCTGTTACTACCCGATATGTAGCTCCATTGAGCCCACTGCTGGATATATTGGAGAACAGCAATATCAACGCATGCAAGCATCAGTGACGTTGTTTGAAACAGATAGGTGCCATTTCATTGTTAAAGGGAGCATAAATGGGCCTCTAACCAGCTTGTTCGAGTGATCAGATGGTGATGTGTCAGTCAAACCCAACTGCAGTTAGTCCCGCTCCCTCTCCTCTCTGTGAGTAAGCAGTGAGATAAAGTAGTCAAATCGATGCTTTTCAAGATCATTTACCCCACATGTAATGACATAACTTGGGTTATCTTTTGTTGAGAGGTTCAGTTTTTTATTTGCTATTTCTTTCATTTTCGCCACTTTAGTCTTGGCATCAAGCCCTGGAAAGGGAAGCTCTTTTTTTTTTTTTTATGTTTTATTGATCAGCTTGCTGTGTTCCATAAAGTCATGTGACCTCTGTGGTGAAGGGATGGATGACTCTTCTCAGCCCCAGGAGGACTATGATCAGCTGACCTTAATCTACCAGAACACAGCTTCACAGAGGTCAACCTGAAAATGGAACCATCCAACCATGTCTCAGCAAATCTGACTCCAGACTGGACAATTTGGCCACTTCTCCAAATGCACCATTCACATCCACTGTTCTTATGAGTCAGCAAGATGTGCTAGTAGTGGGATACCTCATGGACGACCATGGTGACTGAGACTTGGAAGGAATATTTGTGTGTAGCGTTCTGAATGATCGAAAAAAAAAAAAAAAAGGTTTGACATTTTTGGATGCTACAGGATGCATTACATCCTGTAGCATTACATCAGAAAAATCCATCTGTTTCAAAAATGTATTTGTCACCCTTATTGCCATTTTTATTTTTCTGAATCAGTGAATGCAGGTTCTGTTCAAGCTGTCTGGAGGGAGGTGTCCTCCTTTTGCATTTCTCCATCAGTTCACTTGAATTTCCTCAGTTACAGTCAAGCAGCCCACGTGACAGGTCATTGCACAAGTCATCAACAGCGCCAAAGGCCAAAGACCCAATAGTGAACCTTGGAGCCAGAGGTCAAATGGATTCCAGACAGAAGAAAGTGTATTTATTGACTGTATTTATTTTGGTGGCTCATGTGGTGGCCATGTTTGACTTCTATCTGTCTGTACTGCAGTTCTTTAAACTGTGTGAAATGGGTAGCATTTGCCTTCAGGATTATATTGAAGACCAGAGCTTTACATTTGCGAGCTGACTTTAAGATGATAAAAAAATGCACAAATTGTCTTGGAACGTGTCTCTGTTATTCATCATTTATAAACAAACCATCGGCTACATTTTTAAATTGATTCTTTTATATGCTTCCAGTGTGAAATTGGATTCAATTAAATCCTGGCTTGAATTTCAGACTTCTGTGTAGTTTTCATGCTGCGCCACTAGATGGCACTAAAATGAGGTCTATGATTATTTCTGATGTCTTGTGAATTATTGTTTATCAACCTTCGTGAACGCTAAAACTGAAGGTCACTTTCCCCTTTTTTTGCGCCAACAAGTGTCGCAGTTTAGTTCTAAACCCGACGCGGGGTCTGAACCTCCCATCCCTGACGCGCGGGCTCCTCTTCAACACAAGATGGCGCACTCATGCAACGTTCGGTGGAACGTCCGGCTGACAGCGCATCGAAGAGGGAGATCTTGTTCTCTGAAGTCCGCCCTTCCAAGGAGGGCAGTTACACTGCAGCCCGAGCTCCTTGCAGCTTCTCAAGCTTGATCAATGGCTCTAGTAACGATCATTGGATTAGTTTCTGTGGCATATTCGGGTAAGATGCTTGAAGATAGGATGAGACTGCTCTGTTTAAGCGTCTCATCTCTCAGTTAATATTAAAGGAAATGCATTTCAAAAGTTATTTTCTATTAATTGCAATGTTTTATTGATGATCTTTTCATAGTTTCAGTCTGTTCTTCAAGACCCAGCGTGGATTTAACGCTCTAAGTCAGTTTGTAATCCTTAAACTGCGACTGTTGTAACATCCCTGAGTTTGTGATGTTTGGGTTGTGACGTTTTGCGCATGCAGACAGGGGACAGTTGCGTTTTGTTTTGGGGAGCTCAGAGGAGCAGCGTGTGGCGGCATGAACGTTTTGGGAATTGTTTGCTTGCTTATTGACTCTATAATAAAACCATCCACTCCGGAACCAGTGCATATTCTTTGGAAGGAAGGCCACATCATTATAATATTCTCCTCCTGCAGGTTTTTCTGAGGCAGCTGGTGTGTTACCAGACTCTCTGAACGCAGCAGTGGGAGGAACAGTGATGTTCAACACGACGCTGCCACTGACTGAAACACCAGTTAATGTTGTGTGGGGCTACAGGAACAAATATTTCACGTCATTTAACATAATAAGATCCTTCCCCAGCTACAACAGCACTATCCCTGAGTATGAGGGCAGGATCATGCTTTTCCCCTCCACTGGAGCTCTGGAGCTGAGGGATGTGGTTCTTACAGACACAGGATTCTATTCGCTCGCGGCTCTGATGCCTTCTGGGTACCATGTAACTGGGAGCACAGATCTGAGAGTTCATGGTGAGCAGCTTCTTCACTGACAGTGAGGAGTCACAGTAGAATAACTCTGGTCTCGTGTTTCCTCCAGTTCCCATCACTGGTGCTCAACTGACCCCCAGCTCCGAAGACTTGCTGGAGTTCAACAGTTCTGTCACCTTCTCCTGCTCCGTCTCCTCTGGGTCCTCGCTCTCCTTCCTCTGGCAGAACATCAGCTCTGAGATCTCTGCCAGTGATGGAGTTCAAATCACTGATGGAGGAGCCAAACTCACCGTCCTAAATGTGACTCGCTATGACCAGGGACCCTTCAGGTGCACCGTCTTCAATCCAGTGAGCCGAGTCCTCACTGATCCGCTCACTCTCTCCATCAGCTGTGAGTAGTCTTTGTGCTGTCCTCTTCTTTGTGGGGCCACAATAAACACCTGTCACATGTAAACACGCAACTCCAACTCTCTCTTCTCCCTCCTGGTATCCAGATGGCCCTGACAATGCGCATCTCCAGATCATCCCTCACTTTGGCGGGGTGAACATCAGACTGAGCTGCTCATCTTCCTCCAATCCTCCTGCACGATTCCAATGGTTTATGAACGGCACCCTGCTGCCCAACACTGGAGCAGAACTGTTGGTCAGTTCCACACAGAATGGATATTACAGCTGCCAGGCCTTCAACAGCAAAACCTCCAAACACAAAGCATCTTGTGCGATAGCTGTTGCTCCCCTAGGTAAGCTTCTCTGCTTCCATTGGCCTGAACCATGTCAGTGGATCTTTCATGTTTCATATACATTTCAGGGCAGGGTTATGGTGAGGTTTTTCTGTAACTAAAACAGTTGGCCAGAGGACTTGCTAACTTTGAAGCAGGACATCTGGTTCAATGGCAGTATGGTTGATGGTACAAATAAAAATGGTAATATTTTGATCCAAAACAAATCAGGGACCACATCTAAATGCCTGCCTCGATCTCTACTTCTCCATCCGTAATCCTTGATGTTGAGCACGTATCATGTGACCACCCCCACCTCTAGTTGTCACAGTCCCCCGGATTTCAGTGTCTTCCAAAAAGTGAAATGTTCTGCTTGAAATAACTCAAAATCTTCATCTTTTAGGCTATGAAATTTCCCACAACGTACAAGCTTTGTCACATGAAATATTAGGTTTCAAAACCACAAAAATGAACCAGAGTTGGTAGAGTACAGTCGGACATTTGTGTGTTTAGTTTCGTAACGAAAATGTTTACACCTTCGGTGGAAAAAATCCTCTCAAGTTCAACAGTTTGCTGAAAGATGAGATGAAAAGATATTTATCATAAATGAACAGATGTTTCAACAGGAAGAAGTGACTTCCTTTCAAGTATTTCTTCATAATGAAGGTAGTACAAGTAACATCTGACTTAGACCGGGATCGGTTCCCACCAACCGGTCGGAAGTCGGACTGGATGTAAGTGGAATGCCATTCAAAATAGCCGAGGTGAGGGTTATAGGTGCTACTGTAGTGGTAGATGGCTGTGTGAGAGTGAGATGCTGGGATACTGTGCTGCCGTAACTGTTGTACATGTTGCCAGGCTCCTACGTGCTGCGGTGCCAGACATTGTATAAAAAAAAAAAAAAGCATCTGCTGGCCGTGATCGTAAGTACGGGTGGACGTAAGTGGAGCAGGTTGTGAGTCAGATGTTACTTGTAGTCTTCTTTCAAAAAATACGTCCTTGGATATGTATAACCATGAAGCTTCATGAAACAGTGTCCTTTTCAGAGGCCCCTAGATGACAACATCTACATTAAAATATTTGGATTTGAACAACCACTTCATTTAAAAACCGAGAGCGCCATCTATTGAGCTCAGAAAAAGAGGACAATGTTTCATGAAGCCTCATGAGCCCATCACAACTGGATAGTCTGATGACCGTCACTGCAGTACAACTGCAGCTCATGATCCTCGCTTGGTCATATTTTCCCAGAGATAACTCCCCGTTCCGCTGTCATCATTGCTGCAATCGTCGCCTTGTGTAGTGTTGTCATCATCGCGGCTGCTGTGGGAGGATTTTACTTCTCCAAGAGAAGGTCAGTACGGGTGATACTAACACAACAATACAGTGACCTTTATTTCCGTCCTCAACAGTTCGTCTGCACTGGAATCGTCTGGAAGCCAAACAGGTGTGTAAAGTATGAAACCAGAAACATCATTTGTGTTTATCTTCACGCGTGTCTGTTTGTGTTTTGAAGTTCTTGAGGTGAAAGATATGCCCCATTATGAAGACATCCAGGTAATACATTGCCAGCCTTTCATAAAGTCACGTGACAAGAACCCAGTGGAAGGATGTTTTGATCGACTCTTCTCCTTCCTCTTCCTCAGCCCCAGGAGGAGGACTATGACCAGCTGACCATCTACGAGAACGCAGCTTCGCTGAGGTCCACCTGAAAGTGGAAGCATCCAACCATCACAATGCTTTTATTCACTGTTTCATGCCATTTCCGCAACGCCTTAAAAAGAAAAATCATCTTGGACAAGCCACTTCCATCACAACTCACGGCACACACCATGATCCTGAGCTCAGAACCGAATCTCTTGTTTGGTTCGAAGGCTACAAGTTGAATGAAAGTCAGGATTGACAGCACGTATTCATCCAGATTTATGTCACAATTACTGAAGAAGAGGTTGTGACCTTAACTTCCCCCTGGACCCTGGAGGAAGTATGACAATCTCCAGTTCTCTTTCACTGATATTTGTGCACATTTCCGTCATCTTTAGGGTTAAGATCACGTGAATCTAAAATAAAAAAAGAACCTGAATCTTCATTCCTTTTGCCTCCTCCCGGTTTGTGTGAAGCGGCTGGTGTGTTACCAGACTCTCTGGATGCAGCAGTGGGAGGATCTGTGATGTTCAGCACAACACTGTCACAGACAGAAACACCACTGACTGAGCTTTACCAGTGAATAACCTCCGCTCCCACCTCCTCCCCTGAGTCTGACGACAGCTTTTCAGGTCAACTGGATCTGTGGAGCTGAAGCGAGCTGTGTTGTGACCACTAATCTGAGAACCTTGTTGATGCAGCAGGTGGCAGTAGTGTTCTGGAACTTGCTCTCACTAGACACTCGCTGAGGATGACGTGGAGGTCAACAGACAGTGACAAATACTTCAGAATATTCTTAGCTCCAGATGATCACCGTAACTCCACCAATAGAGTGTTTTCACGGCGCGTCATCACCGCTTCATCCGACCCGGAAGCTGCCATTGTTCTCCTTGATAACTTTTGGAAGTCGATAAAATTCGAAATGTTTTCCACGATCGGAACGATTCGTACAATCCAAAACACGACCGTAATTCACCAATTTTTCAAGGAAACGCTGCAGAATCGCCTTCAGTACCGCTCTGTGCTGAGCAGTGAGCATCTCTAACATGGCCGCTTCCGGGCTTGATGACGCGCCGTGAAAACCCTCTATATGTCATCATCTCCAGACAAAAGTAGACGATCACAGAACCTCACAAAACTTGTGTCGAGAAGCAACTGACGATACAAATGAAGAAACAATTGGAGTCCATTCCTTACTTGGATCTTTCCAGGGCATGAGCCATCAACATTCCCTGCCCTTGATCTTTCCAGCGTTTCCTTGCATGGCCGTCAAAGAGGAGGGGCCTGTAGCCCCACCCTGAGCCTGACGTCCGTCCCCCTAAGAAGGAAACTGTGATCTCAGCTCCTGACAACTTCATGATCTTGATCAATGGAACTGTTAACAATCATTGGAATGGTGTCTTCAGCCATGTCAGGTAAGAAGCGGGTGTAAATGAGGGCTTTTAATGTGACTCTGAAATCTGAAATGATCAGGTTTTCTCTCACATTTGGAGATTATTGGAGTCTCTGGTCAGTGGAGGTTCATTACCGAACACTGACTGTGGTGAACGATTTGATAGGATTCATCATATTTTGATCGGTTTTCAATTTGCTCACCTCAGTCTTGTGTTTACAGTGTCATGATAAGCTGTCAAAAGTCTCACAACTCAAGTGGACTGTGACAACTGCATTTTTCTGTTTATGTAGCGTTGAACTGCTTAAAAATGACGAACACATATATAAACATACAGCACATTTGTTTTCAATCTTTTTCTTTGTCCGTTTCAAATAATTTTCTATGACTGCCTCAAAGAAGTTTGTTAGTTCTGTCACGCTTTCATTTCCAACTAAATGTCAGAGAAATACTGAGGAAAAGGTTGGGACCATTACTTCTTCCTCTTCTCAAAGGAAGAATGACACATCACTACAGCTGTGACTGTATCATGAAACATACAGATGAGAAATAAATTCTCTTTTTAACCATCTCCAGTTCACTTTCGCTGGCTTTTGTAAAACCTTTCGATCATTTGGGGGGTTTGTGAATCTCGGATCTTGACTCCTTTTCTCCTCCATGTTTGTATGGGGCAGCTGGTGTGTTGCCAGACTCTCTGGACGCAGCAGTGGGAGGAACAGTGATGTTCAGCACGACACTGTCACCAACAGAAACACCACTGACTGTTGTGTGGCGCTCCAGCGGTCCCATAATAACCTCCACTCCCACCGCCAACATCACTGCCCCTAAGTATGACGGCACCATCACCCTTTTCAGGTCCACTGGATCTCTGGAGCTGAGGGATGTCCACGACGATGACATTGGAAAATACAGAGTTACTATTGTCACCACTGAACGGAAGAGGCTCACTGGGAGCACAGATCTGAGAGTTCATGGTGAGCAGCTTCTTCACTGACAGTGAGGTGTCACAGTAGAATAACTCTGGTCTCGTGTTTCCTCCAGTTCCCATCACTGGTGCTCAACTGACCCCCAGCTCCGAAGACTTGCTGGAGTTCAACAGTTCTGTCACCTTCTCCTGCTCCGTCTCCTCTGGGTCCTCGCTCTCCTTCCTCTGGCAGAACATCAGCTCTGAGATCTCTGCCAGTGATGGAGTTCGAATCACTGATGGAGGAGCCAAACTCACCGTCCTAAATGTGACTCGCTATGACCAGGGACCCTTCAGGTGCAGCGTCTTCAATCCAGTGAGCCGAGGCGTCACTGATCCACTCACTCTCTCCATCAGCTGTGAGTTAGTAGTTTTTTGTTTCTATCCTTTTTGTCTCATAAAAATGTGGATTTTGGAAAGAGAGAATTGAACCCTCTTTTTCCCTCTTGGTATCCAGATGGACCTGACGATGTGGACCTCCAGGTCTCACCATCACAGGAGCACTTTGAGGAAGGGTCCAACATCAGACTGAGCTGCTCCTCTTCCTCCAGTCCTCCTGCACGACTCCAGTGGTTTGTGAACGACACCCTGCTGCCCAACACTGGGGCAGAACTGTTGGTCAGTTCCACACAGAAGGGATATTACAGCTGCCAGGCCTTCAACAGCAAAACCTTGAGATACAGATCATCTCGCAGGACAGCCACGGTTCTTCTGGGTAAGTTTGGCCCATTATCACAGCAAATACATTCATTCATCTTTAGATTTTCTGAATGCTTTATGACTGAATTTAAATAAAAATCCTGGCTTTGTTGGTAAGAGTTGGCAGAAAGTCAGCTGGTTTTATGCACATCAAACAGAATGGGATGTGACCATCCCACCTCTGACCTCAGTTGTCACAGACATCTGGATTTCTCTGTGAAAAGGCTGAATAAACAAGTTTCCCTGGGATCACAATTTCCCCACAATTAAACCGTCAGGTGTTTCACGATCAGTTGTGCCATAAAAGGCACATAAACAAGTTACATAACATGCAGAGGTAAAAGAAAATGGAATCTTTAATTTTAATTATTAATTCAAATAATTCACAGTTAAAATATTTCGAAGGATGGACTCTTGACCCTCTTCACTGATGTGTCTTCTGAAGGATTTTCCCTTTTGAAAGAGAGTGAAGCAAGGATCTGACTCAGCGGTTCCAGGTTATTGTGACACATACAACGTAGTCTTCTTACAAAAGTTTGGGGTGTGAGGCTCTTCTAACACCTGGCAACACTAGTAAAGAAAAATGTACTGTTCTTCAGAGCTTTTACAGATCGACTGAATGTATTGAGGATATGAAAGCCAAAAAAATAAAAATAAAAAACAAGGTTTTCAAGGAAATGACAGTAACTGACAGTAACACACAGCAGAAGATAAAGGGCATGAGAGAGACACAGGTGTTGCATACAGTTACCTCCGACTGACGTCAGGCTGGGGAGCAAAGCTCCAGTTCAACTGCATCCTCAAAGCTCATGTCCTTCTTTTGTCTTACTGTCACAGCAGCATCAGGTCCATGTTTTGCAGGCTGCCTTGCTGCAATGGCAGCCGTGTGTAGCGTCATCATGGCTGCTGCAGTGGGAGGAGTTTACCTCTCCAAGAGAAGGTGCTGGCACAACACCACGATGACGTCTGTTTCATTCCTCGACAGTAGATGTGCTCAGGAACCGTCTGCACCCACCACCAGCCCAGGTGTGTGAGGTACTTCATCCTTTGTCGTTTTTATTTTCATGCTTTCATGCTTTGTCTTTTCAAGGTCTGGAGGTGAAAGATGTCTCCCATTACGAACAAATTCAGGTAAAATGCATGCGTTCAAACCTATTTCCTGTCAGAGACCTATTTTGTTGGAAGTTGTGTTACTAAATAGCCTGCAGCTGGAACAGCGGATGGGTGTTTTGATCGACTCTTCCTCTTCCTCAGCCCCAGGAGGAGGACTATGATCAGCTGAGGTTCTACGAGAACACAGCTTCACTGAGGTCCACCTGAAAGTGGAACCATCCAACCACGTCTCAGCAGTTCAAATCTGACACAACACTAGTCAACTTGGCCACACCCACCCTTCAGAACAGTCTGGGTACATACTGTCCAAGGAAAAGATAAGATTTGAAAGACTTGGAAAGTTGGAAATTTTCGTTAAAAAATGATAAAGCAACATTTTCTCGACTATATAGAATCTTAATAGGAACATATGTGAATCTCATCTGAAGTAGTACACAAAGTAGTGGATCACGTGATCTAAGCGGGCAACATGACCCTCCCTTTTTTGTTTATCAGTTGTCTTTTCTTTTCTTTCTTCTCCCATTGTTGTTATGCATTTTGAAGTACATATTATAACATACTGTTGGCCAGGTGTATACATCGTCTCCTGTCTTTTTTGGCAAGCAAACATGAAGACAGAAATATGTGCTGTATTGTATCTGTTGAAGGCCTGCAAATCTTCTTTCTCTTTCGGCTTCTCCCTTCAGGGGTGGCCACAGCAGATCATCTTCCTCCATCTCATATTGTCCTTTGCTTCCTCTTCTCTCAAACCTACAAACCTCATGTCCTCCTTCACCACATCCATAAATCTCCTCCTTGACCTTCCTCTCCACCTTCTGCCTGGCAGTTCCAACCTCAACATCTTCCTACCAATGTACTGGCTCTTTCTCCTCTGTACATGTCCAAACCATCTCCATCTAGCCTCTCTGACTTTGTCTCCTAAACACCTGACCACATGTGGTGTCCCTCTGATCTACTGCTTCCTGATCCTATCCATCCTGTTCACTCCCAGAGAGAAGCTCAGCATCTTCATCTCTGCTACCTCCAGCTCTGCCTCCTGTCTTTTCCTCAGTGCCACTGTTTCCAAAGCACACAACATTGCTGGCCTGACCACTGTTGTGTACACCTACCATTTACTTTATAAGAAATAATTAATCCAAATTCAACTTCTTCATTATAATGTTTTTATGTACTTTCCTTGATGTTCCTTGTTCAACTGGTCCCAGGAAGCCAGACATGTTGTTTTTGAGTTATTTTTTGAGTTTTGAAAAAATGTCATTTTTTGGCATTTTGAGTCAGGGCCGGCCTTGTCGTTGTCGTGTCAGAACCAATTTTGTTTTAAAAATCACTAAAATTTGACTTTATTATTTTAATCAATTTCTTCACTTTACTTGATCTTCAAATAGTCCCAGGAAGCCAGACTGTTTCCAAGTCATTTTTTAGTTTTGAAAAAATAGTCGCGAGGAAAGTTGTGGAAGACATGCTGCCTATCGCAGCTGTCAGTAGTTATACAGGTAGTTGTGCTGCTGTTGAGATGATCATCAGCATCGGTTTTACACTGTTGTTTGTTCCTGCTACTACTGAGTGTTCTGTCAAAAGCGTTGATATTTTGCCCTGCTAAAAGTGTGGTTTCTAATCTGAATGATGACATTAAATCTGCCCATCAAAAGATTCAATATTGTCATTCATTCACTTGCACCCTCACTGCCTTTGCACCTTTAGGTCACTAAGTGGCAGCTTTGTAATGGGATTGTAGACGAATAGGTAGCCTGACTATGTGGTTGGGTAGGTACCAGGCACGGTACAGAAATAGAATTCAACGTGCCTTTGGAGTGAAAGGAAAAGATGGAAAGCAAATGTGAACATCAAGACAAAATGTGGTGCTATTCAAGGGGAACCAAGAAGATGGCAATGATACACAACCTGGTGATATGGAAGGAAAAGAGTCTTTTTTGCTTTGTGCTGCGTTGCGGACACGAACAGCAGTAACGACAAGGTAAAGGTGAGTCCAGAGGTTTTTAATAAGTTGACGACCACGACCACGTGGCTGGCCCATGATAAGAGGTGGGTGTGGCCAAGTCAGTGGCTGAATTTAGGTTGGACGGTTCCATTTTCAGGTGATGTTGTGTTCTCATAGAAGGTCAGCTGATTGTAGTCCGGCTCCTGGGTCTGAGAAGAGGAAGACGGAGAGTTGAAGACACCATCCACTGATCTAAAGGTCCATCAAAAACATCTGTACAGGTCAAAGGTCAGTGGCAAACGCTAGCAGAAGACAAGTTACTAAACATCTGCAAGTCAATTGAATTGCAGTGCTTGTGTTAAATAAAAGGACACACACACACTGCACTGACAGGAAGCAGTCTGCAGTGACTGACAATATTTCACCTGAATTCCTTCGGAATGGGAGATTTCTTCAATGGTCTATTTCAAACGTTCCTTTCCATATTTACTGTTGAGGGAGACATTGTGACATGAAGCCAATTGTTAATATTCAGCCAGTCAGAGAACAAACCAGCCTGACACACAAAGAACAAACTTCCTCCTCTGGTCAATACAAACAGCAGCTGACTGAGGTGAAAGCATGAAACTCACCTTCTCTTGTAGAGGTAGAATCCTCCCACAGCAGCTGCAATGATGACGATGCTACATGCAGCAGCGATTGCAGCAACGCAGCCAGAGGAACAAGGACTTGTTATCTCTGTAACTGTAAGACAGCAGAAGATTAGCAGCGTGTTTCTTTGGGGGGAAGTGGCCTGAAATTTGAACACTTGACGTTGAACTGTCTTGACTGGTGATAGTCATCCTTTGAAGCAACACTTTTCTCCAAGAGACATCAGTACTTGTCAGGCTTATCGGAACTAACTCGAAGTGTAATTCATTCAATTAAATACATTCATTTGAACATTTCAGTGGCTTCCATCGGACTAACTGAAAGGTGGTGTCCTATTCTCTGTAATTACCTTGTAATACTCATATTACTGCGTGCACTTTCACCACACAGTATATTGACTTCTACAAAACTTTATCAAGGGTGTTCAAAACACCAATGAAATGTATAAACGTACCCAGCACAGTCACAGCTGCAGCTGATGTTCTGTATCTCAAGGTTTTGCTGTTGAAGGCCTGGCAGCTGTAAGCTCCACTCTGAGCCTCAGTAGCAGCTGTCAGGACCAGTTCTGCTCCAGTGTTGGGCAGCAGGGTGCCGTTCACAAACCACTGGAGTCTAGCAGGAGGACTGGAGGAAGATGAGCAGCTCAGTCTGATGTTGGACCCTTCCTCAAAGTGCTCCTGTGATGGTGAGACCTGGAGGTCCACATCGTCAGGTCCATCTGGATACAAAGAGGGAAAAAGAGGGTTCAATTCTCTCTTTCCAAAATCTACATTTTCATGAGAAAAGAGGACAGAAATGGAAAAGTACAAACTCACAGCTGATGGAGAGAGCGAGTGGATCTGTGAGGACTCGGCTCACTGGATTGAAGACGCTGCACCTGAAGGGTCCCTGGTCATAGCGAGTCACATTTAGGACGGTGAGTTTGGCTCCTCCATCAGTGATTCGAACTCCATCACTGGCAGAGATCTCAGAGCTGATGTTCTGCCAGAGGAAGGAGAGCGAGGACCCAGAGGAGACGGAGCAGGAGAAGGTGACAGAACTGTTGAACTCCAGCAAGTCTTCGGAGCTGGGGGTCAGTTGAGCACCAGTGATGGGAACTGGAGGAAACAAGAGTTATTCTACTGTGACTCCTCACTGTCAGTGAAGAAGCTGCTCACCATGAACTCTCAGATCTGTGCTCCCATGTCTGGACTCCCCACCAGTGATCACAATAGCTACTTTGTAGGTTCCTCTGTCATTGTTAGACACATTCTCCAGCTCCAGAGATCCAGTGGACCTGAAAAGTCTGATCCTGTCTTCATACTGGGGGTCAGTCATGTTGACGCAGGCGTAGGTGGCGTTTATTATTCGAACGTCTTCCTCAAATCCACTCTTTCTCAAGGTCCACACAACAGTAAGTGGTGTTTCTGACAGGGACAGTGTGGTGTTGATCGCTGCTGCTCCTCCCACTGCTGCGTCTCCCACTGCTGCGTCCAGAGAGTCTGGTAACACACCAACCGCTTCACACAAACCTGTAGGAGGCAAAAAGAGTGAAGTATATATATATATATATATATATATATATATATATATATATATATATATATATATATATATATATATATATATATATATATATATATATATATATATATATATATATATACTTTATATAGTGTGACACAAGTTCAGTCATAATCTGCTCCCAGCAATGTAGAGTTCTCACTGCAACTCGCTCACCTGTCAAGGCCCCAGAAACTATTCCAATGATCGTGAATAGATCCATCGATCAAGCTGGTGAAGAGCTCAGATTAAAGTGTAACTGTCCTCGGGAGAGGGTCAAAAAAATGACCGGGAAGTTGAAAGAGCGCATCATCCTGTGGTTGACGAGTGAAGTGTCACGAGTCACGTGATGAAGCAGGAAACTGACAGTCAAAGCGGCCCTTCAAACCGCCGGGACTCCCATGAAATCTCCCACCGAATAATATTGTTTACCTTGATGATAGTTTTGATCTGAAGATGACGTCCCAAATCATCTCTTCTTCTTCCTCCATCAATATGATAGAAATCATTTTGTCTGCTAACATCCATGCTGCATTACCTCTTCAGCCAGAAGAGGGCGCACTCTTGCCTCTTCATGTCTCCAGTCTTCTATGAGAGCCCATCAAAAGGGAATGGCCTGTGTTATCAGAACCTGGAGTGCGGCTCTCTCATAAGGACAGCTAAATCTGAGCTCTTCACACTTCATCTTGAGCTATGGATCTGTTAACCATCATTGGAATAATATCTGTGGCTTTCACAGGTAAGATCTCGGGTAAAAGAGAGCTTTAAATTTCAACTCATGAAGCTTGGATCAGTCTCTGGTCAGTGTAGGTTTATTCCCAAACACCCATAAGTTAAGTTGAAACTGATCTCCAGTCTCAGTCATTTACAGTGTCATGAGCGTCATGACGGGTTTTGAAATAATTAACTTCAGAACATATATATACTGTATTCATTATGCTTTAAAAAATTATATTATGTCTTGTTTGTTCTTTTTAGTTACATTTGTATTGAGATCATTCATCATAACAGATCACGTTTCAACATGTTTT
The DNA here is from genome assembly GCF_027744825.2 of Synchiropus splendidus. NCBI lineage: Eukaryota > Metazoa > Chordata > Actinopteri > Syngnathiformes > Callionymidae > Synchiropus > Synchiropus splendidus. The sequence continues at coordinate 11,069,321 of NC_071345.1, read as the reverse complement.
CTTATTTTTATCCAATTTGCTTTCTCTATGTCAAATCACTGACCTTGGAGCAACAATGTGGTGTGTGATTTTCATTCAATATAAATTGTCAAAAGGAACTTTATCAGTTTTTTGAGCAAATATACGGAAGCCTCTTATCTTAAATGTGTCAGTCGCTATGTATTTCATTTCAGAAATGAATCTCAACTTAGACATTGTTTTGTTTAATACCAGATGAATGAAAGTCAGACGGAAAAATGCGGCGACAGCACAGTTATTAATCACTGACAAAGTCCAATACTCAAGGAAATAAACACGTCCAGGAAGAGAGGGGGAACTCCATAACACTGTGGAATAAACAAAGACATTGGCACAGAATGTCCAGTCTCACAGGGACCATGAAACCAGACTGAAGCTCAACAGTGGCCCCCAACAGCTCCCAGGAGCATCTAGGGCAGGGGTGACCGACCAGTCAGAAGCTAAGAGCCACAGTGTTTTACTGTGTTGCTGAAAAGAGCCACATCCTACAAACATGTACGGCTGTAAGGCTCACCTGAACGGCTGGTCATGTGACTTAGCGGCAGTATAGCGGTTAAAGCCCTTGCTGTCTGTCTGTTGTGCATGTATTTTTAAAAGTCATACATTTTACAGTGATCCTCCTTGAAATATCAAGCGGCGTAGATAGAAAATGTGCGCCATTTATTTTACTTATATATATTTTTTACGTGGCTCATGCCAACATGCCAGATAGATAGATAGATAGATAGATAGATAGATAGATAGATAGATAGATAGATAGAAAGAGAAGAAAAATTCCCAACATGTAAATCGTGGCCTCAGTGGTCAAGTATCAGGTTGGAGCTGACCCTGAGCCTAGGATGAAGCCCGAGAAGGTGCAACATAACTCAATCCTTTTGCCTCCTGCAGGTTTGTCTGAGGCTGTTGATGTGTTGCCAGACTCTCTGGACGCAGCATTGGGAGGATCAGTAATGTTCAACACAACACTGTCACCTACAGAGACACCAACTTTGGTTACTTGGAGCTTCAGTGGTGACTCGAACAGAAATGAAGTTCCCATAATAATATATAATAACATTAATAAGAAGAACAACACTGGTCCCCAGTATGAAGGCAGGATCAGACTTTTCAGGTCCACTGGATCTCTGGAGCTGAAGAATGTGTCTAACAATGACAGAGGAACCTACAAAGTTTCACTTGTGATCAGTGGTGGGGAGTCCAGACATGGGAGCACAGATCTGAGAGTTCATGGTGAGCAGCTTCTTCACTGACAGTGAGGAGTCACAGTAGAATAACTCTTGTTTCCTCCAGTTCCCATCACTGCTGCTCAACTGACCCCCAGCTCCGAAGACTTGCTGGAGTTCAACAGTTCTGTCACCTTCTCCTGCTCCGTCTCCTCTGGGTCCTCGCTCTCCTTCCTCTGGCAGAACATCAGCTCTGAGATCTCTGCCAGTGATGGAGTTCGAATCACTGATGGAGGAGCCAAACTCACCGTCCTAAATGTGACTCGCTATGACCAGGGACCCTTCAGGTGCAGCGTCTTCAATCCAGTGAGCCGAGTCCTCACTGATCCACTCACTCTCTCCATCAGCTGTGAGTTTGTACTTTTCCATTTCTGTCCTCTTTTCTCATGAAAATGTAGATTTTGGAAAGAGAGAATTGAACCCTCTTTTTCCCTCCTTGTATCCAGATGGACCTGACGATGTGGATCTCCAGGTCTCACCATCACAGGAGCACTTTAAGGAAGGGTCCAACATCAGACTGAGCTGCTCATCTTCCTCCAGTCCTCCTGCTCGACTCCAGTGGTTTGTGAACGGCACCCTGCTGCCCAACACCGGAGCAGAACTGGTCCTGACAGCTGCTACTGAGGCTCAGAGTGGAGCTTACAGCTGCCAGGCCTTCAACAGCAAAACTCGGAGATACAGAACATCAGCTGCAGCTGTGACTGTGCTGGGTAAGATCTCTGCTTTCATCAGACCTTTAAACACCTTCTGAAAAAAACAGTTTGAGTTTCACTTATTCAGCCACATTGTTTTAAAATGAAGAAACCATTCACAAAAGAATATTCCACTTCCTACATCACTGAATCATCCATCCTGGCCTTCAGAACGTTTCTCCTTCATAAGTTCTATGTCCTGCCACTTGAAGTTTTCTGTGGGTCTTTTGTCAGAGCCTGTGTTCCTGGAACAAATGAAGAAGTCATAAAAGAGTTGAAGGCCAAAGTCTTAATCAGTAGATCATAAAAGTACTGTAAATCGGTCATGGGTTGTTAGACTACTGACTGATTTGAATTGTTAGTGTACATGGACACGTGACTCACTGTGACGCAGCTGGTGAGCTCTTATTTACAGTCTGTGGTGAAAGAGAACCTTATTTTTGAGGCTTCAGGATTTACATTGGACCTCTCACATCACGATGAACGTCAGGAATCAAACTGAACATTTACAAAGCAACCACATTAAAGTGCCTTCAGGGCTGTGAAGGAAGAAATGACCAAGTTGAAGCATCGCTGCTCAGCAGACATGAAGAACTGTCCAAGGAGACAAGTGACTGGTGGTCAAGGCTGTCGTGGTGCATTCAGGGACAGATGACTGAGCTGCCGAGTGCTGATGCAAAATTGAATCGTATCTCATGAAAGAAACTTCAGTCGAATGTGCCTTCAGTGTGGTACTGACCACTGCAAACAGGGGAGGATGTCATCTCTGTTTTAACAGTTGGTTCCTGTCTAATATGCAAGACTCAATGAGAACTTTAAAACAATAATATCATAGACCCGGGGTTCTGAACCTTTTTTGGGGCCCACCTTTCCCAGAACAAATGGACTCAGGGCCCATTCAATAGAACTGATTCATTACTCCTGATTTCATTTGTGATCAACAACCATATTTAATCTACACGTAAACAAACCAAAACCTTGTGAAATGACATGAATTAATGTGATCATCGCAAAGATATTTGTCATTGAAAAGTCCAACCAGCAGCAGAACCAGGTGCATTTTCAAATCAATTCACTAAAGAAAAAAATGCACTTCATGCAAACTGTTGAGAAACTAAATAAAATTCTGAATAAAATAATAAATAAATAAATAAAACCATGTCTAAATTTCATAAAATAAAAGTAATGTATTTTATTTGAATGTGTAAGTGTAAATGAAAGTATCGCCATAAAATATTCTCATTCATTTTCAAAACTGCTTCAACAGGTGCTTTCATGAACAGTTTTTACTGTTGGGGGCGACATCACTTTCTTTGTCTTTTTTTTTCTTTTCAGGAACTTCTCCATAGTTGGTAACTATCACAGATTTGCACTACTGCCACCATATGTGGCTAATGTATTAAAACTGAGTGTCTCGCAGCCCAGAGGTGTAAAACAAAAAACTTTTAGTGGCCGTCTCGGAGGCCACTAACTAGGGCCCCGGCCCTATGGTTAAGAATCACTGTAATGGATGATATTCTCCCTGTAGAGTCCAGACCCAACAGCAAGTAAATGACTTGGCGCAGGGAGTCGAGTTCAGGTTGAGGATAGTTGTCTCTTGGTTTTGAGGCCACTTATTGGTCCCAACAGATTAGAAGAACAGCTTTGACTAGAAAAGCATGTGTGATAAAGTGTTAAAGTACATGCATGTTTTTCTCTGGTATCACAGTCTCAGAGGTAACAAGTCCTTGTTCCACTGGCTGCATCGCAGCAATCGTAGCGGCGTGTAGTGTCGTCATCATCACAGCTGCTGTGGGAGGAGTTTGTTTCTACAGGAGAAGGTCTGTAAAATCTTCTTTTTTTGGTCGTTTTATCCCATTCAGCTGTGGTTTGTCTTGATCAGAGGAGCATGTTGTGTCCATTTGTGAACTGCATAGCATATTTTTTCTAGTCTTCTCCCACATGTTTATCTTAAATCCAATATGTCTGACTGAGTGAAATATTACAAACAACCCTGAATCTTCTGTTTTACACTATTTTTTTTTCTTCCTGAACAGCAAAACAGCACAAGAACCACCTGATACCAACCGCACAACAGGTGGGGGGAAAATATATACAAAAGAATTGTAAAATTTGTCTTCATGCTTCATTTATGTTTGTGTTTCCAAGATCTCATAGTGGATGAAATGCCGCATGAAGAGTTTCAGGTAAGGCACGGTAGGCCGGAATGAAACCTACTTCCTCTAGATGCAGACCTAGTCTGCCACTAACAACCATGCTCACTCTGAACCTCAGTGAGTCGTCTTCACTGTGTCCAGGGGCCTGTCCCAATTCTCACCCTAACACAGAGTGTTTTCGGCCCTCGCACTCGGTTAGGTGCGTTCACATGTAAGTGTAGTGTGTCCCAATACTCCTAAGCACTCGCCGTTCATCCCTTGAAATGATCCCTTCAAACTGAGGATGCTCCACAGCTGACTTGACACCAAGTGGGAAGATGAAGTGTGGATAGTCCCAGGATACCAACGTGTGAATTGAATAACATTACTACTGGGGAAAGGAGAGCAGGGGCATTTTAGTACAGAGGACTTCTCTTCTGTTTGTACGATTATCAGGTAGAGGTAGCAAAAACGCTGGAGCTGGCGTTTCCAAAAGGTCTCCAACACTCGATATACAGTGAACAAAACACACAGCCATTGGCACTTGCATTGTCTTGACACGTGAAGTAAGTACAGCATTACATCACAAAGTGCGGTCTCAATTCTTAGGGACGTCAATCACTTCTTACTTTGTGACCCCTGTGAGGACTTTGTGTTGTGTTATGGCCGTCATTCCAGGTACAAGGACCGCATGCATCCTCAAACGGGGAGTCGGAGAGTGACATAGAAGCAGGATCGGACCAAACTCTGATGTCACAGTGACCGAAGACGTGAGCGCCGCCATGTGGGTTTGGCAGAACCCCACAACCTGGGTCAGAACAGGGGCCAAAGGAAAATCTTCTTTGTCTTCCAGTGTCGAGTGCAGGCGGCCCATGGTCTTACATCCACTCTCCGCTGAATATTCAGGATCCCAGGACTGGTATTCCTTCATGACTGGACCAGCGTGTGAACACAGGGACTTGCCAGTGATACAGGGACAGACAGCTCCTGGGTCACTTTGGACATTTTGAGAGCCGACCCTGCCATCCGACTTCCAATCCATTCGCAACTTCTGCGAACGGGGTCAAGAGCTGGCTCTAGATGATGCTACATCAAAGTCAGAACTCATGGACTGCATGGATAATGTATTTACTGAGGAGATATTTGCTTGTTGGGGATGTTTGAAAATGAAATTGAGGTAATGAAAACAGTTGCCCCAAACTCCTCACCTCCCCTCCAGAAAGGGAAAACAAAAAGTGACCAAGAGACATGTTGGGAAATGAAAACGTAAGTCCTCAGTGAAAAGAGCGCTAGTGAGGATAAAATGAAGAAAGTGACTTGTTCTTGAGGGTCTCATGAATATGATGAAGATGCTGCAATATAGCCAAAGGAAATGTTACAATTCATTGAAAATTAGACCAAAAAATGCATTCATTCTGAAACTAACTTGAAACGCACTCGGTTCCTGAGGGAAATTCAGAGGTGAGGACAACAAAAATAAATTCTTGTGACTCAGTCACCACTTTATCAGCGTGTCCTCCTGGCCATGACACTGAAGTTTAAACTACTCATTTAGCACTGACACTTTGTTCAACAACATTCTGTTATGGCTTCATGAGATCAGGATGTGATCTGGTGTGGGAATGTTGAGTGTGAACCAGCATGTGATTTTTGTAATTGTTGTTAGATTCTCGTGTTCCTTACTACATTAAAAAAATGTGTATTAAAAAAATATATTTTTTAAAAATCGATTCAACTTTGGTATTTAAATCAATTCCTTCACTTTCCTAAATGGTTACATGGTCCAAGGATGCTAGACAAGTTGTTATTGAGTCATTTTGTTTGCTGTTTTTTATCTGTCGCCGTCTTTTATCTATCCGTCTTTTTTTTTTTTTTTAATTCACCAAAATTCGACTTTTGCATTTTCATCAATTTCTTCAGTTTTCTTCATGTCCACATGGTCCAGTGCCAGACAAGTTGTTTCTGAGTCATTTTTTAAGTTTTTTAATTGACATTTCTTTGGATCTAACGTGTACTCTGTTCTGTCCTCTGTTAAACACACACATAAACACATAATTACATAGTTCATTGATACTCAGTTGATCACCATTTTGGGGAAGAAGAAAAAAAAACTCACAACAATTAATTATTTGATTTGAAAAGAATACAATCCTTTGTTTTCAATATTTCAGCTGTTGATTTATTTTGAAAAAAAAAAGGACAAATGTGTCTGTGTGTCTCTATAAGACTAATATACTTCTGCTTCTGTATTCAGTTTGGTCTCAGGCTTGATCCTGCTATTGTCAAAATAGTAGAAAGCAAAGTTCTTTCTTGCCAGTATTCTATTTATTTGGTGTTTATTCCTCCAAGGAGCAGTAGTTAAAAAATGGGGAGGGCAACATAGCTGTTTTAAAAGCTGTCAAAACGTTGTGGACATTGGTGGGTCGTGTGGTTTGCAGAGCGACGTTGTCGAGTGATTTAAATAAACTACGACTCACTCTGGCCAAACACAGAAACTCCTGTCAGGTGAGAACATTCCATGTGAGTCAGGTGTCTCACCCAGAGAAAATGTTGATGCACCTCCCTCAGGCCACACAGCCGTGGGTTCCTCCCTCAGGTGACTCAAGTCATTTCTGAGGCTGACAGTCGGAGGTGAGCGGTGCAGCGGAGCAACGCACACGTAAGTTCTCTCATTCACCTGTCGTACATGCTGTGCTTCAAGATATGCGAGGAGACATGCAGAGCTGAATGTGTCCCACAGAGCTGAAGGAGGATGGCTCCCATCGGAATGACCGACGTGGCCGGCGTGTTTTCGTCCACTGAGGTGGCCATTATCTCCCTGGTGGTCTTCGTCGTCCTCAGCGTCTTCGCCGTCGCCCTCTGTGCCCAGTGTCGCAAGTAAGACCAAGAAAAAATCAGATGAGCTCCCACTCACTATGACAGTGAGCACATTCCGCATCAAGGCGTCGCTCGGTGGTTGGAAAAAATATATATCAGATACATTTTCAGGCACTTTCAAAACTCTAATTGATGACTTTTTTGGCTTACGAACTTGCTGGACTTGAATTTGCAGACAGGGTGTTGGTGCCTGGAGGAGAGAACAGGATTTCATTTCTGGCAGGTGCATTCATGAAAGGAAACACCTGTTTATACCCATATGGACTTCAAATTGTGCCTCCAATACAAATATTTTGATGAGGAAAAGATCACATGACCAACAATGGGTGGTGAATTATATTTTCTTTGTAGACAACCCCCCTGCTTGAAAAAGATGGACTCAGGTTAATGAATAAAGAGGAATAATGATACAATAAGCCACAAAACCAACGTAAAAATGAGCTGTTTGACTCATTGAAATTGAGTCAAACAACACACTATATATGCAAATACATAGAACCTGTGCATGAAAGCAAGTTATTTTGCGTTTGGACTGTCAGGATCTCAGAAATTTTGCTAAAATGAGGTTCCATTACAGAATTACATTAGATCTGATTCAAGGCCACAAATGGCACCAACAAGCTGTACTTCCTGCTGAGTGGCGTAAGTTTCACAACATCTGCATTTGTATTATCGAGCCTGGAAGCTTTATGGCGGTGGACGTGCCTATCATACCGGCGACAGAGGAGAAAACATCAGCGGTTATCTGCTTCACATTCCACGACTTGTTTGTCACCGGCAGGAATTCAACCAGCTGGGCTCAGCAGTGAAAGATTGAAATCCAAACTGAAAGATGTTTTGTGAATATAAAAGGGTGGAACTGCGACTGCTGAGTGAGCGAAGGCAAATAATAGATGCGGAGCAATGTTGTATCGAGGATTAGGAGCGCAGGGCGTTACAAGCCTGCACTGTGATCCGATGTTTCACATTTCAAAACTCTGCTAATGCTGATGTAGTAAACCATTAGACAGTTGACTTAAAGTTTCAAGGATTCACGAAGCCTCTTTAATGTAAATACTGACTGAAAAACTACAGCATATTTTAGGAAGTATATTAAGTGCATAAAACAATCCACTGCTTGCCCGTAAAATGACCGCAAGCAGAACATTTATAGCAGAAACAAATATTATTCTAAATAATAATAATAATCACTATGATTTTAAAAATTCAGGGTTGAAAAAATTGTAGCTTTTTTAATTAATTTAAATTGCAAAATACAATGATTGCAAAGTATTTATATTGCTTTGCAATATAATAGATCAAAGAAAACTATTATATATATATGTATAATTTAATTAAATATTTTATATTGGGGGGAAAAACAAAAGCCCTGGAGCTCAATAAAAAAAATCACTGATTTGAATACAAATAATAGAAACACTGGGTCGAGATGAAAAAAAAAATTGTTCATTCGACTGAAGAAATTTAAGCATAATAAAGTTGTAACATTAGTATTTGCTCACGGACAATGAAATTAAGTGATTCTAATAAAATAAAATAAAATGCTGAATAAATAAGCTAATTTATAACTCCAACTATCCAACTATTTTGGAAACATGAAAACGTTCAGAAAGTCATGACATCTCAGATAAAAACTAGACACGAAAGATCATTAACTGTGACTGACTTCTTGAACCCAGTGAGCTCGCAAGATAAACGCTGTTGAAAAAAAAAAAAGCATGAATGAGCTCAACGGAAGCAGATACAGGTGAAGAATGACAATGACACAAAGAGCTTCTTGAGAGGAAGTTTTGTGTGTAAGAGAGATTTGAGGCGCAGCCACAAACACGGCGAGACAAATCTCATTATTCAAATTGAAGGGTCAATAAAGCAATGGTACTTTTTGCCACAGCAAGAACACACAGCCACTCATAACTGATGTCTGTTGATCCCTCCAGGAGCGGTGGGAACGCATATGACGTGAACGGCGGTACAACGGTAATACACATCTTTTACTCTTTTCTCCCTCTATTTTTTTTGGTATTTCTTGTTCATACTCTTGTCTTGTAGTTTTGGCTAATAAAAATAAAAATAAAAAGTAAAATAAATTAATTTGAAAACACCACTTTGATGCATGAAACACACATATTTTGGGGGCAGGGATATTATTTATACTTATATTATATTGACAAATAAGAGCTTATGATGTCAGAGAAAGGTTTGTGTCAAGATATATTGTCAACTAGAAAATCAAAATTAAGTGAATATGAAGAAATTAACCAGTTTTCTAACTATTAATTAGTTTAAGTATATATAAAAATACATGAATGATATGAAACATTAATATGGAAAGCTATAACACTGTATTTTTGTGTATTATTATGTTTGAAACATAATAAACAAACATAATAAATGATCTAAATTGTTTTCATAAATGAAACTAGTAACCTTATACCTGTAGCTGCAAGCAAAACAACAACAAGGACTGGATTAAATTGAAAAGGTTTATGATTGAACACGATGGACACAATAAGAAGCGCTGATAAATAATTCAACCATTTACAATAAAGATTCTAATGTGTCTCACTGAATAAAATAAGACATTACAGTCTTTTTTAAAGGATTAATAAACCTGTCACCATGTAAATATTATTCACTGAAGTTCCACTGAGATTTGATTGATCATGAGTCACATTTATGAACGGGAGTGGAGGAGCTACAGCGCTGTGCAGTGAGAGGTGGAATCAAACGGTGAAACTTGACAAACAATAGACCTTAAGAACAGGATCTGGCAGGACAGCATTTCACAGGAGGGTTTTTTTAAAGGTGGTTGCTGTGTTGTTGAGTCACTCTGGATTCCTAAAACTTGCCGTGCGTCTTCTCTGAATTGCATATAAAAAAAGGCAGGGCTTCTGGTTGAGAAAACTTAACCCTGTTAGTCAAGGAGTCTATAAAAGTGATTTAGATGTTTTACTGTGTTTTTGTGTCTCCATTATGTTTGGCAGACGACGGACGGAGGAACGAATGGCACGGTTGCAACTAAAGGAAACGAAGGTAAGGCTTTAAATCACGTTAAATAAAACATGCCTAACAGCAGTCATGTGACCTCTCAGACCCCGGGACTGTGTCCTACACTGTGTGGAGGACCCACAGGGACATGCCGTCCAACACTCTGGAGAGATCCACCACTTCACTCAACTGAAGACAGAATCATACTGAAGACCAACTGACACTTGCTAGATGGACAGTAAACACTCTGGTAACATTCCCTTCCAAACAGTGTCATTTTGTCCGCTCCATTTGTTTACAGTTATAACAGACACTTGTTTTCCTGTTACACTGCAGTGTGTATCTTTGTTATTTCGTTGCTTTGAACAACAATAAACGGCAACACCAGACCATGAGCGACAAGACATGAGCGGTGTTGTGGCGTTGCTGGAGATGGTTGGGAGGCCGGGACGTGCTTTTTATTGACATAAATATGTTGTTTCTCTTTCACGCTGTGTGGCGGTTTTATTTTTTCACACATTGCAGGAAGGTTTTCTCTTGACTCCTACACTCTTCATGTCCACCACCCACTAACATCAACCAAGAGTTTGGTGTGCATTACCGATTTCTGATGAACCTGGATAAGACCATGATAAATACTTACAGCCTCAAACACCTGAACAATGGGCTCTTTGATTCAGACTCATTGGTGTGATGGATGTCTAATAAAATGGTTGTTTATTTCAGCTTATTGACATCGCCCAAATATCTCCGCTGTCTAGCTCCTGAATGCTGTCATCTTTTCACCAACACAGTGAACAATTCTCCAAAAGATATTAAGCAGATTAAGTCACGCTGCGGCCAGTTCCCATGTGACTTCAGCCTTAAGCCTATAAAGGTCTTGCTTTGGAGAACAGATTCCCAGCAAAAGCCAGACACCAGGCCGAGCCCTCAAGTAGGAGAGAAGTGGAAGTTGGCAGGGAATGATGCGCCGCTGTGATGTAACCGCTTGGCCCGTGATTTTCTTGGAATCTTGTTGTGATCATGCGGATAACAAAGTAGTCAGTGTGCCCTGCCTCAGACTGGTCCACCTCAAACCTCATTATTTACACTGACACGCATCATCTGGTGCTGCAGCGTCCAAGCTCATCCGGTTACAGGCTGAATGAGGTGAAGGTGTTATGACTGATCACATCAGGAATCTTGTTTGCAAAAAAAAAAACCAACACATTTTTGCAAACATTTTCGAAATGACGCGATGAAACCAAAACTGACATTTGAAATGAGGTCATGTCCAGGCATATCTGGGTCACGATCAGCATCATGATATTCCTGCTTATGAAAATTAGACTTTATTTTCCACTTGTAACGCATCAAAATGTTGCATATTTTGGCTTAATAGTTGAATCCAAAAGACAGTGAACCATTAAGCCCCAAAAAATGTAATGTCCTGACCATTTACCCAATCACAAGTCAAAAGTAAATTGAGTTCTATATGGACATTTTTTGGGGTTCCAGCGGGGGTCAGGCTTGTGTCGACTGTGTGGCCATGTCTGAGACAACAGCCACAAGGAGGCGGATCGCTTCCAATGTTTTCCCTGCCGGTTTTATAAAGGATCTCTGGTGACCACACACAACTACCGAAAACTACACAGTACACATTCCAGCACTGTGGGTGGCGCAGTAATGCCCTAGCAAGAAACGAAGGACAGACTCTTGAGCACAATGCTACATTAGCATAGCAACCCAAAGGTGGAAAACATGTTGAGCTGCTATTCCCAGTCGCTCTTAACCAAAAATCGACTGTTTAAATTGAAATTCTACAAGTCCTTGTTTGTTTCTGGTTTGAGAAAATAAAGTAAACAGTCTGCACAGAGTCAGAGTCTGCATTTATTCTCATAAAGAAGTGAGACAGACAAGGATATTGTGTCATCAGAGTAAAGATGACGTTTACAAGTTTAGCTACTCTGGGATCCGGTTTCAAATCCCATAAATGCTCGTGCAGATAGAACTGCCTCCGCATTCGCAACGGCTTGCTCCGTGTGGCGCCTTCCTGTGCCAGGGCTACAGCGTGGCTGACGTGGGTGACTTTTAGAGTGATGCCCAAGATCTGGCGCGACAAAATGGGCAACCTCAAATGACTTAAAATGTGGCTGAGAGTGGATACAAAGGGCTGACTGGTCGCCCCATCAGGTGTTGGCCAGCTCCTAAACAGGACACTATACACGTTTTGTGGGCCTCATACTCCCCTGCCACTGAGCTCTACAGTTGGTCAAGAGTTTGCATTGGATTATCACGGCAAAGCCGGAAATCATGAGGTTGATGTTGCTCAAACATGATGGCATTTCAATCAGTGGATTCCATTAGATTTTGCAAGCCCTTCCCTCCACACACCGAGAAAGTTCCCTCTGAGAGGGGTGTGGCACCTTGCTAGGACTCTGAAGTAAAGCAAAGGTCAGCGGAGCACAAAGCAGGGTGGGGCTTTCATTCCTCTCATGTCGGCCGTTATGCCAAGATCCACCACATGATTCTGCTGAAATGTCCAAATAAAACACAGACGCACCAGAGTATCACATATAGTGTTGATTCCACTTGAATCTGGCTGACTGGAAAAAAAACACTAGACACACACTATTTTTTTTTCAGTCAGCTGCTTTTCCACACAATAGCCAGAGTCTCTTCCCCGACTCGAGGCAACTTGGACCACGTCATGCAGACTATTCTTGGAGGACATTTATAAACAGTGTTTTTGACGTCAACTGTATTTTTATATCAATTTGACGCGTTGTGAAAGGCTTTACAAAACAGGGGTCATGTAATATGGTCAAAACAGGTTATCATTTAACTGAAAATCTGAAATATTAGACCACATGTAGATGAGTTGACATTCTTAAGAAAAAAAGTCTTGGTAAAATTTTATATAATCTTCTCCATTCCTCATCGTCTCGGCAAGTGGACCATCACTTCCTAAATCATGCTCTCCTCACCTGTGTTTCTCAGGTTATTGTTTACGTATTTTTTTATTTTTTTTAATAGATTAAGACTGTAAAACATTTTTCAACTTAAACTTCTACCAGCCTACTGTAGCTGTACCATGTGATGTATCCATGAAATCGTGGTCACGTGATTACCGCTGTGTCGCTTGACACAGTTAAAACAACAGCACTTGATCATAAGAGTCCATTTCGAAACCTCCCAAATCTTACGTGCATCACAGCTACACGGCGCTGACTGGGCTCAGCAACTCAAACAACTGGGAATGAATGAGGTGGAATTCTCTGTCTGGTTTCGGGATTGGGACTAGGACTGGTTTTCTTTTGCTCCTCTCCGACTGTGTCGGTGCTCAGACCCTAAAATCCCTGCTGACTGGATGTCTGGCGGATAGGGTGCAGACAGCCGACACTAATCTGTTCCCTCAAACACACAGAAACACACATATGCACAAGAAATACACATTCAAGCCCCTCTTGATCTCAATGTGAGAAATTCACCGCGGGATGGTGGGGGAGGCGACGTGCTCTGCCTTCATTGTTTTAATACACGTCTTTCTAGACAACTAGAAAAGTCAGCTGCAAAGGGTCGCTGCGTATATGTTCGATGGCGATTTGGTTTTTATAACAGCCTTGATAATACATTTCTGGGCCAGCACATACAAACACAACATGGCATCTGCATTGATAAATGCATTGTGTCATAAGCAGCATTCAGGATGGTGATGAAAACATCCATCATAATGGCACGTGGTTTTTTTTTTTTGTATGTGTAGTTCCAAGCATTTCATGGAAAAGAGTACTGGCTGGGCACTATCTACTATCTAACCATCGTCTTTGTTTTCTCACTTAAACCTCAGCAGAATCAGGGCAGTAAATCCAAACTATTTTCAAAAGCTTTAGCAATAATGGATGGTTCAATAAACAACCATTCCATCTGCAGAAACCTTGGCAAGGATCCCCTTCGCTGATTTTTGAGCCCAAGGATTCTCTAGAGGTTTTCTATTGTCTTTCTAGATTTGTAATTTAATGTGACTCAAAATGCCCTCGTCCTCTGTCCTCATTAATGTATTATTCTGTCTGTTCTTGACCTTTCCACCAAAAAAGCGAAACAAACACTAGTGTTGGAAGCACAGAATTCCCTCCCAATATTGCAGTTAACTTTTGTTTACACATCTTTTCTTGTGTTTTGGGGATTTCAAATATTTTTTTTGCAGTAACTTTAGCAATCTGAATGTAAAAAAAAATCACTTACTAATTCAAACGTCTTCCGGTACAAAATGAAGATTAAATCCCAATAAAACACAGGCCACAAATAAAAACAAAGATATAGGCTGCTCTTGAGCTAATTTGTATATCCATGACTTTCTGCAACCATATTATGATTTATGCCTCATATTATAGTATCTCTTTGACTTTATACATTTTGGAAATGTAATGGTTGCCATCATGGGTCAAATAAAATGGTTTTAATAGGAGTAATATATATATATATATATATATATATATATATATATATATATATATATATATATATATATATATATATATATATAAATTCAAACATAACAATGTGAAATCCACAAAATAATTCGAAAAGCAACTGAAATAAATGCATGCATATTTAAAAATGTTTGGTGCTGCATTATTGAAAGATCACACTGTTTGCATGAAAACGTGAGCTCATCCATCGAGGGGCTGATTTGTTTGTGTGTGCAGACAGAGAGACAGACAGACCGACAGACAGACAGGAAGTGAGAACGCTGCTCTGGTAACCCCTCACCTAGATCATCCTCTCTGGGCTCTGACATCGCTGTGTTCTGCCCAGCTGTCACCACCGGCATTGGTCCACCAACCAGACACACGTAGGCGCGGATCCGTCGACCAACCCCCTTTTCCCCCGGCAGACCGAGCACCGGCAGGACAAGCCGCGAAGCGACGACCCGCAGCCGCTCTCCACCGACAGCCGACTCTTCCGGGCGAGTGAGTACCTTCCACCACTGTTTATCGTCAACGGTAGACGGGAGAATCGACCGCCATGAATGTTGTTTTCGTGTCTCCGTGAGAGCCGGTGAGGGAGGGGGAGGTCCTCCTGCATATGCCGGCCGGGATCAGCGATGTAGTTGCCGGACGGTTAACAACAACTTGTTTCGACGCGAGTGGCCATAAGCAGTGTCGAGCATCGGCTCAAAAATTGGCCTTGGACTTAAAAAACGAGTCAAGTAACGTCGATGCTGCATAGATAGTTTCATCGCGTTAATCTCTTCAGCATCCCGCCATCGATGGCGTCATTTGTTTATTCATACCGCCGCGTCTCTCGCGTTTGATGCATGTTTTATTGGCTGTTTTCTCGCGCACTTGTTTTCACGGGACCGAGGGGGGAATCCTACAGACTTTAGGGGTGAAGACGAGGTTATTCTGCAGCGTCCGGCTCTGCTCCTCCCGGCGAAACTCGTGTCCGAACACGTTGTCAGAAGGAGGGTGTGTGCCTGCACATCTGGGAGCAGCCAATCAGCGCCGAGGCCACGCCCCCGCTCGCCCGCTTGTTTACTACCAATGCTCGGCGCCGATTGGCTGAGAGCTTGGGGGGAAATCGGGCTTTATGCTGCGTTTGAGTGTAGGGACGAGAGTGGGAAAGAGGCGAATCGGGGCGGAAATCGCTTTTGTGCCAAGATGTACGTGTCACTTTACCGAAATGATTCTCGTCTCCTAGCATATTGTGCTCATTGCTCCACGAATAAACAATGTAATGTATCATATTACATAAAGCAATTACATAAAACATTGCGCAGTGCCTAGTTGCTGCAGCCTAATAGAGGGAAAGCTTGACTGGGTTTGAGGAATCCTGGTCCCGGGTGGAGGCCTAGGCTTCCTCCGGTGAATCATGACGTATTGAAGACTCTAAATAGTCCTGAAGTGTGAGTGGTGGCGCGTGTATAGTAGTGTGGTATAGGCTGCAGCCCCTCTCGGTCCGTTTCTCTCGGGCAGTCAGCTGGAGCGGCTGCATCACAACAGCTGACAGGCTGGATAAGCAGTGGGAGGTGGCGGGGGACGGAGCAAAGCTCCCGTCTCTAACGCCATAGGATCGTCGCGCCTTCCGCGACAGTAAAGAATACTGAGGATGGAATTGAGAAGCTGTTAAAGTTTTATAATCGATCTTCGCCAACACCAGCTGCACTGAAAAATGATGGGGAAAAAGGGAATTTCTTGAGCATTGCACTGAGCTCTTGTCATCATACCATCAGCTATTTTATTGCATTGTTAAAAGTCTTATGACACATTTAGTCACCTTGGTCCTGATTTACTTTTGCACTTCAATCATAAGCCGTGTTTTAGAAAGTCCAATTTGCTCATTTTTATTTTATTTTGAAAACCATGTCATCTAAATTAAAGTGTCCTTTTACTAATATGAATAGAGCACAGATAAATGTCAGATATTCCAAATCATCAGGGCTTTCATCTGGGATTATTCCCACAGGCTTTAAATGCCTCATTACCCCAGTTTGACCTTTGACACACGTTTGAGATCTCATCTGAGGAACTGAAGTTGTTGGCACAGCAAAAGAATAGAGCTATTGTTTTGCCAGCAATTATTCATAAATCGTCTCATTTCAAATGTCTCCAACCATAAAGAAGTCTCTTGGTTTTCCGATGTCAATATTAGTCTTCTCTGAATTAACAATATCCTCTTGTCTCTTTTCATCCCTCCTTTATAAAAAGCAACTGAATTTACTGTTATTATGGATGAAGACCGAAACATTTACTTGCCAATAGTGGTGCTATATAATCTTTAAACATGCCTTGATTTAGTCTAACCTTTATGTGTTGTATTATTTTACCATTTTTTTTTGTTGTATTAAGTTGTCAAAGACGCCTCTGTCTTCTATCTCTTGTCTGCAGGCACTTTGTGCTGAGTCCCTTTATCCATTGCGGCGGTAACATGGCAGCTATCGGACCAGGGGACGGGTCTGGATCGGGGTTAGGTGGAGCAGGAGTCTGCACATCAGGACAGCAGCCTCGACTCCTGCAAACACACAGCAGCAATGGGTCTGACCAGCACCAGCCGCGGGTGAGCCGGGCGCGCTACGTTTTCCTTTAAACCAACATTCTATGTTTAAGAGCGTGAGTGAGTTTGAGAACTGGACTGTAAAACTTTGAACATCTCTGTGAAGGTGTTCAGCGAGACGCCATTCACGGAGACAGTGAAGCCGTCAGTCCACCTGCAGAGGGACGCCCGATTTGGTGCTGAGAAAATGGGCCACAGCTCAGCGTCCATGACTGGGGAACTCCCCTTCAGGTGAGAAGAGTCACTGCGTGTTAGTTGACGTGCGCAATGTTAAGTTACTTTTTTCTGCTTAGTTTCCGAAGTCCAGAGTCTGTGGAGATGGATGAGATCATGGCTGCCATGGTGCTCACCAGTCTGTCCTGTAACCCGGTCG
This sequence comes from Synchiropus splendidus, assembly GCF_027744825.2. Lineage (NCBI taxonomy): Eukaryota > Metazoa > Chordata > Actinopteri > Syngnathiformes > Callionymidae > Synchiropus > Synchiropus splendidus. The sequence goes on along the minus strand of NC_071345.1, from coordinate 11,051,980 downwards.
TGCAGAGTCCTCCCCAGACGGACGTCGGACGAGGTCTGTTTTACCCTGCTGAGAATTAAACCGGGAGCCTTATCTAAAACTCTTTTCCTCCACTAGCTGGCTCGTCGTCCTCCACAGAGATGGAGTGCGGTGGCGGTGAGCTCTCTGACAGCGGCAGCAGCGGCTACTGGAGCTGGGATCATGGCAACGTAAGCCCCGCCCCCTCTCTGTCGGTGGCAGAGACGGACAGTAGTCCCGATGAAGGTCTTCACATGGAGCTGGAACAAAGTGAGGAGATTCATGCCAAAAAGCCAAAGGTACAGGAGGCATGAATTTATCTCACGCGAGTTCACATTCTTGCTGGCAAAAATTAGTATGTTTGTGAAATGTTTTCTAGTGAGTGATAATTCATCTGCATTGTATCTGACAAACTTCGTGTTTACTCCTCCTCAGAGCTCCTTCAAAGGTGTTTACAAGTGTCTGTGGCCCAGTTGCGGCAAGGTGCTCACGTCTTCCGTCGGAATCAAACGACACATCCGAGTGCTGCATCTGGGGTGAGCATCCGAAATACCATATTCATGTCTGTGATTGTTGCGCAGCCACTGGTCCAGAAGATGAAAATTAAAGTTTTAGATTCTCACCCGTCTGGGTGGTCTAAAAAATAAGATTGACTTTTAAATACTGCAGTCAAAAAGGGTGATGCCTTTGAGAAGCTCTGTTTCGCACTCTTGATCAAGAAGTCAGCCGAAATAGAAAGTCTTGTACGCTGCAAAACGTTAAATAATCAAGTGGGAATAAAAATTTAAGGTTGTTGAAAGCTCCATGACTTGGTAATGGAAGGTGGGTTTCATATCTGGGTCGCCATAGAGTGCCACTTCCGAGTGCGCCGTCTTCTCATGTGTGTCTGTTTCTCCTTCTTAACAACAAAAAAACGCAGCAGCGGGTCGGATCAGTCCCAGCGAGAGGAGGACTTCTACTACACCAAAATCTGCTGCGAGACGGTGGAGGCCAGCCCGGCGGCAGCTCCTCCCCAGCAGGCTCCAGGCCAAGCTCCTCATCTTAGCTTTGCCCCGTGTGACTTGCCTCCCGCTACCGGGCTGCAGATACCGCCAGCTCACAGGCCGCGGTCCAACTCCAGCTCTGGGCTTGGACCAAGCAGGCCCAGTGCACTCAGCCAGTCAGCACCCAGCAGCTTCTGGCAGATTCATACGGAACATCTCTACCAGGTGGGCGGAGTGTGACAAAAGCATGATCTGTTGTCTGGTTTGTTCGACCTTGTACGTGGGAAATAAACATCACCGACACATGAGGTCATATGATCCAGAATTATGCAAAAACAATTTAGTTGCTTTCTCATCACTTCATCCCTGGTCATCGACTCAGCTGTCAATCAAAGATGGCTCCCATCCTATTTGCCTATGATATCGTATGCGTTTATAAACAGTTTTTCTCAATGGTAGTCATCACATTTTTGAGCAGTAGAAGGGGTTTAAGGACTTGAGTTGAGATTTTCCTGCGCTGCAATGCTGTGAAAAAACAAATCAGGACAAAGAGTCAAGTCTCCTTTGAGTTTGGCCATGACTCGGAGCTCAGTCAAACATAGAAGTTTTGGTCTGGCTGAATTTACTTTAAGCACTGCTATGTATCTGTGATCGATATAGCGTTCTATTCCAGTACAATAACAGTATAGTAAATCCAGTGTCTACAACCTCAGAGGAGTGATACTGAGTCCTACTTAGCAGAAGGCATGAACTGTGTTAGCATCTACGTGGATCCAGTTCTAAGTCTAAATTTGACTTTTTAGTTTTTGTGTGATTCAGGATTGAAAGTATAAGGTTGCTTGAAATGTTAACTTGTGTTTTTGTTTGGCTGCTTTGTTGAGTATATTCCTGAGTTATCCTTGTTTCAGGAGACAAAATCAAGACGTAGGAATTTTTAACAGAGCGCACATTGACTTTTTTTTAATTTGCGCACATTTTTATTACACCGTATTTCTGAAAATGTTCTCATTCAAAGTGTGTCTGCAAGGTTTCTTCCTTTGTGTTTTGACGTTGTAGTACAGTTGAACACAGGTTCGCATTTGACACAGGGAACTGTTTTTGAGCACAAAGTTGTGTGAGAGGGATGGTAGTCGACAGCTTGTTAATTATTCAACGTCACCATTCTTGAGAACATGCCGTTCTTTACGGCTTCAGTTCAGTCGCCGGTCTCCCAGTAAATCAGGTCTTCGGTGAAAACAGCGCACGTGAGCAGCTCGATTGATCATTTATTTATCCTCGCCGCGGTGTCTTGTTCCGCAGCGGCTTTGTGCTCGCGGTGCCGCTCTGATCCATGCAGATCTAACCAGCCAATGAGCTCCGTTTATGCCTCACAAAGCAGCGCAATTCGCCGCTGACCTGCATTTACCCTCAACCACCGTCCATGTAAATAGATGCTTTGTGACAGTGAAAGGGTAAACTGTCTGCTCGCTTCCTCAAGAAGTCTAGACTCCCCAGAACAACAACAAACCACACACGCTGGTGACTCGGCTGAACATATTCGCCTTCTTATTCTGCTCCTTCTAAAGATCCCCAACATGTTTGGTCATTAACTTCCACATGGCTGCAGAAATTAAGCCCAAGCAAGAGTTGAATCGCAGGTCAGCGCTGCTGGTGTGTCACCACAGCTGTCAGCAGCTGCGAAAGCCTCGGCGTTAAAACTCTGGCAGACATGTTTTTGTCTGATTGAGGCTCATCGAATGTTCAGGTTTAATGGCTGCTTTTGATCTGCAGATTTAACTATGCTATCCAGCTGTGCCGAGGGGTGTTGTGACTACAGTGGCGTTCAACATAGTCCTGGGCGGGTACAGAGAGAAGTAGGGCAGAAGGGGAACATCCCCGCGACGGAGATGCTCAAATTGTGGGGTTTAAGCTGGAGCTTTTAAAGTGATGAGAAAGACTCCATATGTTCGTGGATGTTCATAGAGAGAGTTCAGGGGAGATTCAAGAGGGTCATAATGAAGTAAGAAGTGATACTGAGTCCTACTTAGCAGAAGACGCTAACTGTGTTAGCATCTACATGGATCCAGTTCCAAGTCTAAATTCGACTTAAGTTTTTGCGTGATTCAGGTATGAAAACATAGGGATGCTTCAAATGTTAGCTTGTGTTTTTGTTTGGCTGCTTTGTCGAGCATATTCCTGAATTATCCTTTATTCAAGAGACGTCCATGTTTTAACCCAGCACACACTGATGGAGAGACTTTATTACACCATATTTCTGAAAATGTTCTCATTAAAGGTGTGTCTAGAGGAAGATTTCAAGATAACGTTTTCTAACAATACAGTAGGTCAGTAAGTCTTTAACAGACACCTGCTGTCAGTTTAGTCACAAACAAATGTTGGACACAAACCACAGGGGTCTTTTTTTGATGAACAGCTTTTAGGTGACTTGCTACAACCACAACATTGGCGGCGACAGAAACCTGCAACTGTCAGCCACAAGTTGTTGTGTGCTCCTTACATGTTTGTTTTTTGAGGCAGTTTGCGTTGTGTATCTTTTAGTGTTGAGACAACAGTCTACACCCAACACACGGAGATAGTACTGGTTTTTCATTTCTATAACGCACACTAACAGCCAAAGCCGATCCCTGGACCTACGGTGGCCTTAAAAGGGCAAATCAAAAGGAAAGCAAAATAACCAAAACAAAAGTGCAGCTACAAAAACAGACTATATTAAACAGACAGAATATATTCATGAACTAGTGTCAATTTCACTATAAGCTCGCTCGGCAGCTTTAAAAACGCTCTCCATGAATTCTCTCATTTCGCTTTTGTAATTGTAACTTTTTTATGTTTGGAAATGTCTTAAAAATATGTAATTCTATTTTTTCCATTTTTTTGTAAAGGTGACTGCACTTTAGTGGTTGCGCTTTTTGTTTTGTCATTTGCCCTTCAGGGCCACCGTACCTCCCGCCTCGATTCCTGACTCCACCACAGACACGCTTTCTTCTTCTTCCTGTCTTGGAAGTGACTTCCTGAACAGTCTTGGTTGTACATTGAGATTGACTTAATCTGTAACCATGAAAGGTCAAGGGTTGAATTTGCTTCCAAGTCTGGATTAATAGTGTTATTTTAGCATACAACTCCAAACAAGCACAAAAATAACACTGACTGAGATATAGATTGAGTAAGCACTATATTGTCTCTTCTTCCAGGCCTGCAGTCCCATCCAGGTGCCGCTGGCCCCGAGGAGCCCCGGTTGTCAAGACTACACCGCTTCCACATCAGTGTCTGGCCACAGTAGCATCCCGGTGCCTGCTAATTCCATCATCCAATTGTGTTGTTTGTTGTCGTCGTGATGTTGATTCTGACATTGGTTTGTGGTCACCTGTTAAGATGGCGAAGCCGCGCTGCCGGTCCGTCAGCGTGGGCGAGCAGTGGCTGCAACAGAACCGGCTACAGGCTGTGAGCGCGTCGCCTTCTCGCGCTCACTGCTCCTTCAGGTCAGAACAGAGTTTTTAGTTTTGAAAAAAGGTTTTTACTGTATAATTCTAAATAAAATACAGAAAAAAATGTAGTTACAAAACACCGACTGTATAAAATGGAGTCTTGTAGAAGAGATTTGAAAATTATTTGGATTAGATTTTAGGGAGGTATGTAAGACCTTCCATGTAGCTTCTAGCTGAGGGAAAAAGAAAGATCCAGTATAGGATCGGGTGGAATATAGTGGGAGAAAAATGTGTGACAAAGATAAATGAAAACATTTAAAATTAGTACTCTTCAATTTGATTTAAAATGTATTTTAACATAACATAAAATAACAGTAAATCTGGTGCTGTTAAGTCAAAAAGAATCACATGTAAGGATGGATTGCTTAAGCTAGTTGTGGTCTGCGAAGTGCATCTTTTCACTGCAGTCATCACTAGTCATCTCCACCCTGTAAGTTCTCGTGTCTCCGTCTCCACAGGAAGGGTCGCGGGGAGGCCAAAAAGTGCCGTAAGGTGTACGGAGTGGAGCGTAAGGATCAGTGGTGCACCGCCTGCCGCTGGAAAAAGGCCTGCCAGCGTTTTCCAGACTGAAAGCTGCACAGTGAGTGAGACACCTGGAGATGGATGGATGGATGGATGCGAGAGAAAAGAGACTTTTATCGGATATACACATATAATTCAGGGCCTGGGCGCCAATCAAATGTTTTTTATTTTGTGATCCTTTCCTAACGGAATGAGTTTTTCCTGTATGTTTGTACCCGACAGCTGAAGTCTGCCATGGTGCTACCTGTTGACCGACTTTGACCATGTGATGTGCTACAATACCTTCTTCTTATTATCCAAAGTTTATATTACCGCCCCTGTAACTCCTCTACGTGCTCACATTACTGGCTTCAGCGCTCAGTTCCTAGTTTTCAGTGTATATGGATGCCTTTTTTGTTCATTAGGAAAACTGCCGAACACAGAGACTTGAAATTTGTTCTCATAAAAGCCTAGAAAGGTGAGTGCTATTTAGATATAAATAGTTCTATCTAATCTAATGCGAGTAAAAATAAACTTCATTAATTTCTTAACTTCTTCTTGACAGAGTCCAACTAGAGAAGAATCATAATTAAAAACTTATAAACTTATTCATAACAACTACATCCCCTTTTTTCACAAAAAAACCAGAAGGTGTTTTTGCTTATCCTGAGATTTTTTTTACTGTTGTATGTACAACAGTTGTATGTGCTCAAGGCATGTTGAAAATCAGAAGAATAATATAAGTTTTTTTGTCTCTTTAAAAAGAATTGTCCCTATTTATTTTGAAAAATGCTGAGCAAAGCTAAGTACATTAGCTGTGACCGATACTGAATTCACGCCAATACAAACACATCCCGCTGTGAGTAAATGACTTTCTCGACTTCTCAAGTTTCTGTCGATGACCGATGGCGTCTGATACATTTATTTATTTCATTTACAACCAAAAGTGGCAGAACCAGTCTGTTGCAACTCAACCTTGATGTCTGGGTTGTAATACAGATGCAAGTCATTTGGGAAACTATTTGCAGTGACAGTTGTATTGAACACACAAACAAACAGCAAAGCAAATTCGTACTTAAGTGCGACGCTATATGTCATTTGTGTTCTTGGATACAGCAAGTGAAGAGCTCAGATGTTTTGAAAATGTTTTATAAAATATAGAAAAAATAGTGCGAACATATTCGCAACATTGACTACAAAATACATACAAAAAAAATACTACGCTAAAAACGAATTATCAACAACATTATGGGTGTTTTATATTTACTTACAAGCACCGGTGACTTTGTATCGTGTCCAGTGACGTCACCAGGAGAGTGACACGCCGCGGGCAAACGTTCCTAATGTTTACATTTTTTGCATATGCGTTATGCTCCAGACAGCAACGGTGAGTTGCAGCAACCTGGTTCTGCAAACTTTGATGTAAATATAGATTAATTGGTTTCCATTTACCAAAAATGTAATGTGATTATTTCAATCAGCTGGTCACTTGTGATATTGAAGTAGAGTTTATTTTTGTAGCCAATGCTACTAGCGTAGCAATCTTCATTGAGCTTAGTAGCGTAAAATATATTGCACTAACACTTCAAAAAATTCGCAGAAAACCAGCGACAAACACATTTCTGTTCTGACATGTTTAAATATTGCAAAAGGTTGTGGACTGTACGGAGAAAACTGGGAATTGAGCGTTTGCTAGGTGCTAATGTGACACAGCCGTTGACTGCTACGTGGCTGTTTGTTCCCGCCGACCTTCTCTTCCAGTGGTAACAAAGTGGTGGTGATGTATCTGCTATTGTGTGCTTTCATTTAGAGTATTTTGTACCTTTTTTATTGTCATGTTACTGGTCAGACTATCTTTCTTTTGGATATATCCATGTTTTTTAGCACTTTGTCGGAATATTACGTCACAAGAATAAGCTAACTTTACAACCTTCCATGAAATGGATCTTTTCTTCCTGCCCATGTGTTGGCATAGCAACCAGTGTTAACAACGGTTGAAGCTTTGGAGGATTAGCATTAGAGGAAGTTTGTAATAGCAATAAAAAGAAAGAAATATATTGTCAAAAACACAAATGAAATAATAATAAAAAGCACTGAGAAGCTTTTGTTTTCTTCTGCATATGACAGTCAACAATAGAAATAGCAAACTATTTTATTCTCTTTACAGGTTTTTGGTGAGACCAACAACAAATGTTCAAATGGGTTTTCACACAGATTTCATGACTATCGGTGGAGGGGAGAGGATCACAAGCTCACACGCACATGCACGAGGCTCGCACAAATGTTACAATCTCTCGCACCGCTGTGACAGAAACCAGCTACGTTTTTCAACATGCGCTCATCTTTGTACAGTTTTTTTGGTAAATCCAAGCAGTTGACCAACAGCATGTAATAGACATGGTTTTATACCATTTATATAGTGAGTGTAGCAATTGTGCTTGACAGACCTGGGATCGGTTTTTCATAACAATATTGAAAATATTTCCATGACACATTAACACAAATATATTCTGTACATTGTTTGGTGGAATATTTTCTAAAGTACTGTTAATAATTTAAGCATTTTCCATTATTCGAATCGTTCCCACCAACTGAGACGATTTCAAAATGTTTGTTTGTTTTTTTGTTTCCCTAGTGCGCTTCGTCTTCTGTTTAATATGAAACACGTCCGCATGAAACTAAGAGAAGTCATTTCATTTACAATTTTCCAATGAATGAGTAAGAACATCCAATAGCGCTAGTCTCTGAAAACTGATCCCAGGTCAGGTCTAAGTGTGACAGTTACGCTCTTCTGCCGCTAGAGGGAAGTGTTGCGCTACTGTGAAAACAGGCCTCAAGACTAGCAGCTCAATTTTTGGAGAGAACATCACTTGCAAAGTGATCTGCACATAATGTCCACAATTACGGCACAGTAACGAGCACCAAGACATTTTCTGTCAGTTATCACATTGCTGCAGTTGGGAGGAAGGCGTGTGCTAATGCAGAGATTGTGCTCCGGGGGTTTTAAGTTCAGGGAAAGCAATTGTACATGTGCATTGTGTTGAATTAGGTGAGCAGACAAAGCAGAAAATTGGATCCTCAAATCATTAAGTAACACGTTGTGCTTTGGCAAATTCAGCGAACCTGCCGAGGAAGCTTATTTACAAGGGAGAGCGCTGACCAAAAACAAGTCAGGCGGCAAGGAGCCGCGGAAACCTGGGCCAGTCCAATATGACGGGCTGAATTATCATGCTCTGAATTTGGCTGCTTATTTTTATTTTTTAGTGCAGTCGAGGTGTTATTAGTCTGATTGTGTAATATTTAGAGATTAAAAATATTATTTAATATTTATTAAATCTATATATGTGGAGAAGTCCATATTTAAAAATGAAGTAAATATATTATGAGATTAAAAATGAATTAGTTAAGCTTAATATAATGTGCAAAAGAAGTGAAAACCAAAAAAAAAAAGACAAAAAGAAAAAAAGAAAAACTTAACTTGAGGACTTCACCGATTGTTTATCAATGCTAGTGCTTGATATATTCGTGATAATAAATAGCAATGGCCTCGGTGCTCATGAGATTTTGGAACATGCCTGGACAACACCCCCGGATCCTCTCTGACTCACCTCTGCAGTCATATATGCAGAGCTGCGTCAGATGAATTCACACATTCAAAAAGGGTCAAATTAGCTTTCTTTATTTACTGATGCAGTCCATATAGTTAACAAAACAAAGAGTCTCGTAACAAAAATCCGAGTGCAAATGACCTCACCCCCATCCACAGAACAATAAAAGTGCATTCATGTCAGACCCCTCCCCAGTCCACCACCTCCGACTGCGTTTGGCCCCTCGTGTTACGTCGACACACAAAAATATATATTCAATTGCACTTCTCTAAATCTTTTTTTTTTTTTATTATCGTTATTTCACAGAATGGCAATGTAATATGTGTGAAGGAGGACATCACGGTCAAAAACATTCCTTGTTACTTAGAGACACGAAGAGGTGCAGCGGATGACGACGGCGAAGTCACAGTCCAGACTGCTGATGATTGGCTGAGGTATGTGAGGATTGGGTGCCACAAACTGGTCACAGCTGGTTTTGCCTCCAGACTCTGGTGACGGGGTTGAACCTGCCGCTGCGGCTGCTCCTCATGCCCAGGTACTGCCTCAGCAGCTGGTTCACCCGTTTCTGACTGTTCCACTTGCGGGCTGACTTCCTGACGCCGATGAAGCCGCCGTAGCGCTTTTGTAGGGGTCTGACGGAGGAGCCCATCAGCTTCCTGTATCCGTGGCGCCCCCTCTGAAAGCCACCGAAACGTTTCGATAGGGTCACCGCCTCCGAACCCTCATCCTCCTCGATGGCATCCCTCTCCTGCCTCGGCTCCCTGACTCCCACCTCCAGGCTGAGATCTGAGCCCGGCAGACCCTCCCCTTCCTCAGAAGACTCCAGCAGCGATGAGTCATACTGGATGCTGCGCTGCTCCGGCTCGTCCAGATCCTTCTGCAGCTCTATGGCCGCCGACTGCAGTTCCGAGTTTAGATGGAGAGAGGTCGTCTCCAGATTCTGCCCCTCTCTCTTGAGCAGAGCGAGGCCTTTGGGGAACTTGATGACGCGTTCACATATGTCCCACGTGAGCGAGGACGAGACGTGGCCCTCACACTCCAGGAGACACACCTGTCGGCAGAAGAGGGACACTTCTTTTAAACACAGCCAAGCGGAGAAAGAGACGGAGAGAAGAAGAGGTGTTGGCCTCAGAGGAAAATCACAATGAAGTCAACCAGTGCTTTCTCAATGTTGCAGGTCAGATAAGCCTCGACAAAAGAGTCAAAATCCTTTACAACAAGTTCACTTGAAATCAATGTCGGTGTTTTTCTTAAGGACAGGGGTCACAAACTGGTCAACAAAGGGGCCGCAGTGCACACAAGCGTTTGTTCCAACCAAACACACACAGGTGAACCATTGAGGTGCAGCTCAAACAAACAAAACTGCTGCACTTTCAGGACCAGTTTGAGACCCCAGCTTTAGGATGTTTTTGTCTGCTTCATATACTACACATGTTCAGAGTATATAAAATGCTGCTGCTTCAAAAACAAATCATCACTCAATTCATTATTAAACATTTTTTAAAACATGGGATTTATTCAATATGCCAAGACAAGTCAATATTTTTTCAATTCTCAAGTTAAATTCAAATAACTATCTGTATACTATTTGATCAAAATGTAATCTATCCTTAACAACTTGTTTTTATCTATGTTTTCTGTCTCCTGTCAAACTGGCATATATAGGGTCTAAAAACACAAGTACTTGTTTTTTTCCATGTTTTGTTTATGGAGTTTGGACCCTCAGTGGTTTGTGTTTTTGGGTATTAAATCTGGTGCGTTCCCTGAACATTTTAATTTCATTGATAAACCGTTATTTTCTATTTTAATCTGCCTGAAACAAGGTCACTTCAAATGCAAAGAAGCAACAGAAACAGAAAACACAAGTATTTAGATCCAAAAGCATCATGGAAGTCAGTAGCGACTTTAATAGTTTCACTAAAACCCCATGTCAGTTACGCGAGCAGGGACGAGGAGGAGGGGAAGGTGGACTCTCGAGCAGCAGGCGACATCTAGAAAATGCTCAATAGCTGATTAAAACTTCATTAAAACTTTAAATTGGTTTCGATCGGTGTCTTCCGTAGACCTCAGTCATCCACAGGAGACTAAGAACAGAGCTTTTCTGCGCGTCTTCTGTGACTAAAGTCAGGGAAGAAGGGACTTGACCACTTCTTTCCAGGGGTATTCTGTACGTGCTGCTGACTAAAGCTTCCCGTGATGACGCCATAAATAAAGCAGGTCTAGATAAGACATAACGGATGTGTCATCACGACAGAGCCAGGGGTCATTTAAAACACAGGCCAATGATTTATGGGATGCGATTGCACCGTGTTATGACTGCAGCAATAAAGTGCTGACCGAGCACTCTGCGTTGTCTGTGTGTCAGGGAGGTAATGGGTCTTGTCCCGGCTCCGTTTAGGAAGTTACGGGCCAAATATAAGTTGTCCATCACGTCCAGAAAGTGACATCCGCCAGTGGCATAATGATTGACGAGAGAAAATTGGACGTTATGAGCAAGGACGGCAGGTGAGTTGCGTCACGCTTTTGCCTTGGATTGGCAGCTTCACTTCCGGAGAATGATATTTCGGCTGTTAACGCTGGCTCGGACAGGAACTCTTGATGGAGAGTGACATTTGTTTGCTGCAGTTTTGACATCGCTGTCAATTTGACCTCACGCCTGAACACTTGCTTTGACGTTGCTGCGCCACGGAAGACAAATGATGAAGACGCAAGCGGCGTGTTTGATAAAAAGTGCCACAGTGTGCTCAGTTTGCGCTACAAAACTTCCCTTTCGTCCAACCCCAAGTGATATTTGCTTAGATGAAGCCATATGTTTTCATTAGCTGAAGACACAGTTAGAGCGGACCAGCCACTACAAAACCCCAGGGCCTCATTTGGTCCTCACTATCTGTCCCTGTGCTGCTACAGAGAATAAAAGCTTTAAGTTTAAAGTCATTCAGTTATGTAAAGAATGATAGATGAGGAATTCTCAGTCGTATATTTTACATTTCAACAGGTGATCTGTAGCAGAGTGAGGTCAGGTGGGATGTTAGAGGGAGAAGCACGCACGAAAATAGAAATAGTATGGTTGTGACTCTAGTTCTAAGAAGCCCTATAACTGTCGGTCTTCTCTCCATCGCTGAGTTTCAAAAGGGGCAAATTCCGGGAGCAGCGGGCTTATGTCGGCGACTGACCCTGCCGCCAGTTGGGCAGAGCGGATCTTACGTTCTTGTCAGGTGCCGAATCGAAGCCTCAAATGGATAAACTGCACATACTCATAGACAGTGATGCCAGTATCGCATTACTTAGTCACGCATTATTTCTATATCACAACATTTTTCAGTAACGGGTTAGCCTCGCAAATGTGTCGAAAGTGCGGACTGAAAACTATGTATCAGTTCTATTTCATATGTGCTCCGCCCTCTAACGGCCTTCGCTATTGGTTAATCCGCATCGAGGCAATAGCGAAGGCCGTTAGAGGGCTACGCCCATATTCATAGAACATGGGTTACGTGAGTAACCATCTTTTTTTTTTTTAAATCCTCTTGAAGTTAAATGACACATGACAAATTTTTAGACTTTTATAGATTTTTTTTCTTTGGTGCAGGAAGAAACGATACTCATGTGATGTCCTGATGTTGCATTTTCTCTCGAAAGTCAGAAATATGATCCTCCGAGGCGAGTAACGGCAGCCACTTCAGTGAAACTACTGCCTTCAGGTGGCCAACAGGAGATGTGACACACTGACACTTAATAAACTTCTGCCTCGTACTTAAAATAAAAAGCAAAAAAGTAAAATAATAACGAAAAATAATGGGCTATTCCCCATATTTTATTATATAAATTGCAATATATCACTTTCCAAACATGGAAAAACGCTGGACCACCAACTCAAACCTCACAATTGACATAAAAGAACTGTGGCAACACTGCTCATAGAACTAGAGTCATATCCATGGTAACTACATATTTTATACTGAGCTAAGTTTAGCGTGAGTATAGCCAAAAATCCTCTCTTCAAACTCGTGTTTTCACCACAATGACAGGAGCTCTGAATACATTTCATGAAGCAGCAACCTGTTAATGGAAAAAGGCTTTGATCCGGATGTGGAGCTGAGATTTGTCCAACTGTGTCTCTCCTCTTGTTTTTTTTTTTTCACTTTTTCGCTTAAATCCCAATTATCCTCAAACCCAGCTCAAATGAGAGATAAAGTGGGTTGTTATCAGAGAACCGGCTCCCATCACACGAACGAGAGGAGAGGGAGTTCCGCTGTGAATCTATCAACAGAAATTAATTAACCGTCCTAAATGAAATGAGCACACCAGGGGATTCTCCACGTCGGATCAATGGAGCAATATCCAGGGCTTTAGAAGTGAGGGGAGTTTATGTACTTCTGAGGACCTGCAAATAAAAAGGTTATTATGGAAATCCTCTGCGGTGACGTTGTTTCACAGCCCTTTGTTCTTCACGACAAAAAGAACAGCAGGATTTATAAGCTGCTTTTATTTTATTTTTATTTTTTTTGTCATCTGTTATTGTTTGACACAATTTCATCTACTATAATATTCCTGCCTTTGAAGAAGATCCAAACCTGAATTGAAGCGTTTCATTTTTAGAAGAGTAAACACCGTAGCATGCAGTTTTATGGTTATTTTAGTGTCGCCATTGTCACTTCCAACGCTTCATTGTGCATCCCTGTTTTGCATGGAGGATGTTACGTTTGCTGAAATTCCTCTCGGAGTCATTGGGCAGCAAAAATGCCTTGAAATGGGAAAATTAGCAGGTGTGTTTGAAATCCCTTCCACCTCCCTCGTACCACTTCAGGCACCATAACGTGAGGTCAATCGTTTTCATGATGATACGGTGAGCAAGCTGTGAGAGTGGGATGTGAGCAAGGGTCGGCGTAACAGGGAGTGCGACCTTCAAGGACAAGATAAGAGGTGTCTTTGCGGAGGAAAGGCCTCTCTGCTGTTTCTTTGCATTTCGAGTGACCTTGTTTCAGGCAGATTAACTACATCTATGGTTTATGAATGAAACTGACATAGAATTTAAGACGCAAAATATAGGTCTTCAAGGCACACGCCAGACTTTACACAAAAAAAACAAACCATCGAAAGTCCAAGGTTCATGAACAAAACATGGAAATTTAAGAATATATTTAGTTTTTTTATCATAAAAATATATTCTATAACAACATTCTTATAGGATCAGTATGTTTTTCACTCACTGCGATTAATAAAATATTCTGAAAAAAACAATTTCAGAAACAATACTATCAAAATTTCACCCACTACAGATTGTACAAAACCAAAAACCCAGTGATGAAATCAGAGCCTGTTATGCGAGGATGCACAGCAGGTACCTAGTGGGCCATTTGACAGGGTGATGTACTACTGAAAAACATCCAGTCGTTGCCTGATAACATCCATATCTGCTTTGTGACTCCCAGCTCATCCTGTGTGACCTAGATTTTCTTATACTTGTGCATTTCTTTGGCCTCAAAAAATGAATAGTGACCCCAAAATGTTGTATAATAATGCAAGAAATTCAAAAAATAATAAAAAGTACATTTAAAATATTGTTTTTCAATTTGTTTGCATGGAGGTTAATGCCATTCATAGACCATATTTTGTTGTGGTTAGGCTATAATATGGGCTGAAACTGGTCCCTAAGCTTCAATGGCTGGACATGCGAGTGAGTGCACTAACCAACTCACTATGCACAGTAGCAAACATGCCTGTATAAAAAAGCACCTGTAACAAAGGAATTACTTTTGGTTTCCAGTCATTTTATGATGTGCAATATTTTTGATCTGACGGAATCCACCCGCCAGCTTTGATGAAATGTTCCGGCTCGTGTCTAATGTACGGGGCTGAGAGTGCAGGTGTGAGCCAAAAGAAATGCGCCGGTATAACCAACTCACATTCTCCCCTCTCGGTCAGGAGCAGGAAACAATGGAAATTGCTCAGTGGATTCCATCTGCGGCTCAATGGGAAGGCGACTAACACAATGAGGAGCTGATAAAAAGTGTCAATCACCAGAGTAAGCCTGAGCCGATGAGACTGCGCGCCAGTCAATTACGTCGTTTCATTACAACGTCCCCAAAAGGTCCCAGCTGCCGTTCTCTGCGTCATTATCAGCCAAATTAGCCGGGTCTGCAGCTATTCGTGGCCGCCCACCGACTATTTTTACTCGCTGACGTCTCCCCCACTGTTTGGCGATGAGATTGGGAGAAGTTTTTGCTGGAGTTGTGGCCGCTGAGCTCAGAGGCAGGCGCCGTCCTCGTGTTGGCGAGGAGCGCTAATCAGGCCAATTCTGAAACGTCAGCCTGAATGTGAGCGTGTTCTCACAGAACAGGCTCCAGTCAACCTCAGTTTTACTTAGACTTCAACTTTTCATCTGAGATGATAGCACCGCAGGGGGGTTTCCTAATTTCCCTCCCTGCAGGATCTCTGCTGATACTCTTGAAAACAGAAACACCCTCGGACTGAAGTTGAAGGTGTTCGCCACCAAGCAGGTCACAAGCAGTGTAAAGTCGTGACTACATCAGGCTCCATATTGGCTGCTGGGCTTGTTAAATGCTGCAGTGCTTCTTATCGCCGTTCCGCCTAACCTTTAGTGCAGGGGATCTTAACCTTTCTGATCTCGGGGGTCCACCTTTTCATTCATTTGGGTTCAATAAGCATACACGTAAACAAACCAAAACCTTGTGAAATCACATGAAACCATGTGATCAGCGCAAAGATATTTGTCATGGAAAAGTCCAACCAGCAACAGAACCAGGTGCCAGTCATGTTCATCAAATTTACTAAAGAAAAAAAGAAGAAAATAAATGAACTTGATGCAAACTGTAGAGTAAATTGGGAAAACTGTACGGTAATTCTAAATAGAATGAGTATAGTAAATATCATAAAATAGTTATAAATTAACTCTAAATAAGTGTGAAGTATCGCCATAAAATGTTCTGATTAATTTTAAAAACTGCTCCAACATGTGCTTTCATGAACAGTGTTTACTGTTGGGGGCGCCATCACTTTATTTAGCATTGTGTTTCTTTTCAACAACGTCTCCATAGTTGGTAACTACCACAAATTTGCAGTTGTCAAGTCAATTCAATGGCACTCTACACGCCACCGTACGTGGTAAGTGTATTCAAACTTAACAAAAAACTTTAAAAGCTTTAGCGTACTGCACCATTGTGGGAGTTTTCTTGCGTGTGTGTGTTTTGTGTGTAGTGCAGCCTCAGATCATGACAAAAAAAAATCATTTTATTACTAACTGGCTTCCATTTATTAAAACATGTGGATATACACTTTGAGCCATCTCCAGTAACATGTAGTAGCTTTGCATTTACCACCGATAATGATGTTGGACCATGTGATGTTGGTCACGTGACTACTAACCAGCAAAGCAACAGAAATAACAGTGATGACATGACGATAATATTTTACCTTATATTTTGTACTCATTTTTTCCATGCTCAAACATACAGATGTATAATATTTACAGCCTGTTTTACAGGATTTAATGTGGTCAATGCTGCTATTTTACCGTTATCACCAACTTATATGACACATTTGACTCCATTCTAACTGAAGTAGGATGTCAGTAAATAACCGTCTTAGTACAAACTTTTCCCTGTTTCGACTAGTTTTTTTTGTTTTTTTTGATGTAAGTGTGGGCAGATCATTAAAATATACGAACATCGTAGTTTGACATTATGATCAGCAGCGTCCTTGAGCCGATCAGTTATGGTCGGTAGTACTGAGGAAAAA
Source organism: Synchiropus splendidus (assembly GCF_027744825.2). Lineage (NCBI taxonomy): Eukaryota > Metazoa > Chordata > Actinopteri > Syngnathiformes > Callionymidae > Synchiropus > Synchiropus splendidus. The sequence goes on along the minus strand of NC_071345.1, from coordinate 11,035,651 downwards.
AGTAAATAAAGAAAACAAGTCAGCAAACAATCCCCTAGTAATTATTTAGGCAAAACATATTTGGAATAAACACTACACTTACTGACAGGCTATTGTTCACAGTTAGCCTTTGTTAGCAAACCCTGCCTTGTTCGCATTTTGAACATAAAAATGTAAATATTATGCTGCAGCAGCTTTTCTATGCATGCGTATCGAACAATATTACATTTTCCATTGATATAGAGAGCAAAAACCAGTCAAAAGTACGAATATAAATAAATATTACAGTAGCTCAACTTACTGTTTACACTCGCAGCAGCCATTTTGGATTATACTACTTGTGGTTGGAGAGGATTTGTCAACTTGTAGCATCTCACTGTGGGGCATAACTGGGACTGGGACGGCAAACACTTTATAGAATGAGGTTCAACAGTAAATACAAACCCAGGACAACAACACCCAGCTATTGCTGTTGTTCCATTGACACTTAAAATAAAACATGGTTTTTCACTGACTCAGGTTGGCCCTACACAAGCAGTTTTGTTCGTTCAATTGTGAACAACAAACCATATTCAACCCATGAAAGAAATATTTACCATTAGAAGACACAACAACAATCCCAGGCAGAAGTCAACAGGTGCGAGCTTTCAGGAGCCAATATCACTTGGTAACAAGAGTTTGTTTTTGTCTTTTTGAGCCTGAAGAGCAGGAAGAACCATAACATCATTTTATTATCCAGCGCTGCATTAAGTTCCAGCCGTATATGAGCATATTATCTTCTGCTACAATATATAAAAATGCCATAATATCCCAACTGAATGATAAAACAGAAGAAGCAACAGTTCTAAGAAGCAAGTAATGGCCTTGCATTCGCTGTATCGCTTTAGCGGCTCGTCTTGTCGTGATGGAAGTCATCATGAGAGAAAATTGATTTCGTTTTATCGCTTAATAGCAGCGGAAATCACACCGTCACCCCTGCGCTCTCTTTTCCAGGCTAATTGGCTATTACCATGTTAACACGCTTGATCGTCGACAATATGAATATGAATTATGCTTTCGCCAACAAACATTTCTGTCATTGATGTTATGATCCAAACAGCATTTTCACAGATAATAAGTGTCTCTGTGTGATCACAGATGAAGCAGCGCGGAAGTTTCTCGCACTAAAAGGCGTTGTGAAGGATTTAAAGGTGTTTATGTCATAGATAATACAGACATTCAAGTCAAGAAGCAGTGGAGGCCTATGAAGGAATGTGCATCACAGACGGCTCACCAGAAGCTGAAGGGTGGCTTTGTCAAACACATACATGCATGCTCTCTTACCATGGTGTTGAAGGCTTGGTGTAGCTGCTGCTGCTGCAGGAGCAGACCGCAGGTCACGCACTCGCCTTGGCAGTCGCAGCGTCCAGGAGTGAAGAGACATGCCAGCAGCAGCAGCAGGCACCACAGTGGGATCTTCATCGCTCTCCACCAGACAAGCAGCCCAGCAGCTCAGGAGGCTCGCACCCAGGGGTCAACAGCTGAAGACACTGGATGAAGTGGGTGGGGCAGGGGTGAGGGTCCAGCCTTGAGGGATATGCAGAGCAGAGTGAGGAGAACATTGCATCAATTTCATCCGAGAGGGATTTAGGCGAGTAGTCTAAGCGTTGGTGGCCATGGCAGAGGAGCTTTTGTAATAGAGAATGATGGTGTGGGTGCAGTGGGAATATATAGAGGAGCCTCCACTGTTGGCCGCACAACTCACTGGTGACAAACTATTTCAAAAATGCACAAACGAAAATTGATTTTAGGCACTAAACTGACTTCTAGGAAATGTGTGTTTGTGCATATAATAAAACATAAAAATAACTACATCAATATAAAGGGGGCATTTAAAAACATGATTGTATGTTGAAGCTAAACAGAGTCTGGACCCTGCAGCACATGAAAAAAAAAAATGATATGAAACTTTTAATTTTGCTGCTAAAATATTAGGCAAAATTATGAAAAGTGTCATTAGCATTATATGTTTAATATTTTTTTAAGTTTTACAATAAAATGTTCACTAAAGTATGAATATGAATCACAAAAATGTAAAGATATTGGCAACAGAACTATGACCAAAACATATATATACACGTATATTTACATTTTTTAAAATCTTTTCTTTATCTCAAGGGACAAGGACTGCTGTCATGATTATTACTCATGTTCAAAATAATGGAAAACATAATAACATGAGGATCCTCTCTTGAAGAAAGCAAATGCTTTTTGTGGACTGTAAGTGTGAAGAAACGTGTTTGTGGACCAGGTGTTTGCAGCTTGACCTTCTCTCTGCGACCTCCATCTATTGCCGCCCCAACACTAGATCATCCAATAATACAGAGATTACAGGCTGCAGGAACATAACACACGGAGCTGAGCATCTTTTCAGCGGGAACATTGCGCTGCTGAGATCAATGAATAGCCATCGAGGAAACTAACACCAAGGAAAGATTGTTTCCGTCGATATTTATTATCCTCTTAAAAGGTATTTAAGTGCTTAATGAAGGTGAAAAGGTTCTGTCACGCAGATGTCCCACCTCTTCTGTCAGCTTTAGTCGATGAGATCGTAGATATATAGATGTAGTAATAGTTTCAAGAATGAACAAACAAACACTTTTGGATCAGAACTGGGTCGTGATGGAGAGGAGAGACAGTGTAGGTCCAAGAATATTCCAAAGAGGAAGAGGCAACCACTCATGGGAAATACTTGAAGAAGGACATGAACGAGTCGGATAAAAATGCCACAGTGGTGCCACTCAAACTTCCTCACCCATACTGCACTGCAACAGTTGAAGCTCTTATACTTATTCAGGCGAGATGAGAGTGTTGTTGGAGGGGGAAGTGCGTAAGGTAAATACAACCCATCATGGCCGCCGCACCTCACAGCCAGTCGTGAAGTCAGTCGTGTATGAGGGAGGTCATGTGTGAGCCGGCGCCATCAGGGAGCGCACGTAAACAGCTTCATGGAAAATCATTAGAGAGACCTGTTTGTTTGAATTTGTGTGGAAACCATTGCTCGCCTGCTGACAAAGCTCGTTAAACAGTGTTCGGGCGTCTGTGACTGTGAAATGACGGCGAATGACTCATTTCTGTTCCATCACACAGATATGTGCAATTTAGTGTTTAATTCAGTGGCATGTTTCGCTCTTATTTTTAAGTCACATAGTTTCATTCTTCCAACAAAGATCTCCACTTCTTTTGCAGCAGATGACCAGACATTGATGGATATATATATATATATATATATATATATATATATATATATATATATATATATATATATATATTTTTTTTTTTTTTTTTTTTTTTTTTTTGGCAAAGAAAAAAGAAAATCTGGGGAAAATGTTTTTTCTTTCTTTCTTTTCTTTTAAGTGACAATCGTAGCAGCATCAAAATAGAGGCATAAATATCCCAAAAAGAAATACAATGAGACCTATGCAGTATTGAAAGTAACTAAAATATCCCCCAACCGGTGAGTACTTTCACTCGCATTCAACGTGTTCTGCTTTAGTGTTGGTGATAATGATACGTTGGAAAACAAGTCCAGAGTGTATTCGCACCAAAGCTGAGCTCCTTGCAACGAAAAGTCAGATAAAGCCATTTTCAGTCAGTCAAAATTCAATTTGCGCCCTTCACATCTGTGGCACCGCACCGCCTCATTTCTCAGTCTGGATATCACGACCAGATTATTTTATTCATTCTTAAAATTGCTATTTTAGGTCGACCTTTCGTACCGACCGAGGTGGGTCGTCTTTGAAGAAGAAGGAGGCGCCTCACTGTGGGGTTTAACATTTAAACTGAATAAAAAGAATGATATCTAGCTTCCTGGAACAACTATAATCTTCTTTTTTTTCGTGTATGTTTGTGTAACACCACTGTAAAAAGACTGGTGTATCATTTGAAAAAAAGATAATCTGAGACTCAGCATGTCCTGGATCTGCCTCGAGGTCTCCTCTCAGGTGGGCATGTCAGGAACACCTCACCAGAAACATCCGGGCAAGACGCTCAAGCCAACTGGACTGGAGCAGCTAAATTTGGTGACTGAGCTCCTTGACTTCTCCCTAGACATTGTCCACACACCTGCGTTTGAGTGCTTGAAATTTCAATCTTGATCCAAGCGTCACAGATGAAGGTAGGGAGGCAGCTCACGGAGTTCACAGGTGAAGTAAGGACAGAAAAAGAATTTGTTTTAATCTAAAAAAAATTAAACGTAAAGCTTCATTTTTCATCTCAAATTTCTATAATGAAAAAGGAAACGGTCAGATGTGATCAAAAAGTGTTGAAGTAGCAGTGTATTTTCACTAGGACAGTGGCAATCGAACAACAAAAAGTTGAGTGTAAAAGGAAATTCTTTCTCAAAAGGACTCAAGCAATAATGGACACAAAGCAACCATCTCAAAAATTGCTTGAGCATGATAGATAGATAGACGCCTTTACAGGACAGCGCCCCCTGCTGCGGTGGTGGAGAAATGAAGATGCCTGGTGTGTCACTCACAAAGCTGCTCTAAACTCGGCGGCACCCCCTTGTAAACGTAGTTTCATGTGTTGTGTCGGCTACTTGGAAACACCTCTCCTCCACGACCAGCGGAGGTCCCCATATTCTGACAGTGAAGACTGAAAAATGTGCCGGTTCAAATGACAGCACCTGTGTTGTGTTGTCACTGGAGTGAAGTGCCTGATACTGAACCAGAGTAATCGTACCGTATTCAACTATCTATTAGATCATTTGTTAGTGCTTTTCGCAACTTTCCCTGAGGATCACAGAGTCTGTTCGCATTAGCCACCAAGCTAAGCTAGACTCCATCCCAGTCCCTGTTTTTACCTCCTTTCTTATGAATTGTTTCTATATTTTCCTCCTTTGTTTCGATTATTTGAGATCGAACAATATGAAAAGAACACTGTTTTTGCAGTTATAGATAGACAGTCCAGTACATTAGGATTTGAAACGCACACCATCATTCTCTATTACTGAAAATAAAAGGCTTTCATTCCATATAAAGATTCCTCCTTAAGTAGCTGTGTTCTGGTTCCTCTATTCAGGGACCAGTGAAAGAGGCCGCACGACAGCAAGAGAGAGGTAAAAATGATCTCAGTGATAAGACGCAGACAGCAGTGTGACGCATCAAATCTGATTTCCTGAGTGCATATTTTTGTCCAAACAGGAAGGTCTAAAGTGATGCTCTGATTCAATTGAAAAAGAGGTCTTTTGTGATTCCAACCAAAAAAAAAAAATAGTGGATGTTCAGATGTGTGGCAAAGTTTCAAGGTAGGATGTATTAGTAGCGCCAACGGTGTGATAAATTAGCGGCGGCGGCGGCTTTAGAGTGGGATGTGGAGAGGACTGTGAGGAGAATAAAAGCTTCATGGATGTCTCTGACAAAGCTCTGATTCACTCTATCTCGTCCATTAGTCGCCTGCATGAGACTGAAAAGGACAAAAGAGTCTGCTAACGTGTAGATAACCTGGAGGTCTCTCTCTGTCCCTTTCTTTCTTCCCTTGTTTGCATCCACTTTCCCGACATTACCGATGCTCAGCGTTTCTCCTCTCCCGTTTGCTACGGTCCCTGTTTGGAATGAACTGCGGGATCTTTGATATTTAATGGCATATAGCAAATGTTTTCAATTTCCAGCTCCCAGATCCTTACTCACTTTCATTAAGGCCAGGCCACAGCGCTGTGGCAAAGATGGTGTGATGCTGTGCTCGCTTGGGTATGAAATTATAAGAAGAAAAAAATAAATCAGTCTATAACATTTAACAGAACGTTAATGCCACGCCGTTTATACCAGAACGTTGATGTGGGTTTCTATCAGCTGACACCCACATCACTTCTTTAAAATGCATCTGAGACAATAAGCCAATGAGAAGAAGTGGTGAGATATTTCAGTAGACTGGCATCATGTTCTTGTTTGGTCATTTCCAATCACAAAAAAACGTTACTTGCATTACGTGTTGAATCTGTTTGAATATCTGACTGTCTTTGGTGGTGGCTTGTTTGCGCAGAAGTGTATTCAGACTTTTCCTCATTACATTGTTTAGCACTTGAAGTCAAAATATAATATAGTTTTTTTTGGTGAGATGCTACTGCCACCTGCAGTCCACTCGAGCTCATTGTTATTAATGATATTTCAAAAGCTAAAATGGTATCATGTATTTTATTTAAAAAAATAAAAAATAAAGCAACATATCTCTAGCATAAATAAAACATTTGACTATAAAATTTGGTGAAAAAACTTCACTATTATATTTGACTGTTACACTATATTCTAACACAGTCCTCCTTTTTACTCTAGTACTTGTTTTATCCTATTGTTGTCACTCAACATGCTGAGAGCTCAGGCAGAGGTGGGTTGTAAGTCGCCATCCATGTTCCTCAGATAAGAACTTTACATGTTGAGTGAATACAATAGGATAAAAAAATATAGGGTAGTGTATTTGAATGTTAACCAGTCATATGCATAAGTAAACAGTACTATAATAAGAGAGTAAAACAATAAAAAGGAGGAATATATTGACACATAATGTGATGTTTCCCTCAATTTACCTGTAATTGTGTTTTTATTAATTATTGCTTGCTGCATCTGCGCACCCGCCGTCCTGCAGTCTCCATCTCGCTATTATGATCTGTAAAACTGAGCTGCCAGGTGGCATCATTTAGTGAGTTCCCTCTGCCTGAAGTGACGTTTCCATGATCCAGTGACTCCATGTTTAGGCTTGAAATTCAATTGGCGGCTTGTATCAAAGATATTCTTCTTAAAGCTGAAGCAAAATTGATTTAAAAGCCTCCAACAATGCACCAGAACTTACTAATGGACTGGCCTTGTGAGGAACTAGTGAAGGTCACACCCAACACAATCACATCTTCTGCTCCATACTGACATTTAATGGCCTCTTCGTTTAGATATTTCAACTTGAGACATACATTTTGGCACATATGAGAGCAAAAGCGCTCGAGCTCTATGTCACAGACGGCACATCATGTGCGCCCACCGCTGTCCTGCCAGAACCCAGATAATAACAGCCCGTCGGGGGCACCTTTAGGAAGCGGAGGATTTGCACACATGACCACAGGATCATTTCACACAGTAATGTAAACTCAGCATGTGCATCCGCAGATAAACAGCGTGAGTCAGTAGAGAGAGTTTGGTCGATGATGTCCTCGCTGCGCTGGCCCTTCCTAACCTCCTGGAATGACTAATCTGACAGAACCTGCTTGATCCAATTGGAACGTGTCAACCATGCCGCACCAGATTTCATCATTCGTGAACGTTTCGCTCGCAGGCAGAAATGATAGGCAAGACAGGTAAGAGCCTCCACCATTATTCCATGAATAAAAAGAGATATTACAAAACAAGGTTGCTCTATATTTTATCATAATATCTATATAAAACAGCCAGACTTCTCATTGTTTATCTCAACTCTTTTATTCTCCTTTTAATCTTGCGATCACACAGCTAACAAATTAGGTGGAAAGGCAATAAAAGAGTTTTTTCTCCTTGGCGATAACAGCCTCTCGCACCTCGAGGCGCGGAATCAAACCATGATATGAAATATTTTATATTCATGTTTGGTTTATTTCCAGACAAAGTCATATCTGATCAACTGAGCGTATCGCTTTCCATCAGTTGCACTCGCAGGGTTTCTTTTTAATTGGGAACGTCAGCTTCACTTTAGGGGTGACATTTCCTCCCGCGTTTATTCATATGTCCTTTCCTGTGAGGGCATGTTTGGAAATCACAGCAACAATCATCTCATTTAGACCCCAGGACTCCACGTTAATAGTCCGCAATAATATCCTCCCGGCGCAGGTTCAGCTCGGATGATGACACGCGGGGAGAACAAAGTGCGGCGTAGTGATAAACTGTCACCCATTTGGAGCAGAATTCAGTGTGGCAGACAGGTTCTTTCAAGGGTTTAAGATAGAGGCGGAGTGCAGCACCCAGAGCCTGACACCGAAATCCCTTCACAGAAGTGAATTTAAACACACCATGACAACAAGAAATCTGTTTCAGCATCCCTGCTTCTCCTTTCAGGAGCTCGTGTGCCTCAGTACTTCAGGATTGTACACTTGTATTTACTCTTCAGGGAACGCTTCACTACATTCGCCAGCTTATTTGCGTCATATTACGTGTCCCAGAGTGAGATTTAGGCAGCGTTCCCGTTCCACGTTGCCGAATGTCTCAAGCTATTCTCATGTCTGGCTTGTAACTTTCCGCATATTTCCTTCATTCAAGACGTCTCGCTCTGTTTACCTCCAGGGAGGCCATCTTGAATTGCGTACCCGGGTGGTGAGGATCCTCCGTCTTTCTGACTTTATAAATCCTACAACAGGTGACATAATCCTGGAAGCATAACTGGGAATTTCCAAGTTCCGAGCTCAACTGGAATGCACCCTTACTATGGAGTAAACAGTGACTCTACTTTGAGTCTCTTTTGACTGATCTCCATTGACCCACATTGTATTTTGAGTTCACCATCCCATAACTTGATGTGGACTTTGACAAGCACCAACTTAAACTAACAGTCTATTGAGCTCGATGGCATGTCGTGACAAAGACATAGAAACTGAAACCAGTGACTTTGTGAAATATTGCTATATAGTTCACTTAACGCATTTGTTCTTGTAGCATTTGCTATATTTTAAAAGGCTACACTTAGGTTGTTAGCCACTCATATCATATGTCAAATGTTTTAAGCCTGTTTTTTCACTTGTTTTGATTGTATTTTAGACTGTACACTGTGCCATGACAAAATTTGTTTCCAGTTCTGCCTCAATATGACGCCCCCTCCTGGTTCCATATATGCTCAGGTGCCTGTTTTCCAGTGATGGCACTGCAGATCTGTGTTTCCTCTGTCTTCACACAAGCTGTGTGGCAGAAATTGAGTACCAGGCTTTTGACACAGTGTCATTGATCTGGTCGCTGTTAAGCTGCGGTGACACTCTCACGAATCCATTGGACATGGAGTCACAGGGAAGCAATTGACCAGACCAGAGACGCTCGCTGGTTTCGGACACGAGAGTGACGTCAAAGAGGGAGAAAAATGATGAACTGCAAAACTGTTGGGGCGTTGAGGTCAATAGACACAAGAAAGTATCATGGGTGCGATCCTCTACGCTCCGAGGACAATTTATTGGCTGAATAAACCCCGTAATCGGTGGCCATTTTTGGAAAACCCTGTCAATCGCTCATGAGAGAAGACAGAGGAAGCACACTGGTATGCAGCCAAGAAACACTGTCTCATGAAATTGTATTTATTCGTCTTCTACTGGAGCCAATCCAGATGGAATTGTGCACAGGGTTTAAATGTAAAAATGCAGTAAATCCGGTCTTAGTTAAATAAAACATCCAAGAAACATTGCTCTGATCGCAAACATATGTTATTATTTTAATTTAGCAAGGAATTTATTTATTATTTAATACACAATGAACAATTTCCTTGGAAAATGTTTGAAAACATTTTGAAACATTTCTAATAACAGACATTTTTCAGTTCTTTTTTCCATTTATTTATACTTATTTTAATGTTTCATTCTCATCTGTTATTATCCATCTGAATTATCGCAGTAGGAAGCAGGCACATATTGAATATTTTTAATTGAATCCTTTGAAAGTTCCTCCCTACATGTTGTCAAGTAAATATGTTTCACTCTTCAAGAAACCCTGCGCAGTCATTTATCTGTGAATGGCACATTAAGCACCCATTTTCTCCGAAGCCTGCGCACGTCTTCTCTTTACTGATAATGGAAAAAGATTATGCACATTCATTAGCATTATCATTAAAATCATCATTATCTTGTGCTTAGCATAATAACAGCGTTTGGACGGAATCACTTCTGCCGGCGCCTCTTTCTTCTCCTTCCACAAACTGGTGGCAAACTTGCGTCCTTTGAAGGTTTCCCTTGGTTTATTCGAGCCGACACGCAGCAGGAAAATGCTCCAGCTACTTCTGGACTCTTTGGGGAGAATTTTTAACAATAGACTATTTTTGTTTAATAAATGTAGCACTTTAAATAGCCCCAGTATGATGCTTAGTTCAATTCATGATGAAACCTAGTTCAACATGATGATTCATCTCTAGATATCGTGTTTGGATGGACATTTCTTTTTCATTTGATTTTGGATCACGGTGACGTCCTTGCTGGTGACTATTTTTACTTAAAGAAACAACAATCTTTCCCTTCATCAATCCTGACACTGGAAACACAAACTCATACTATAAATAAATAATAAAATGAATATAAAATATACCTGAATTTCAACCTGGATCTGGACATTTTAGGGTTGAATATATGGCATTATTCTGTTATGTTAGCCAGAAAAATGTGAGCCAATGATAGGGATTAAACATCGACTTGACTGATATTTGCGTGTGTATTGTTGTGGACTAATTGCTAGTTTGTGCGAAGCCCATTAGAAAGTGTCACCTCAGCATGGCCAGGGACTTTCTGGTGAATTAATCATCCCGTTTCTGCTGGTGACTGTTGTCCCCTGAAAGCCACAGGGAGACAACCACAAAGACGGAAACATAGAAGTTGTTCTGCTTGAATTATCTGAGGGTAAAAATGATTGACTCTCAACAACAAAGGGTTGATTTCCCCGAGGTTTCTGAAAGTGCTCAGCAAACGCTGATTTAAAAAAAAAAAAAAAAACATCAAATAAACACTCTAACAACAACCGACTGGTGAACAAAAGTCAGATCATAACTTCCTACCTGTGACGTAAATGTCTTCTCTGGCTCCTTCTGTGCCTGCGGGGGAGTTTGTTTCTTCAGCTCGTATCCTTAGGCTAAGGGTTTCAACAACTGAATGCATGCCTCCTCTGAGGCTTCTTATAATGGCACACCCCTTCCCTCCTGGCTCCAGTCCTCCCCTCCCTCCCTGTAAATCATCATTCACATCACCGCTGAGGAAAGGGGTGGATTTCCCCCACAGTCTCTTACGCACACACCAACCCAGGTTCGGGACATGATGACGTAGCAGGCATCGCCTACGCCACCGACTTCGTCATTACGCAGCCAACCAATGGGACTGTGGAGATACAGCACGCATCACCCCCAAAACCCCGGGTGTCATCGAACTCATCGCGACGTGGCCGACCTCCAGAAAGCTTAAAAGCGGTGGTCATATCGTAAAAAATATGGGAGGCAACCTATAGACGACGAATGTTTAAAGGCATAAAAAACAAAGAACATCACTGTCAACCTGAAGCCTTCAACTGGGGCATCATGAGTCGCAAACTGAAGACCAGTCCCGAGGCCAGCGAGGGTTTGTTTCTGATCTAAATTCACTGTGATCGGGGCTACAGACATGAGAGACCAAACATGTTGGAATGAAGGAGAAACATATGGACGGAAAAAAAATCCAAGCATTTTAGAATATAGCCAAAACTATATTTCCTGATGTATGAAAACTGAGGTGGGAAACATGAGGGACTATGGATGGGTTTCCACTGGCAGGTGGTGATAGACACAGTCCCCAGTAAGTCAATACAGGGTGATTAAAGGCAAATATGAATCTGCTTGTTGATGGTAAAAATTGAAATGAAGGGAGAGACACAGTGGAAAAGCTGACCCCATTTTGGCTGATTGAATGTGTCTCTATGAAGTGAAGTGTTGTCTTAAGGTCCTGGTTGACACAAAGCAGGCTCATGAATTAAACAGAAGGTGACTTTCAGCCATCAAAGGAAGTAAAGGTTGTGACACTTTTATAGCAGGTGGTGAAGATGACTGTGAGAGACTGGGGATGGATGGTTGTGTATTAACTTTCATTTACTGATGACAAATATGCTTTAACAGGCCATTAAGCTGGGAATCAGAGATAAAAGAATCTGAAAATATATTTATGGGATGACATTTCGTTCGTAGAGAATCTGCCTTCACCATCTTTTTTTTAATTGTTGCAGGTGACTGTCAGCGTGAAGCTCCTCCGTGTTATATGGTTTACTTTCTGTCATACCCTTTTCACTGCATCCGTTTTTTTGGAATTTTCTGGAAGAATTTTTGGCAGCCTGGTGAAACTCGCTCTAGTTTTTGTATCTCTTTAAATTACTGTAAATTAAAAATGCATGAGGCTCACGTGTAAACTACGTTTGGAAACAGGGTCCAGCATTGAGACAGACTCATGAAACAAACTGGGCAATGTTCTGAACTTAAAATTTATGAACTCCTCATATTTTTTCTTGATAATAAAATGCTGAAAATGCGCCTGCGTGTCTGAAGCTCCGACACCACAGTCGGCCTCAGCTGCTGCTTCTCGTCTCCGGTCCTCCAGGAGAACGGCTCTGTTGGCGGAGCTGCGGACAGGCAGACAGAAACAGCGCATGTTGAGCACTTTAAGGTCAATGAAACGCCTATAATGTCATTGGTTTGATGTGGCGAGGCTCAATATTTTGGCAGCAACGCTCTATAGTCTGTAAAAATCCACATATTAGCCGTGTTGTTGTATATGCTGGAGGGTTCAGAGTGCATGAAAAAAAGTAATTACGGTAGTTGAATTCTCTTCCCCTTGGCCGTCAGACTGTTGAATTTGTGATCAGCCTTTGTTGTTTGTGGTTTATTTTATTTTGATTTATTTTATTTTGTTCATGACAGCACTTTCCAAAGCACTTTCTTAGTTGGTGGGATCCCCACTGACCATGGCAATAAAGTTGATTTGGATTGTTTGCCGCATTAAATGACTTGGTGGGCCAGATTTGGCCCCCAGGCCTTGAGTTTGACACATGCGCTAAAGCATACCATATGCGAAGATGGTTACCAGCCACTGGAATAATATATAGTCATGCAGTTTCAACAATTCATAGTTGAAAACCATAATGTAGTTCGACGGCATCCACTGAAAAGTATGATTTCTTGGCTCATGTTTCATCTACAGCAGATTTTTCATTTTTTACAACATCAGTTTTATCTCTGAAAATTTGCATTCTGTTGTATTTTTTATGATTTATGATGGTCTTTGTGGGTTTCAAAGCACTCAGACATAAGATCACGACAAAGAGTTGCCAACACTGGTAAAGAGAAGCAGTGTTTAATAAATACACCACGATCATGAATCATACCCTCATTTATCGTTGAATAAATAACAGTCAAAGATGGCAAATAATGGTAATAATGTAGGTGAAACCGATCCACGTGGAAACAACTGGCCGATCCAGTCTCAAGCATGTGTTTCCTAGCTTGTGACGGATATCATCATGAGTGACGCTGACGGTCATAAAGCAACTTTCCACCTCTGGAGTTCAACTCTTTTTTTTTTTCTGCTGACGCACTCCACCGTCTCCTGCTGGAGTGTGAATGCTGGCCCTGGACCTGTGTGGGGTCTGATAGTGACGGATGAATTGGGGACATAGACAGAGCGCTCGCTGGGACGGAGATAAGGGGCCCAGCAGAACAAGCAGCTGCTGCAGAGCCTGTCCGTCATTGATATCGCTGTTATCCACCGCCTGTCTCGTGTACATAAACACCTCCTCCACCGGCCCAAGAGCCCGTGATTACCTGGAGGAAAGAAAAAGTCAAGCTCTACTTGGAATACGTCACATTAAAACCTTTTCAGTCTCACTCTGCCATTGTGTGGATGGTGGAGGTGACAAGCCCTGACAACAGCACAAAGCTGGTAAAATTGAGTCGCTGGCAGGTGCTTTGATGTAGTCATTTACATTACTGTTACCAGTTTGAGGAAGCAGTTGAGCTAAACAGCCTGAGCCAAATTTAGACGTCTGACACAAGACCACCGCTGAAAAGAAGAATTAACTGTCTTCATTTGTTTGCTCCACAAAAATATCTAAGTTTATAAAAAACAACAAATATGACTGAACCAAGGACAGAACTGTTGCTGAGAAGCAATGCATTATTCTAGTGACATGGTGAAGGCAGACTAAGTGGTTATTGTTTTGGCCTCATCTGTTGCTCACATAAAGTTCCTGTCTGGCCAGAACCTGTCGCGGCTTATTTTCAGCTGAAGACAAAACAGAGATGGAGGTGTGGCTAGGACTTCATCAACCCTGAGGAAAAGCATCGGCACCGTTGTTCTGAATGGAGGTATGTATTGTCCTGTATTATATTATCATTTTATTTTATTCTTTTTTTCCAGCCAAAGACATCCTCTACGACTCACTTCAAAGACATGCTTTAAGACAGTGGTTCTTGAAGTGAAGGGGAAAGCGTTGTCTTAGGGTTGCCACCTTTCCTTTGGAATGCGAATTTTCCATTTCTATCCCAATTTTGTGTGGTGTACATGAACTCAGCACAGTCTTATATTTCCATGCAGGAGTTCCGTAGGCTGTCCAAGACTCAACTAAGACTCAAATGGCCGTACACAAGTATGCCATCCCCGCATTAGTGACGACTATTCAGTCCAACAACTGCAACACAATAACACCACACAGCTTTGGGCTATTGTTGAAGAGACAAAAAAAGTTAATCAAAGCAGTGTTTTTCAACCTTTTTCAAGCTGCAGCACATTTGGTTCACTGCAAAAATGCAGAGGAGCACCACCAAAGGAACCTCGGCTAAAACGCAATTGTGCTTAGTTGAAAGTCCCATAGAAAATCCCTTTTAATTTGTGAAAAATTGTAGCTGCTGTGGCTGTGATTTTGCCAGGAACAAATTGCAGAAAATGTATTTGTTTAAAAATGTTTCCAGAAAGTGTTGGGCAACATGGCGAAAATATGTCATGATTTTTTATTCATTTTAAATAACTCTCAATTTTAGCATGATTTTATTCTAGACTGGAAGTTTCTAGACAAATCCTTAACATTTTTTGCCTCAGCTTGCTTCATAACAACAATGAGTCTCACTCTTCACATTTTGGTGCACATTTATTTGGTTCTGCGTTTACTTTTAGTTGCTAATTTTTACGAAGCAAACTCTGGCAGTCTCAATAAAGTCTTGAAGGGAGACATCGCATTAGCCTTTAGCTCTGTTAGCTCTGCGGCTCAGACAGTGTTTGGTTAAACAACTCAAAGTTGCGCATTTGACCGACTTCTTTGCTGTGAGTGTGTGGGAAGAGGAGAATTGCACCAACACCCCAATGTCACATCATCCACCTCTATCTCCAGACAAAGTAGGTGAAACTGGATCATTTCCCACTGCACACCTGACCGTGTTTCACGGCACATTAACGCTGAATTAAAAGTACAACGCGGGTGACACTGGTTCTTGATATTTGGTTATGTATGTCCATATTATTATTGATAATTTTATGCTCATTTGGCTCAATGGTCTTTAAGGGACTAAGAGACAAGTGGCATAAGGGTTGTTAAAACCAAAAATGAAAATGTTCTTCCTCAGTGTTCTTCATCTAAATCCAACCTCTGAATTTCCAGGGACTGCGTGTGCACAGAACCCAAGTGCGAGTGGTGACCAGCAGCACAGAGACTCGACCACAAGAATAAGATTGAGCAACTTTTTTATCCACAAAGTAACACAAATGAACCGACAGATGGAAGAACCGAAGGCGTCATTGAACAGCGAGCAACAGAACAGAACCGAGGAATCAATGTGGGAACAGAAAGTAAACAAGAATCAGAACAAACAAGAAAACACAGGAACACAATGAAGTCAATTGCTTGTGCAGTCCAAAAGGTCCGGCAACACGAGATATACACAACGGTCAGACACTCATTCGTGGTGAAAGTCCAAAGTCCAGTAAAATACAACAGAGAGTAATGTGGTGGTCAAAACTCGGGCACGGGGAAAAGGGAGGAAATAATCCGAACAAAAATAAGCCTGTGGTGAAAACACGCATGCACGGCTTAGAAAACAAAGGCAGAGAAAACAGAAAAAACTGAATCATACATTTAAGTGTAAAAGCAAGGAATCAAGGATCAGGAAGGGAAAAGACATGTTAAGGGGAGCCATGACATCTGGTGCACAGCACTGTGACAGCAGAGTATAGGAGCAGGTGAGATGACCGCACATTCAGTCCCAGGTGTGAGCCATTAGCAGGTCAAGCTCAGGTGGACAGAACACAGGAGATGAACGGACAAAATGAAAGTGTTACATAGTATTAGATAGTACTCCAGGTATTTCTGTGAACAAAAAGCTCTTTTACTATTTTGCCTTACCAGGAGATTGTGAGAAACTTAGATAATTTTCGGGATGTGGCGTGGAAGAGTCTCGGCGGCAAACATAAAAATGAGTGTTAAATGCACCTGCGATTTATTCTGAGCTCCTGTCCGCTCCTTTCTACTCATCCGAGTTATTTAATGCCCTGTTAGCCAGGGAAAACCAGTCATCTGAAACAGGACTGCTGCGGTTCACATCTTAGAAATAGGGATTTCTTTCTTGTGGGCAAAGTTCTAGCCATATATTTCCCTAAAATTGCATGGAAGAGTGATCACACCTCTGCTCCAAAATCTGCTGTGTCAACCACAGAACAGCCAAAAAAGTTTTTATTTCGTGGCGTAAGCATACGCAGTAGTGGTTTATGTGTTGGGACTAATCGATCGTCTTGCACTCATCCCAGATATTTTGTTTTTGAGGAGACTTGTAAGGCAGAATTAGGTCATTTTTAAAGACAATTTGTGTCCTAGCCATTAGGGGAGATGAAGGTAGCACATGTAGGAGAAAAGGAACAGATCATGGACATGGAAGTTGGGCACAGAGGTGAGACAAGACAGAGTGGTCAGGTTAATGTGGGTGTCTGAGGTGAATGAGGAGGACCAGCAAGAAACAGAGGAGGAGGAAGAGGAGAAGAAGAAAGAGGAGGAGGTGAAGGAATAGGAGGATGAGAAGAAGAAGGATGAGCAGGAACAGGCAGAGGAGGAGGAGAAGGTGATGCAGAAGAAGAAGGCAGAGGAGGACGCAAAGGAATAGGAGGAGGAGGAGAAGATGGATGAGCAGGAACAGCCATAGGAGGAGGAGAAGGAAATGCAGAAGAAAGAAGAGGAGGCAGCAAAGGAATAGGAGGAGGAGGAAGAGAAGAAGAATGAGGAGGTGTAAGAGGAGGGGGAGGTGAGGAAGGAAGAGAAGGATGAGGTGAAGAAGAAGGAGGAGAAGGAGAATTAGGAGGAGACGAAAGAAGAGCAGTAAGAGGAGGAAGAATAGGAGGAGGAGATGAAGGAGGAGCAGGAAGAGGTGGAGGAGGTGAAGAAGGAGGAGAAGTAGGAGGAGACGAAGGAGGAGCAGTGAGAGGAGGAGGAATAGGAGGAGGAGACGAAGGAGGAGCAGTAAGAGGAGGAAGAATAGGAGGAGGAGATGAAGGAGGAGCAGAAAGAGGTGGAGGAGGTGAAGAAGAAGGAGGAGAAGTAGGAGGAGACAAAGGAGGAGCAGTGATAGGAGGAGGAATAGGAGGAGGAGATGAAGGAGGAGCAGGAAGAGATGGAGGAGGTCAAGAGGAGGGGAAGGAGGAGGAGGAAGGAGGAGCAGGAAGAGGTGGAGGAGGTGAAGAGAAGGAGCAGGGGGAGGTGAAGAAGGAGGAGGTGTAGGAGGAGCCGTAAGAGGGTGAGGAGGAGGAGACAAAGGAGGACCAGTAAAAGGAGGGGGATGTGAAAAAGAAAGGAGGAGGAGAAGAAGAAGGAGCAGCAAGAGGAGAAATAGGAGGAGGAGCAGCAAGGAGGAGGAGAGCAGGAGGCAGAGGAGAAGTTTTCAACAAATGCTAAAGAGACGATAAAGACACCCTGATCAACGGTTGAAGAGTAACATGAACAACAAAGACCGTCAACACAGGCGCACGGCCGTCGGTTTGACTGCCACCTGACAACTGTCTTGCGACGTCTCCCTCCTCCTGTTGCCACCAGGGACCAGAGCCACAGAGGCTCCACCTCCTCCACAGTCACTTGCTTTTTAACCTCACAGCGCCGGTGAATAAGACGGAGGAGCTAATTCCAGGGTGGAGGGACAATATTTACATTGATGCTCTTTGTGTTCGGGAGCTCACCATAAACCTTTCAGGATTAAACGCTCGGGTTTTGACCTCAATCAAGGAAATAATTACCGTTGCTCCTCTTCTATTAGTGGAGTCTATAATTAGCAAATGAAGCTCTAAGTGAAAGGCAATTGCTATGAAAACAATGGTGATTATACTATAATGTGAGCGAGCAGCATCCTTTTTTGTCGTATGCCAGGAAGGCTCTGTTGAGTTAGTTGTGTGTGTTTCCCCCTGAAACTACTAGATAATATCACACTATTGTCTTCCCTGGGTTTGAAGAGGAAAAGCTCCTCCACAGATCTGTCAGGGCAAATGAGATATGATGATCGAACCAGAGGGCATTTGCTTCAGGATAAAAACGAGTCAAGTGTGACTGACTCCATCTTGCTCCAGTAATGAAGACGATTCGTGATCGGCGTCACTGATAAATGCGATGGATCGCAGGGGCGTGCGCGCGCGCGCACACACACGCTGTGCGGAGCCGCCGTTCTCTTCCACCACGTCTTTGAGTCACGCACATTGTTTGGCCTATCTGTCTTCTTTCTGCCTCGATCAAATAATGTCATCTCTCAGTCATCAACTCGTTTTTTTCTGAGATTTTTACCATTTAAATATATATTGTGTAAATGAGTGAATATTTGTGAGAAGGTTTGTCTGCGGAGCGGTGAAAGGGTTTCATCGTTGGCCATTGCACCGCTGTGCCGAACCAAGTGTAAATAAAGAAGACCATGTCTGATCCGTCTAGGAGTTATAATAGAGTAAAAAATAAAAATTGAAAGGAAAAATATCGAATATAAATAACTGTAGAACCCATTTCTCAAGTACGAACTGTGCGCACAAATGGTCTAAATAAATATTGAAAAATTCGAATTACATGCTGGTTAACCGTAGAACCAACAGCCAATCGGATCAAGCGCCTGACCTTCTTTAACCAATCAGAATCGAGATCAGGACTACGCGGGACGTTCTGAATCGAAAACGCGGAAGTCTGTCCTCAGCCGTCGTCTAGTGTTTTGATACTTCATTTACCGATATTGAAGTGTTTTCTTGTCATTATGAAGCGATAAGATCGCATTTACATAACATTTTGACTTACAACAATCATACGTCGGCGTATATGTTGCGTTATTGCGGGTAAGTTGGGTATAGCGTTTAACTCTTGTTTCACTGCGTATGTCTCTTTAAAGTCACTCGCTCAGCTCGGTAGTGTATTTCGTGTTTTCATGGTGGACATTCGTTAGAAAGATCGAAGAATACGGTAGCATTGGAGTCAGTGTTAAAGCTCGAAACTATGATATAATAGTCGTTAGCATTGTTAGCTTTGTTCTGTGCCGTTATGCCGGACTTCGTTTCTGAATGGTGTTGGATTTAAAATGATTTTTACTATTGCTATGTCACATTGGTCACGCAGATTATTCTACTTCTCTGACAGGAGCTCCTGCGTTCAATGGAGGAGTTGTACACTCTGGAGAAGGAGGTCGGAAGAGGCAGCTATGGGGTTGTTTTCGAGGGTCACATGACCAGAACAGGACAGAAAGTGGCCATCAAGCGTCTTCCTTGCTACAACCCAGAGTGTATAGAGCTTTATCTGCAGGAACTCTGGGTCATGAGAGCCACAGCCCAAAACCACGTCAATATCATTGCCCTGCATGGGTGCCTGTTGCAGACCGGACCAAGAAGCCTGAAGCCCCTCCGAGCCGGGAAGCTGCCGCCTCACCTAGTTGAAAGTGTTTTGAAGGGCAGAGTTGTCGGGGCCCCCCAGGAGAGAACCCCTCCTCCGTCGTTCATCAAGAGGAGATCTCACTCGACCACCAGACTTTTAGACCGGACCAACACCATCCAGGTCGGAGTGAAGCCGCGAGATAAGTCCCGTGTGTCTGATTCCACCACACCTCAGCGGCCTCGAAGCGTGAGGAAAAGATCAGCGCGGCGAGATGAAGACCAGTCGGCGTCCTTGGGCTCTTCTGCCCTGTGGTTGGTGATGGAGTACTGCGATGGCGGCGACTTGAATCAGTTCCTTCTGTCACGGCGGCCCGACGCTGAGCGTAACCACAGTGTGTTACGACAGCTCTCCAGCGCCGTGGCCTTCCTCCATAAACTGGGCATCGTCCACCGGGACCTGAAGCCAGACAACGTGCTCGTGTGTGACACGCCAACAGGCCCAACTATCAAGGTTCAGAGTACAAATGTACCTTTACAACATGTGAAGTAGTTTAGTCCTTTAATATTTCGTGAAACACTACATATAGGTTGTGTTTTTTGCCCTTCTTTTGCTGCACCTTTCTTGGGCAAGTACGATACTGTGGGATGTGAATCTCTCTCGAATTTATTCCCATTTAAGAGAAATGTTTCTTCGGAAAAAAAACAGTGCACCAAATGTTAATAGAACATCACAAGCCTCCCTTTTAGAGATGAGGTCCTCTGAAGGCCACAGTGTTTGTATTCTGTGATATGAATTGGCTCACGTAGTGGCGTGCTGTATTGATTTTTTTTTTTCCATCAATATTACAAGTCATAAGTGCCTGAACCTGCAGTTTAATATTCTGCCTGTTACGTCAGACTGCTGTGTTTATTCAGGCCTGTACATGCTTCATAAATGTTGCTATTAGTGCCTCCATTTCTCCTCGCCTATTTACCTTTCTGTGTGACCTACAGGTGGCAGACTTCGGTCTGAGCAAAATGAGCGCAGGCCTAACAGAGGGAGGTTTACCACGGCAGCACTTCTCCTCCACGTGTGGCTCCGACTTCTACATGGCTCCAGAAGTTTGGGGTGGACTCTCTTACACCGCGCAGGCAGACATCTTCTCCCTGGGGGTGATGTTCTGGGCCGTGCTGGAGAGGATCACTTTCCTGGAGGAAGGAAGCACGCAGGAACAACTGGGTACGTAAACAGGAAATAATATTTATTCATAGCATTTAGTCTTTCTTTTGATAACGTGAGAGTGTTTTTCTTATTTTTTCTTATTTTAGCTGCAACACATTGCCAGGTTTGCATGTATTGGTCTCATCGCGGCATAAAGAAATTTACTGGTATAAGAATATTTGCCACAAGAAGCCACATTTTTCAATTTGAATGAATTTGGTATATTACTGAATCCAATGATGGACCCATACATACATTTAAACAACAAAATATTGTTTATTTTGCATCAGGTTGACAATAGCACAATAAATCACGATGGTGACTGTATTCAAGTGTTTATATCACCTGATTTAAACTAAAGCTCTTTTAATGTCTTGAAAATATTTCTATAAGAATTTCAATTTTATAAGAATGTCAAGTACATTCAGAGTAGTAGAAACTTGTGTAGTGAAAAACATCCCTGAACAAAAGCGAACCGACTGCTTTTGTTTGCTTTTGTTCAGGGATTCCTCCATGTTTGTTGTTGTTATCATCCTCGCTGCAGAGTAATTAATCGCAACTAACTTGTTAAAGTCCCAGCACAAGTTTTTATCTAATTTTTGTGACTACTTTTCCATAAGGAAGGAATAAGAGATTGGTTTGTCCAGATAACTTCCATTTTTGTCAGTGACTTCATGCCCTTTTTAATGATGGTGTTGTCCTTCTCAAGGATTTATCTTTTATCGTTTGTTGACTAAATTTAATATGCACATGTGCACTATTTACGTTTGTTATGTTTTCATATTTATTGCAAATAAAATAAATATAATACACCTGTTTTAAGTCAAATATAATATTGTTTTCCATATTTCAATTCTTCTATGATAATGTTCATTCTAAAAATGTGGAGTTTAAAACGGAATCTTTCTTATCTTGAACCGCGCAGCAATGAAGCTGCTCTCCAGTGTGGAAAGGTTGAGTGTGTGTGAGACCAGGCAGGTTGATGACGCATCGCACTGAATGGAGTTTGACGTAATTAACTGGCACATATTAAAAATGTCAGATTCTATACATCATGCATTCATCAATGTCAGATTGTTAATAACACATTGAAATGGCACGGAGATGAAGGATGCGTTTAACCTCCACAGATTCTGGCACATTCAACAGCTTTTCTGTTGTTTTTGGGGACTTGAACTTTAGATCTTCACCCGATCTTGTGTTCTTCAGTCTTTGTGGTGATGATGATTATTATTTGTCTTTTATTATCTATTATATTATCTATTATTTGCAGGTTTAACATAACGTTTCATTGAGATTATATTCCGTGTCTGATTCCTGTCCTCCTTCAATAAACCACGTCTACAGCGGCAGCTGTGTCGTCCACAAAAGTAATGAAACGTCTGGGCCAAAAAACGTTTTATTTCATCCAGAGAATCGTTCTGCCACAGGAGTTTTCCTGTTGGCAGCAAGTGTCTAACACATCAAATCTAGTGTCAGAGAAGCTCCTGAGTCAGTGATGCTCTATTAGCTGAGTGAAAACAAAAGAGCTAAAAAATGGGATTCAGTGAAGCTCAGACCACCGTCCCCTCTGAAGAGAATGGGGGAAGGCAGCTCTTCCCCGACACATAAAATGGTCCATTATTTTACTTTATCCTTTCAGCAGTGTCGCGCCCACGCTGATATCTGACTTGGCAAAAGATCAGAGGGAGACCAGCACTGTTGTTTATCTCCGCTCCTCTTGTATTTTCA
The DNA here is from genome assembly GCF_027744825.2 of Synchiropus splendidus. Lineage (NCBI taxonomy): Eukaryota > Metazoa > Chordata > Actinopteri > Syngnathiformes > Callionymidae > Synchiropus > Synchiropus splendidus. The sequence continues at coordinate 11,013,191 of NC_071345.1, read as the reverse complement.
GGAACGTCCAGAGACGTCCCACAATTTGCTGTGAGATTATCCCGTAACTTTTCTTGGAAATGTTACAGTCAAAAGCAAATGGCACAGTGGAGAAAACATGCTTCCCCTTAATCTTGTTTTTTGAGGTAAAATATGACGTACAGCTCCAATAGATTTAGATATGTCAGCGTAAAGTTCTGTCAAGAAGATGTCCGTGGTCTGAAGTCTTAAATCTAAAGTTCAAATCTTGACTTCACTGCCGGCCTCTGTTATCAGAAGGGACCGTCTGACTGGCGGTGCGTTCAGGGACCACTTGTCCTAATGGTTCCTTGGTTCCCTCCGCAGGCGCCTACGTGTGCAAGGGTCGCTCCGGCTGGCTGATGCCGCTCGGCGAGGCCATGTGGGAGAACGCCGACACCCAGCTGTGCATCCCCATGAAGTCTAAAAGGGCGCCCCCACTGCCGCCCCCTCCCGGCCCGGCCATGTGCGCCCTGCTTTTAGACATGCTGGCCTCAGACCCGGACTGCCGACCTCCCGCCGACCAGCTGCAGACCCGAGTTAACGCCGCTCTGGACGAGGACTCCCACTGACAGGAGCTGTTCGGGCAGGAATGACCACTACATGGGTGTCTTCCCTCCCCCAGCTGCAACGCTCATGCAGGGCATGGGACCACTCATTTGGGACCTCTTGAATTTGCAGACGGTGCCCGAGATTAGACATATTTACAGGAGCGAACTGGCTTTGTCTGCTTGGACCCTGAATGGAAAACTCTGGACCCCCGACTGCACTATATGTGCGTGCCTCAGATCCACTGGGACCATCTTGAGTACTATTTGATGTTTGTTGACGTCAAAGGCCTTTTTATAAATGTATGTATTTTTTACTGGTGACCACATGACACGCAAAAGGATCAATGAAGCAGCTTTTTTAAAATTCCTCTTTTTTATATAAGAGTCAAACGCTTCGTTGTTCCTTATGAAATACTGCTTACAAACTAATATAACCTTTAACATACTTGAATTTTTTTTTTTTAGGTTTTCAAGTGGAGGGTAGAATGAAACACGATTTAAACTCTGGCAGGGGAATGTTTGTTTTAAACCCCATCGTTCTCCAAAATGCACCAAAAATGTTGCTCGTCCATTCAAGGCATTGCAGCAGCACCTTTCTATCTTGACTTAGTGTTTTCCTGTGTTTTTTACCTCCATTTTTTTTGTGTGCGTGTGTGTAATAAATGGAAATGCGACCTATTTTTGTTAATTTTGAATGCCAGTTGTGGACTTTTCTGAAAATACTTGTCTTTGTAGATGAAAAGTTCAATAAACCTAATCTATTATGAAGCGGATTTCTTTGTGCATTTTTTTGTTTTAAAAGTTGAAAATGTGCCCAAGTTTCTAGTGCTTCTACTCCACTTCCTTCAAAATCATATGAATGAAATAACATTTTCAGAATGGCAGCTCTTTAAACAAGCACGGCTGCCGTCACTTTTAAACCGAGGTGTTGATCTTTAACTGCAGAGTGAAGCTCACTGTGACTAATGATGGCTAATACACCCGCAGCCTCCTAACAGGAAATTAAGAGCAGCTATTAGCGGAGCTGGCGATCACATCCCTGCAGTCTCCTGAGCTGTTGTGACTGCTCTTCCCTCTTGGTCGTCCACTTGTGTATTATGTGAGCTGCTTCTTGAAAGGCGCATCACATCCAATGAGTGTTGCATGTGATTTCATTTTAGATGTCATTTTAGATTTTCGAGACTGGCGTAGTTTTTTGGGGGGGGGTCTCCTGAATATCCTCCCCAGTTTCTGGCAAAGCAAGTCGTGACAAAAAAACAAAACAAAAGAAAACACTTTTTATGACCCCTTTTCATCTCAGCAAAATCCATGAGTCGAAACAGAATCTCAGGAGAAGAAGCTGAATGGTGGTTCCTTAGACCGGATCTGGGCATCGCCCGAAACAGCCAGGATGACCTGATCTAGCATAAAGTAAAGACGGCGGGTCAACTCTGCTCTCAGTTTCAGGACCCAAAAAAAGGAGTCATGAGCTTGAGTGACTGAGCTGAACACTGTCACAAGAAGTGCGACCCTTTTTGTCGCAGATCTCACAGAAGCCAGCTGTTTTTACAGTGTTATCTCTTAGGAGTCACTCAAATTCCTGACTAGAAGAAAGTGATCTTGAGGTTCTTCACCGTCATGTGCCTTATCTGCAGCCCCTTCACTCATCGTACTTGCTCTCCAAAATTAAGTATTTGCCTCCGAAGTGAACTCATAAGACTTTCCCTGGTGCTTAAACCAAACTCTTGTTCAGCACAAATCTGCCCAGCGCCGACTCAGCGAGACTTCTAGGAGGAGGGGCGGTCGAGGGGGAAGACCTTGAGGATTTTTTTTTCCTTTCTAAAGCCCAAAGAGCAGGCGTGGAGCGATGCCTTAAATGGGCTCCTCTGGAGTGAGTCAGGGTGGGACGTCAGGCGGAGGCCCACACGTGGGATGTGAAGCCCTGATTTTCAATCTCATTCTTATGATCCATAATCCACCTTATTGCAGCCGTTCCTTCACCTGCTTCCTGAAAGTGACGCACAAGACTGACTCATAATGGCAGCGTAACTGGTGACCAGTGAAACTGCAAACCGGGGGACGATAAACACTTTGAATAGCTGGTCCACCACTGCATTTATTGAAGTGATTATGTTTGAGGTCATTATAGGTCACATAAATCTCGAGCAGCATCTCAATATTTATTAAAGCTGATATTCTGTTGCATGGACGTTGTTTACGTCATGAACATGTTAGCAAATCTTATTTTATCTAAATATAGGTAGTTTCCTGGCCTTCTCTCAACAGTCACTTTGACTGATTCAATAAAAAAAACACAAAAAAAAACAGTGTTGGTAATCGAATTTAGCCGCAGTTCCACTACAGGCTTCCCAGCCTGCAGGGGGCGCTAAGGTCTTCACAGCTGCGGACCACAATGGGGATGTACCGTTACATTTTCTGAGGTCCACGTTATGTGCTGTGAGGGACTGTCAAACCTGAAGAGTTTTTTTTTTTACTTGAATAAACCTGAAGATTTTTTTTTTACTTTAATAAACCTGAAGACTTTTAATGACAAAATATAATAATAATAATGTCTGTTAAAACAGAAATATGATTGCAAGGCACATAAGTATAAAATGAAATAAATCATCTTTTTTTGAAGGACAAAACATTTTTGGGTCAATTGAAAGAAATTTCCATTACTCTTTAAACTACAATATTATATAATTCACACATAAAAAGAAAAAAATAGAAGAGTCATATTTAGAATTGATGTCGTCATGACGAATAAAAATGGAGATTATTAACAACAGGGTTTTAGTTTAACTGTTTTAAACATTTCTGGACGCTTGGCTTCATTGTTTGACTCTGACTTCATGAGGGCCACAAGCTAAGGGCCTCAGATCTTGATGGACAGATGAGGCATCATGGAACAGTATTGCAGGGTTGATAGCGCTCTCTTTTAAATTGAGTTAGTTGTTCAAGGCCAAACATTGTACAGGAGACAGTGCCACTGTTTCATGAAACCTCATCCACCCTTTAGACCATATGTCAAGAGACCAGTTGGACATGTTGGTGATGGAGATTCCAGGGGAAGGAGCGGAGGGAAGGGGGCGAATGGAGGATAGAGACAGGAGGATGTGTTGCTAAATCAAAACAACATGACACAGGCTGAAAATTGGGCATCAGGTCGGAGGGTCTTAAATATGTAAGGTCACTGTAAGGTCGGGCTCTTCGTGACCAGGTATTGCTGAGTTCAATAGGCAGCTCTCAGTGATGGGAGCAGCGGCGTCAGATGAGCCAGTAAAACACTGTGATGGGGCAATTATTGGGGGTCTGCTGCGAGGGCCTGCCCTCTTGACACTGAGGAATACATTAAACAGGAAGCCCCCGAACAATAGCCTTCTGAGGCACTATACTTATGTTTGGTTACTTACTTTACATTGACTGAAAAATATGGAACATATTTGTCCTGTTTTTATTGTTTTGCCCCCATATCCTGATTATGTATTTTTTTTTAATTTAATCAATATTTTCAAATGATCTTTGGATCTTTTTTCCATATATATTTTCCATACATACATTTACACACACACATTTACACACACACACACACACACACACATATATATAATGTAATATTTTAAAAAAATGTTACATACATTTAAACAACAAAATATTGTTTATTTTGCATCGGTTTTGAGATGATTTAAACTAAAGCTCTTTTAATGTCTTCCATTTTATAAGAATTTCAAATACATTGAGAGTAATGGAAACCCTGGCCGTGGTGTAGCGAGAAATAAAAAAAATAAATAAATAATATATATATCTATATATATGTGTGTGTGTGTGTGTACATTTCTTTTCATTTTTATATTATATATTTAACTTTTATTTTTATTTTTTACATTACAGAGCACTAGCTCATATGCTCCCCGATCTAAAGTCATTTTTATCACAGCCGTATTGAAAATGCCATTGAATATCTTCCAGGGTATTGACACCGTTTCTGAATATTAACTGCAATGATACAATAAAAAACTGTGCCTCTCATCATCCACTCATCCGTAGTTGAATCAGTTTTGAATGAAAGCTTGATTTTGAGTGCAGCATCAATTGCCCTTAACAGACACATCACAATGTGTTCAACTGAAACCAGATATGTGTTGTCCAGGCACTGGAGGCGCAGAGGAGGTGAAGATATGCATCACAGCAGAATTTATTCCTTGACAAATAAAAAGTGAAATTCTCATCGTGATCACCTTTAGACGGCCACTGTTTACCCTCCACCACAGTGTCCTTATCTAAACAGGAGTGTGGGGGGGGACACAAGTCGGCGTCCCCTGCTTGGACATTATGCAGCAGCCATCATGGTGAGGCTGAACACAAGTGTGTGCTGGAGCAGATAAAGCAGCGCGGTGACTCAGTCCATTCCAGGTGCGCACAGATCCTTCACCATATACGGACCCTCCAGCTCGTAGCCCAGCTTCCTGTAGTAATTCCTGGTTCCCACACCTGGAACAGAACGTAACCACAACAGTGAAATATGTGGAGGGAGTTCTGTGATGTTCTGTTAGTCAAGGGAGGCGCGATCCTCTGAGGCTGAGTCATGTTTGGAACAGTGGGGACGTGTGGTGGTGTCAGACACCAGCTCGACTTACTGTACATGAGCTCAGCACACATCTTCATCACGGTCCTCTAATGAGTCATGAGGGCTCCTCATTAAAACCCTCACCACTCAAAACGCTGAGAACAGCAACTGCGTCAACAGTCTGCCATCACCAAAATTACGCCTGGAGAAGACAACTGAACTCTGGAGAGCAGCGGAATGACACAAGGTTTCAGGGGAGGTGACTCTCACCGGAAATGACGGCCAGTTTGGAGGAGCCGTGCTCCTCCCGCGAGATCCTCTCCGCTTCTTCCATCAGCATCATCCCGAATCCCTGAGCGGAGACAGGCCCTCAGTCGGGTGGCCGGCACTGGGCTCCATACGGAAACACACCTGGTGCTGGAACTTGCAGGGGTCTCTGCTGCTGACGGGAACCACGCTGCCGTACACGTGCAGCTCCCGGACGATGGACACGCCTCCTTTCAGCTCCGGGCGGAAGGACTGCGGCGAACAGCGGCGCAGACGCAGCAGGCCGATGAGGATGTCCTGGTCTGGGTCCTCGTAGGAGAGGAACGTTTCCCAGCCGCCGTTGGCCACGTAGTCTCTGCGCACCAGCTCCACCTGGTGGAGGACACACGTCTCTACTGTCCACGCTCTTCAGAAACCAGGGCTGAAAACCATCCAACTCCAGAGGTTACCTGGTAGGGCCGGACTTTGTGGTGGATCTCTTGAATGCCGACTTCTCTGGTGCGCACATCTCGACACTGCACACAAAATATATCCTCCCCTTCGTTACAAATCATGAATATGTGAATATTATTATTATTCAACTTGTAACGGCCTGTGTTTAAAACAGAAATATCATTGCAAGGCACATAATTATAAAATAAAATAAATCATTTTTTTGAAGGACAAAACATTCGGGGTCAATTGAAAGAAAATTCCACTACTTTTTAAAGTACAATATATAATTCACACATAAAAAGAAAAAATAGAAGAGTCATACTTAGAATTGAGGTAGTCATGACGAATAAAAATGGAGATTATTACCACAGAGTTTAAGTCTAGCTGTTTAAAACATTTCTGGAAGTTCAATTTCATTGAGTCACTCTGACTTCATGAGGGCCACAAGTCAAGGACCTCATCTCTTGATGGATCAATGAGGTATCATGAACCAGTATTGCAGGGTTGATGAAACATTGATCTTGACAGCGCGCTCTTTTATATATTAAAATACAAACATCAGCTCTCGGAAGATGTCGCCGTGATCCAGGTGATTTATTCATATTATATTCATATTATATATATATATATATATATATATATATATATATATATATATATATATATATATGGGTATCGATACCGAGTTTGCAATACTGTTATCATGAAAGCCTACTTCTGCATCTCTTTGATTTCTGTCTGCTGTCTTGCAGAGGGGACGGCAACACTTGAGCCCTCCACCCCCTCCCCCACTGCGTCCGTGCTCACAGAGGTGTGTGAGTGAGGGGGCTTCAATTCTACGCTCCAGCAGCTCCCATCTCCACTCAGCAGGTTCAGAAATCACTCATCTGTTCTCATCACTGGCATATATGTAAATTAATTTTAAGCTGCTGCCAGCACCTGAGTTCTCTGGGCGGGTTCTGGGACACGCCCCGGCCCGAGTCGTTCTCTTCCGATGCCAGTCTCACCTCAGTGCCCATGTCCTTCATGCGGGCCAGAGCCAACTCTCTCAGGTTCCCGTGCTCCACACCGGAGCTCACCAGAGGCATGGGAATGTCCCTGAGGGAGGAGGAGATGTGAGATGTGAGACTAGACTACATACTGTAGATGGGGCTGACAAGAAAAGACTAGAAAATACTGAAATTCATCAGCGCTTAGCTATCAAATTCAAAAATAACATTTATTTATATTACTTTAAACTTATTTTAAAATAAAAATAAGCAGATCTTGAGCATGTAACTATTTTCTTTTTTTTGTAGCAGAAGATTTTAAACATATTTTTTAAAAAGGCACCTTATTTGATGTCACCAAACTTCTCTCCTGTGGGGAGACATTTTTAATGTAAATAAACCCTGAATAATTCAAGAACGTAAGGAGAAGATTTGAGCCGAAGTCTAACGTTTATGGCCTGCTGAAAGTTGGATTGGATTTTAGAGGAAGAACAAGGTATAATAAAATAAAATTAAAAATCTAAAAAAAAAGAACTATGAAAACTACTGATGAAAAAAAGCTTGAGTTTGTAAACATTTATGTTGCTCCTTTATTGAGGTAGTTAACTTCACAATGCAAAACAACTTGACAAGTTTACCTCTGCACTCGATAGACCCGAGTCCAGGGCGGCACCAGTGCCAGGATTCGTGCCACCAGGTCGACCAAAGAGCTGGGCGTGTAGCTCTTGTAGCGTCCGGTCTTCCAGAGCTCGTATAAACCGGTTCCTCTGATGACCAGTGTGGGGTAAAGCTTTAAACCATCAGGCCTGAACGCGGGGTTCTCAAAGAACTCCTGGAAACACAGGTCCACAAAAACACATGAAGATCTCGGCCAACTGGAATGACGGACATACAGACTCAGAAAACCAGGGACAGAAAACTCCAGCGCAGAATCATGGACGTATGAGTTGAGGAGAGAGACACAAATCCATACTGCTTTCTTTCTCCATCTACAAAATAAAAGTCTTCAGCTGTGGCCAAACTAAAACACAGCATAGCTGCTACTCATGGTAGGCAAGTCAAAAAAGACTTATTTCAGTTTAAAACTAAGATAAGAATCCATTCATTTTGATCTAAAATCTGTCCCACTTCCTTCTCTCACACATTGAAACTTTCACCCGTCCTGAGTCAACTGGTCTTAAAATAAAGACAGACAAATGTCTTTTCTCATTCTATTTGGAGAATTACTGTCCGATCCTACACAGCGTTAAAGCGCCATAAAATCGGACCATTAGCCGAGCGGCCCGGAACAACATTAGCGTCGGACGGAAAGCCGTGTGACGCCGGCACCAAACACCAGAGATGTTCAACAGAAGCAGAGAAACGAGTGTCCAGCTTAGCACCGGCCGTGAGAGAGTCAGTGTGATTTCCAGTCATTCTCCTCCCCTCTGTACCATCATGCTCAGAACCGTGAAGATCTGGAATGGAGGCACATTCTCCAAAATAGGCTGCATTATCAGTGTGGCATGATCTCGCTGGTCACGGCTCATAAGCTCAGGAGGAGTCCCACATGGCCCGGCACTAAACCCGAGGCAGGAGAGGAGACGTGACGCGCTGCAACACCACAAAGCCAAGACACCACTCCGGATTGTATCGCAGCGTCTGCAGGACAGGCACCTTGTTAAAGACGCCTCTGTTGGGGTAGCCAGCACCTGGGCCGCAGAGATAAGTGGAGCTTGGAGGAAGTTGGAATTGAATTATTATCAGTTGGACGGCGAGCTCCGCTTCGTCCGAGGGTGACACGGCCTGACTCGGACGCTCTCGCACTGATCACAAGGCTCGCGCTTTGAGATTATTAATGCAACAAAACATCTTCATTTGGGTTCCCCCGGCGTGACCGGTGCTCCAGATTCGGAGGCTCCGCAGGGTTTGCATCATGTCTCTGCATTCCCTCTGAAATAAATGTTGAAAGCAGACGCAACATGTGAACTCATGGGATCCCATTTCCTCTCCATTCATCGTATTTTTATTCTGTAATCCGCTCACTCTCAGACCAGGAACCCCACTGAGAACTGGAGCCAAGAAAAAAGGGACAAACACCCATACCGACGTTCGGAATTCAACCCATGTAGGCGAGTCTCCTTTAAGATGCCACCACCATTTCTCAACTGCACAACTTACACGCCATTTTAATGTAAAGGCAACAGAAACAAGCTTCCTTTTCACTGACCAAGTCACACTCATCGTGTGGTGCTTCATCCCTTCATTGGACGTGACAAGTCCTGAATATTCAATATGCTTTCAAGCCCTTCCTCTCCCACTATATGAATTTGCTTTCATATAGTCAGAGCCCCTAAAATATTGATATTTTTGAGTGCAATTAATCAAAATGGCTTATGCGTACGCACTCCAGTGCGCTCTTTACAATGTTCTTTTTTGGGTGTTCAATGAAGCGCTGAGCCTTCTAAATGAATAAAAATGGAAGGCTGATGTAGCTGCTCCCTCTGGACAATTAAGTTCTGTTGTTGTTCAGGAAAAGCTCCACCAGCAACTCTGTTTTGGTCTCGTATTTAACACATAAATGCACTGCTTTTGTGGATTTAAGTGGGGGAAAAAAAACAAATGAAGATTTATCTTCAGTTTTTAACAACTGGAGGCCCGAGGGCCACATGAGAGCCAGGAGAAACTTCACAAAGGCCCTTAGAATTACAAAGTGAAACTGTTGGCGATGGCTCCAACCTTGAAGAGTTCAAACATTTATTCTAGTATGTCTTGAACGATAAACATCTAATGCTAAATTTTGCCGACTCGCCAGTGACCAACATTGAGCAAAGTCTCTTTATGTACAAGCAACGTTTAAAGTTTAGCTTGAGATGACCGTTTTCTTTCACTTAATCCTCTCACAGAGCTTAGACTGTTGCATTGCATTTTGGGATTTGCATGAGTTACGAGGGGGCTTATTCCCAACAGACCCTTGATTCTAGAGTTGGGGGATATAGTATATATATATTATAATATATAGGGTCTAATATTCTGGAGCTCATTCCCCTAGTGGGGTCAGTGGGCAACAATTCCAGCTCCATAAAAGGCAGGGTCCATCGCCAGGCACATATGGACAAAGAAACACTCACACAGAGTCACCTATTCTTCTTCTTCTTTCTCTTTCGGCTTCTCCCTTCAAGGGTGGCCACAGCAGATCATCCTCCTCCACCCTGTCCTCTGCTTCCTCTTCTCTCAAACCTACAAACCTCATGTCCTCCTTCACCACCTCCATAAATCTCCTCTTTGGCCATCCTCTCCACCTTCTGCCTGGCAGTTCCAACCTCAACATCTTCCCACCAATCTACTGGCTCTCTCTCCTCTGTACATGTCCAAACCATCTCCATCTAGCCTCTCTGACTTTGTCTCCTAAACACCTGACCCACATGTGCTGTCCCTCTGATCCTATCCATCCTGCTCACTCCCAGAGAGAAGCTCAGCATCTTCATCTCTGCTACCTCCAGCTCTGCCTCCTGACTTTTCCTCAGTGCCACTGTTTCCAAAGCACACAACATTGCTGGCCTGACCAATGTGTTGTACACCTTCCCTTTCACACACACAGAGTCACCTATTCATTTCTGTTTTGGCCTGTAGGTGGAACTCAGCGGAGCCCTAAGCCCAGCTCCTGCAACACAGAGGCATTTCCAGGTCGAGAGTAAAAGATAGTGCCACGTCTCCTTCCACCGAGTCTTTACAAAGGCAGATACAGTGTCTGCACAGGATCCTTGTCTGAACCACTTCACACATATGCAACTTTTTAAGTGAATAAATCAGTCTCACCATATTTTTCCGCATTTTATAGTAGTTTCGCTTGACTGTTTATACAAGCATATTATGCAAAATAATCCGAATTTCCTATTATCATTCAGCCACATTTGCCCATGTGCGTCGGTCTGATCACTAAGTCGCGCTGCTCCCCTGCGGGAGAGTCGCTCCATCCTTTTTTTATGATCCTGGGAAACATCCAGGAATGACGCTGCTTTGGAATCCTGGAGTCAAGACGTTCTAGGACATGCATGATTCCCCCTCTCTCCAGGAGGAGGCTTTTCATGGAAGATTAGAGATGATGTGGAGCAGCAAAAGGGGAGGGGTTCACACTACTTTTTACCATCTGGAAATGTCACTCTGATAAGAAGAGAGGAGGCCGAAGCAGATATTAGATAGATGAAGCGATAGCAGATATACGGGGAGAGGGAGTTGAAGAAAGGGACCAAATGAAAAGTTAAGATTGGAAAGGAGAGAGGGGAGAGATAAGGGAGAGAAGAATTGAGGAGGAGGCACAAAGGCGAGAAAACAGGGAGAGCAAACATGGGCCAGTGGAGACAGCAGAAACAAAAGGAACAAATTACAAAAGAGGAGGAAGAGTTGAAGGAGAGAAAAGACTCTGAGGGCCCAACACACATTTGTTGTGTGCCAACCTGCTGCTGCCCGACAGATTAACCGATTATCTCACACACCGGCGCGCGCCGATAATGTGACAAATTTGGAGAAGGACACGGACTCTTCACAGACCAGGAGGAGAAATAAAGTCCATTAAACACAAACACACAATAGCTCAGCCCCTTCAGCACCTATTTTAAAACAACCGGGACGATTTTGTACGGATTTGGAACAGCAAAACAAAAACAGCTGAATACACAGGTGGAAAATCCCATTGGTTACACCGACGGCTCTGTTTTGGAAACAGGTGGACTGTTAAGGGAAAGTTGGAGACAAGCTTAAGTATCTCTGGGTCTTAGTCTGTGTATATACAATGGTGGTCCTGAGGAATGCCCAAAAAAGAGCCGAGCCAAAACGCAAAGTTCTTGAAGACAATCGATGTTCCATCTTTCACCTGTGGCTGTAGAAGGAAACTGGATATGCGACATGGTGAGAAGCTCAAAGCTAGTAGCAGTAGCTTCAGCATCATGTGAGGATGTGTCCCCCAGATATGGAGATGTAACAGGCATGACTAACAGGGAGGGACAAACCCATGACATGCAAGAGATAATGACCCATATTTTTTAATATTGTACCTTAACTTAAAAGTTGCTTATTTCATAATAATTATTACAAAAAAATAGTTTTGCTCTTTTGCTCAGAATTTTGTTTTTTTCTTTTGTTTTCTATAATTATACTGCAGCAACAATGTCCACTCAGGTGCCTGAGACAAAAAGGATAAATAGCCACAGTGATTCTTAACCCTTAAACATAATTTTTTTGTTTTACACCTCTGGGCCGTAAGACACTCAGTTTAAATGCATTTGCCACATATGGTGGCAGTAGAGTGACACTGAATTGACTTGACAGCTGCAAATTTGTGATAGTTACCAAGTATGGAGAAGTTTTGAAAAGAAAAAAACTGATGCCAAACGTTTTCATGAGAGCAACTGTCTGTGAAAAATGTATGATGATACTTTCATTCGCACTTTACTTATATCTTCTTTAGAGTTTATTTTAATTTTATTTAATTATATTAGTTTTATTCAGAATTTTACTCATAAGGTACAATTTTATCAATTCTCTCAACAGTTTGCATCAAGAGTATTTTTGTTTTCTGTTTTTCCTCAAGAAAACTTGATGAATATGACTTGCGCCATGACTTGCTCCATGTTATTTGACAAGGTTTTAGTAGGTTTACGTATATAACTTGAATGGGCCCGGGCCCATTTGTTCTGTAAAAGCTGGGCCCCGAGATCAAAACAGTTAAGAAGCCCTGATTTAGAGCATGGAGGCAGGGTGGTGACACATTCTGTACTCCGGGAGGTGACCACAGATTAATCCTAGTTCTGACTGAATCAAACCAACTAAAGGAGCAAGGATTCAGCGGTGGATCCTTCCGAGCGTGTAACCTGCAGTCGTGCTGGGAGGGAGGGTTTCCAATTTCTCACAGCGGCGCTTCCAATCACAGTCATCAAGTGATACTGCAGCTGTCTGACATCTGACAGCTTCTTCAATCCAGTCACATCACAGTTGGGACGCGTCTTTCCCAGCCTCTCTGATGCTATTTCCAGATGCTAAGCGTAGAGCCAAGCTCTGACTACACCGCCGTGTCATGGGAAACAGTGACGCACTCTGATGCAGAGGAACGATGGCTGTCACAAACAATAAACTTAATGGCCGCCATCGTGCATCACTTTTTAGTCAGGAGTCTTTCTAGGCTTTGTTGCTTGTTTTGCTTTCGACTATATCCAGAACTTGTATAATAAAAAAGGTGTGCAGACGACAAAACACTTCCACAGCAACCCTGACTTTAGTGAATGAAATTTAAAGTATCAGACTTTACCATACAGAGAAAACAAAGTTTTGACTTGACAAAATACACCAAAACACCCCAACACACAAGGCTGTTATAACAAAAAAAATGGTTTGAGGTGTGTTGCTCTTGCTTCATCATGTCGTGGCAGTAAAAAGTAAAAATAACATGGGATGCTTATATTTTGATACGTCACTGAAGCTTCGGAAGGAAGATGCTGCAATAAAGACTGCACTCATAAACAGCCCATAAAGGCATCTTCTGATGCATGAGGTGCACATTAACAGTAAACATTTACTTCAACGTCATTCAGAACTAAGAACTGAATAAAATTATCATTATTTTTTCTAAATTCAAATTCCTTTTAGTGCTCATTTGAACAGCATTTATTTCCCCTAAAATAAATAACTGAAATATATTGGGGGTTAAAATTATCCTAAACAAGTGATCATCAAAAACAAAATGTATTTGAAAATAATATATGTCATATATTGTCATGGTGAACAGTTACTTTATCCTATTTTGTAAGTCGCTTTGTTTTTCTTCAGTCCTTCACCTTCACTGCCACTCACATTAGTCACAGTATATAAAGTAGCCCCACAGGAAATAAAATTTTTCACCTCTGATTTAGTGAGTTCTGGACTGTGGGAGGAAACCGGAGTGTCTAACTAGTATGAGGAGTCTGAAGATGGAACCTAACTTACGATAAACTGCTCCACATCTCGCTCCATGCCGACGTTGGGAAGGTCCGGCATCATGTGAGCGACCACTTTGAAGCCGGCGTCTTTGGCCAAGTGGAAAGACTCACAAACCGCTCGCACCGTGTGACCCCTGCAGATGAAAACACAACAAACATAGAAATACTGTAAATCCCAGTTCATTCCACTGTCATTAAAGGCCACACTGACCTGTTGGTGTCACGTGCCACGTCCTCGTACACACTCTGAACCCCGATCTCCAGCCGGGTGCAGCCGTACCCCAGCATGTCCCCCAGGTGGCGCTTCAGGCAGTAGTCCGGCCGTGTCTCGATGGTGATCCCCACACACTTGGTCTTACTGCGCTCGGAGTACCTGCAAACACCGCAACCGTCTTCAACAGAACTTCTCAGGTCGCCATAGAAGCAAGCATCACTTAGAAGGATAATTTTACAAGCCGCCAGTTTGGCTCGCCTCATTATCCCGACGTCCAACATTAACCCCGTCATTAACGCCGCTCACCCACACAATTAATAAACAGATGGCTGCCACAGAATGATGTGTACAAAGCAAAAATGTTAAATGGGATATTAATGAGTTTAATTTTTGAAGTAAATCAGTACTCTTGTTTAACATCCACAGCCCCAGGGGAAAAAAAAGAACTGTGAATTAATCTTTGATCATTCAGAAATAATCGATCATTGATGATAATAATCCAATGTATTCATCCACTGCCCTAAACTCACACAGACTTCAGTTATGAAGCTACTGAACCGGAGGTGATCTAGTCATGAATCCAACTTTTGTTGTGTGTTTTAGCTGCGTGGACCAGGAGCAACAACTGTGTCTGACTAAAGGAGCGCGAAGGACGTCAACTGAGTGAGCTGTCAGTGGATGATGGATGGCTACTGAAGAGATAAGGCTTTAAAATAATGACTTCATGCTTGTCCTTGTTTGAACCGCACATATGATAAGCGTGTCAACGGTACAATTAAAGTTCATATACACAGAGCAGCGCGTTGCTTTAATTCATGTGGTCGCTGCAGAAGGAGTCGCGGGGGCAGCAGCAGAAGTAAGCAGCCCAGCTCTTTGATAGAGGCAATATATGCCAGTTCTAGGTTTCAGCTCACAGCGGGACACTTGAGCAGAAAGCAGCATGTCCAAAACATACCCTTCTCAATGATCAATAGAAAAGCCCACTCAAGCCGGAATTCAACCTGCAACTTCCTGCAGTGATGCAGCTGCCTTTTAATGGCAAACCTATTTCAAATGTCATCGAGTAGTTGGAGCCAGTTTCATCAACTTCCTTTCTGAGTCACAAAACATTTTTTTTCTCTGAAAACCTTAAGCAGCATGATCAAAGAGTAGAGATGTGAGAATTGTGTAAACAGAACACACGCAGACGGCAGGAACATGCAAATGCCTCTGCCGCATCAATGTCGCTTATGTGACGGAAAGACTCTTTTGTGTATCGACGGCTTCAAACAGCCTTTCAGAGTCAAATTCTGCGCATCAATTATGCCGAAGGTCACATTCCTGCATCACAGTACAGAGACACTGTATGCCTTCAAATCTTTCTCACAAAGTAAGACAACAGCAAAAACTTTACTTTTCTTTTGAAAGTATCCACCATGTTCTGGGACTTAATGCTGAGTTTGCGATAAAATAAAACCTTGAAAACCTCGACCCACAAGGCCGTCAAGCTCACACTATAGCTGTGCGTAGACCAGGACTCATTTTAAAACAATTGCTTTCCGGAACCCAGCTGCCACCCGCTGTTCTATTGAGCTCATTGCTACCAATGTTATTTCAAAACAGAATTAAAAATACATCGATTAAAAATATGAAAAATGGTAGAGGAAATATGGGCTCATGGGTGCTTTTGTAGTTCAAAACCAGATTCAGACTTCCCCAGCACTGTGTCAAATGTGAGCGCAGAGAGACTCATCTAATTGTCCATTTTTCTAAAATTGATGGGCAAACTTTCACACTTCTCCGCACCCGGATCGCCTCTGACACAACTTGAGTCATTGACTGCGACGGCGAAGACAACAGACGTAGCCCCCGCATCTGCCAGCATCCATTTTCTCCACTCCAGCTGCTCCAATGACCATTACCCGGCCCCTGCTCACACCAGCTCATCTTCCCGGTGATTGTCTCTCGGCGTGCAGTAAATGTCTGTCCTTTTACAGTCGGCTGATGATTTACACCAATTAAAGGAGTTTGAGCTCCTCGCGAGGCGATCAGATTGTATGAAATGAATCAATAAAAACTCTATTATCCCGGGGCGATTATCTCGCTGCCGTGATCGGATCCTGAGGAGCAAGTCAGCACGTAGGAGCAACAAACACCGGGGCAGAGACAAGCGTCGCCACCAACCCTCTTTTAGACTGAGAAGTCATCATCGTCGCTTCAATCATTGCATGTTAACAAAGCTCACTGACGGCTACAATTTCAATAGCAAGAGGAGCCAGGCTGCAACAAAGTGTGTGTCACTCGTTCAAAGTGACACACAAACTGCCACCTTATCACACTTTAATGAAGCAAACAACCCCCCTGAACAAACACCTGCGGGAAAAAAGCCATTATTCTCTCTAAACCCAGGATGACGCAGTGCCCTCTTCAACAAATGGTTTTCTTCTGCGACGGTGAATCAGCTCCAAGCCATCTAAAAAGTCTATAGCGAGCGGGCATGCGCCCAATTTCATTCAAACTTGTCCCGAGTCAGTAAGTGAAATCAATGGGTGTTGCAGCCACCCAGACAGCCCACACTAATTCCCCTGCACAATTCTAAATGCGTTCACTGAGGCTGAACATCTGTGGGTATCATCATTAAACTTTAAATTCCTTCTCAGATGTTTGTTGCTTAATTGTAGAGAAAACAGGGAGGATCGCACAAACAGAAATAAAGCTACTATGTGACAAACAGTCACATTGCACATGAATACTGCGCATTTCTCTTCCTTTATTTTATTAATATTGCAAATTAATTGCGTCATGTATAATCTTCAGACAACTAAAAATACCCAGATGGACGCAAATGGTAAAATAGCGCTCTCTAGAGCAAAAAGGTGGTAGTGCAGGATCAGTCTTAATGGGGAAAATATGCATACGAGAGGCTACATTATATATTAATTTCCTTATGTAAGCAGTGTACTTTTGGCCAATGAACGATAGAATAAAGTCTGTAATATCAGCCACAAACATGGAAAAGAAAAGTAAAACTCAATAAAAAAAATTAAAAAAAACTTTGTTACTTCTTGACTTGGTTGTATTTAAATAATGGTGGTATACAACTTCATTTACATTTAAAGTATCCAGAGATGAGGGTTGGAGATTGGAGAGTAGCTGTCATTGAACAAAACACTTGCAAAATATGTGCCACAAATCTCCTTTAAACTGATATTTTGGACATAAAAAATTATTTCCTGGTGAGAAGAAAAAATATGCTGACTTGGAACTTTGAAATTCACTAGGTCAAATCCAGTTTAATTTTCAATCATTTCAAATAAATATTGTTTGTGCATAGTCTAAGACAAATAAGAAGAAAGGTCCATCATGCACTGTATACCTGACAGCTTCTGCCACATCGTTGGACGTGTGCCCCGACAAAGCGTCGTGAAGGTTTCGGATGAAGAAGTCTCTGTATTCAGCGGACAGAGCCATGAAGGTTCCACCCATCACAATAAACTCCACTTTGTCCACGCTGTGTCCCAGCTGCTTCAGCTGCAGAGCACACACAAACATGATTCTTCACAATGCAATACGGCTGCAGGGAGAATTCACGTCATTGAGGAGCTCATTTCGTACTGTACTTCTGAGACTGAGAAAAGAAAATCCAACCACTGAATGAGAAGAGAAGAGGATGAACAGCGTTAACAAAAACACCATGGACTTTTATTTGAATAAATGACTATGTTATTCAGTTTTTCTAATGAGGCCATTAATTCATTTCATGCTATAATTGGGGTCAGGTTCTGCCAAGCGGTTAACAGCCGTGTTGGCCATTACTGTATAGTAAATATATTATCAACGCAAAGTAAATGGCTGCTGTTCAGCAGAACCTTTCCAAGCGACACCATGTGCTTGTATGAGATCATTATCATCAACACTCATAATAAACTAAAGCATCACTAACCTGCTCCACGCGGTGCCGGGTCTGAATGTAGGGATTATATCGGGCTCGGATGGCTCTCATGGAGGTTGGCTGGAAAACAAATGAATAACTCATTTCAGGTGAAAATCAAGAAAAAAATGTGTTTTAAAATGAGAAAATGGTGGTGAACACTATGTAGCAGTCATAATTACTGCATCTTTAGACACTGATTTTATGGATCAAACCAATATAAATGAGTATATATCTTCATTTCAAGTTTTCACTCATACCATGAAGAATTATGACCACGCTATGACGAGTCATTATAAACAGTTAATCTCTAGCATAAAGAGTTTTTCAAACATTTTGTACCAAGAGAGCGAGATTTAAAATGTGAGGGGAAGTCCTGGATTTGATGAGCTGTTTTGGGTAATTCGATAATATGTAACTAAAAAAAACAACTTCTATTGACCACAGATGTGAAATAAAGCTTAGAAGAATCACACTTTAGGTAAAAATATATTTGGAATAACAGTCACCTCGTAACCAGTGTACGATTGTGTGGAGTACTCAAAGTCAGAGTCGGGTCCACCTGGACAGTAGCTGCAGATGAAAAAATAAATAAATAAAAATAAAAGTCTTAAATCCAGAGAATGTACCACAAATAACTTAATAACTAATAATATAACAAATAAATCACTTACACACAAATGTTGCCGGTGAAGCTGATGTGAGGACACCGATGAGGTTTGCACATCACAGCTACCACAGCGATCTGAGACCGAGACAGAGAATCACCTCATAAGCAAATAGCTGATGTAGCGGTCGATTTACGTGCAACAACAAGCCTTGTACAAGGTGCAATCTGTAAAAACAGGCTGAGATCTGGAGACATGTACATCAAATATGACTTAATGATGTAGAGGTGACTTTATAAAAGCATAATCTCATTTACAGAAGCAAAATCTTTTTTTTAGCATTACATACACCACTCGCTGTCCGGACTGGTTTGGCTTTGAGTTTGGGCAACAGGGTCCGTCTGTGCTGTGGTGGGACAGCGGCAATGATGTCCACCAAACGCGGCTGTGATTCAAGTCCATATTTGGCTGCTGTGACAGTCTTCAGTCTGTTAGAAACCAAACAAAAAAGTTACATCTGCAAGGTGATATCACTATTTTATCTATTACTATTTTATGTATTGTATATTTTATTATTTTTATTATATCAATGCACATGATAAAGTTAAGGTGTTGAGCAAATACCCTTCATACAGTGACATAATTGTGGTTGGGGAAATTGTTTCAAAACTATCTTCCAGTAAGAAACAGATAAGGCAATGCATGAAGAGGATGGAGAACACTGACAGAATTGTTGACATTAGATGCAGCAAAACCCACTGACTTACTTGTTAAGATTGACGTCTCGTCCTTCTTCCTGGGCTTTGACAAGCTGCTGGATGACATCTGCAATGGTCATCATCATCAGCTCAGCTCGGCTCAGGTCACCTGACGTGGGACGAAAAGTTTATACGAAAAAAATGTAATTTTGTAATTATTAACAGCCACAAGATTTGATCATTGATCTTTCGGAAACTATGGAAATGCTACTTTTGATAGTCCAATGCCACATAATGGTATGTGTAGAAGCAAATCTGAGGATTAAAATGTTAGCATATTTGTTTGATACTGTAGCGTTAGCAACGAGCTAATTCAATAGATCTTTTAAATACCACGTCGAACACTCACTCTTTTTCTTTGGCTTCCCCATCTCTACTTTCGTCTAACAATACAGATCTGTAACTATAAGCTAGTCGATATATATAGGTCGCTCAACGGGAAAGGTTTAGTAGGAACTTTAAGACTACACGTTGCACCATAACATTGCGTCTACCGTAAACTGCACAAAAGTGCCGTAAAATGCCAAATGACGTAAAGTCCGATGGGAACGCGTAACTTTTTTGTCTGGTTCTACACACAGTTTGACAGATTTATATAAGACGAAGACGTTGTTGTTATATTAAAGCCATTTCCGCGTTTAACCGCATGGTTTGCAAAAAAAATAAAAATAAAATAAGAACACTAACTGTGTTTTCAGAATGTGAACCGCGATATTTCGTCATTAGATAGAATAAATCAACTCAAATAATTCAGTCTTGCAGGTAATATCAATATATTTTAATTTGTAGTAAAGCCTAAAAGATTAGGAAAATGCGTGTAGTTCCTCCATTTACCCACTCAGAGGTACTGTCTCCCCACTTCACGTACGAGCACGAGTGTTTACGAAGAAGGCCGAAGCTTAAATGAGTAAATCCCTTGAGCCTGCAGGCGGACATGGCTTGATCTCTGCGGGAAGTTTCAGGAAATACAACAGGTGGACGTGCTCCGAAAATGATCCGCACCCTGCCGTAGCTCCTCTCGAGGCTGTGTTTATTACCCACAACAGTTTCTACGAGCTTCAAGACGTGGTAATCTATGTTTACGTTGGTTATTTGATGTTTGGTGTTGCGTGTACAGTTGTCGCTAACCGCCGAGTGTGTACTTCAAGGTGTCCGATACAGGAACAACTTCGCCTGACCCGGTTGGCATCTCACTTTCGCTAATTCGGTCAAATTCCAGTTGCCTTTGTGGATTTTCTTTTATATCGTACTTCCTGGTGACAAGTGTGCAACCCGTGTGTGTGTGTTTTTTTTTTCTAAGAGCATTGCATTGCACAGAGTCCGGACGAGATTCATTCATCTTCGTTTCCGCAGGACAGGTGACATCATGGAGGACAGCAACCTCAACGACTCTAACGTCAAAGTCGCTGTTCGTGTCCGACCCATGAACAGAAGAGGTGAGTGTTGGACCCGCAAACCTGCCAAGAGTCACTCGATCAATCGATCTGGTGTGCCTGAACGCAACACCAATGACAAGTGGCGCTCACTAATGCATTTCCCCACACACACATGCTCTGACGTTTTTTGAGTTCACTCTGCAGAGCGGTTTGAAACACGGCCAGCTGTTAAGCGTGTAGTTTATCTGATCCACATATTGATCTTAACAATATTAACAATAGTTTCTACTGTAGAGGGCAGTGTAATACGGATATTTTCTTATAATTCCAGTTTATAAAACTCCTTAGGGAACAATCAGTATTGACATGGAACTGTTTTTTCTTGCCAATATTGATTTATGATCTAATAATTGTGCGTTGTCTCAAAGAATTCAACTCCCCTTTTGTTAACAACTTAGCAGCATTTTATGTGTCTTTAATACAACCATTTTTTACTATAATTGTTTACTGAAAAACAAACGTAAAATATTTAATAAATGGACTCCTCTTTAGTTGGAATCCTTTGTGTCCTGCATTTACCTTCCAGCCAGTGTTGCTGCACCGTTCAGTGGTTGGGTGTTAACCCTTCCCTTAGATAAACAGCAAGGTTAGCTTTTACTTTCCACAGTAAAGGTGTAGTTATGACAGGGTTGAACTAGTCATCTGACTTTTGTGAAGTAGGGCTACATATAATGGGTCACTTTTTGTTTTTGTAGCGACATTCCTTGCATTTTTCGCACAAAACTAGCTGTTTCATTTTAAAGTGTTCTTTTACAAATACTGTGACCTAATTCCTGCTCTGACAGGAAAGGCTTGTGCATTCTTTAAACTTTCCAGATAAGAATGAGGAAGATAAAGTGCACTTTCCTTACAGTCCCCTCGAGGTCTACCAGGCTTTTTGTAATGTTTACACTCACTTGCCGATGAGCTGTGTGTTTCCGGCTTTGCCATGTTGCTTTGAATCTGATCACGAGATTATTTAACAACATGAAGACTCGCTTTAAATAACCTCACTGTTTATCTGTGGGCTACCTAGTGTGAATATTGTAATCTCTCTGCTTCACACACTGTGGTCACCAATTTCTGTCAAATGTCTGTGAAACCTTTTTGTGAAACCCTTTTTTTACCCATAAATACATCTGTTTTAGAAAAGGATTTGAAAACAAAATGTGTGGTGGAGATGGAGGCAAACCAGACCATTTTACATCCTGCAATCACAAACGTCAGCAAAGGAGACCCAAGGTAAGAGGCACACTTTGATACTTTGTTTTTTAATATGAAAATGGAAAAAAAAAGAAAAATGCCATTCTCCATGTGCACACCAATATCATAATACAATTTTAAAAATCTGTTCGCTAATAAAAACAATAAAGTTGTTCTGTATAAAAATAACTTCCACTAGCTCTCTATTTTTCTTTAATAGCCAAAATCTTCATTTATAGATAATGCGATCGCTCTCTTCATCCAGAGTGCTTTGTCCTAGTTCTTCCTGCTGTAGACAGCTTTTTAAAATTCACAAATCTTGTGAGTCATTTTTGCCATTTTGCTTTCATGCTTGGACCAGCACATTGTGTTCGCTGAGCTTATAGCTCATACCCGACCCTCGGTGCTTCTTCCCACTCAGATACATTTTTCCTTGCTGCATCATTCCTGTCTTTGCAAAGGGTGTGTCTGTTCCAGCTGAGTCCTGCCCAGGAGTTTTGTTTCTTTAGGTGTAAAACACACATCTTTTAGAGGAAGGTGTGTGCATAGAGCGATGGAAGAGTAATTAAGAAGCAATTATTGCTGACATACTGCTGTTTCTGATCATTTTAAATGTAAACATCGCCACAGGGTTTTTGCATCACTGCTGCTGACAGCAGGTAGATTCCCCCCGCAGGGTTTTCTGCTCAGATTACCATGTCTGTTGGCAGTGCTCCATGGACATGACGTTCTCAGTCCTTGTTGAAACACAGACGCTTGTATTTCCTTATTTATGGAGTGCAATTTTACCATGTTTGTTGCTGTGAGTTGCCTGTGCTTTGGCACGCGTCTGTTGCTGCATGTTTCAACTTTGGTGGTGAACAGGTTTTTCCAGCTCCATGCTGTGCACATTAGCACTGTTTGGATTCAGATACTCACACATGAAGGTGAGGATGTTTTTAGAGCACATCAGACTTTCATCCAAGAGCACATCAGACTTTCATCCACAATGGTTAATAAAGTTGGCACAAAAGCAACTCATTTTATTACTTTATTACTAAACTGGTTCACTAACCACTAACTCCACTATCACTAAACACAGAGGAAGATTCAAATCAAGCAGCAAATCTGTGACTTCGAATTAGACTAACTAATGAGAATTACTAATGCAAGCATCGCCCCGATTGCACTTTAGGTTTGTGTGGAGTTCCATTACAAAAGTGCTGATATTGCTTCTTTTGTGTTGCAGTTAGTTATTTTTGGTAATTCCGTTCTTGAATCTTTTTAATTCATTTGATTTTCAATGAAAATTGGATATAAAGAAGGGAAGAAAACTCTCTTTACAATTAAAAAGATGTATTCTGATCAGATTTGTTCTATTCTGCTCAGAGCTAATGGACTCATCTGATGGTTAAAGACAACACAGCAAGTCACAAATTCACTTTGTAATATATTAGTTTCATTCGTGTGACTTGAAATCTGAAATAATTTTCTTGGAATTAAAGTACATTAACCTTTGTTCAGGTTTAATGGCGCGATCCTGGTGGGTTATTTGTCTTTTCATTTGCTTTTGCCATGAATTTGATAAGTGATTGAGACTTTTTTATTTTTTAAAAGTCTACCAAATATTTTTGCCCTCAAGTTTAGCAGGAGACTGGGTTTGTACCAACCCAGTACATTGTACAGGAAGGTGCTCTAGGTCTTTGGTGACTAATGGAGCGGAGAAGCAGCGTCTTTGTTTGGTTGGTGGTACCATAATCCGAGCCACAAAAACCTGTTTTGTTCTGAAAGTCACCTACTCGCCAGTTTTGTACGGTTTCCGCTTAGTCAGCGTTCTGGCAGCCGCTTTAATTTCTGTTAATATGTTACTGCGTCTGAGCGAATGTCGGACCCGAAAGGAGGTGGAGATTAATGACGCCTTCTTGCAGCTTTTGAAACTTGGAGTCTCACCAATGAGTCGTTGGTAGGCTGCTCACATGCTCCGTGCTACTGGATTTGCTGTACACTGCCCTTGAGTTATGACTTGACTCCATCACCAGTTAATGTATGGCCTTGAGAGAGAATTGCCAGCTGCCTGGATCTTGCCTCTTGCATGTATTCTTCCTGTTGCTGGACTCATTGTTAGCGTCCTCCTCCCTCAGCTCCATGAGTGACTCCTTGGAGCTGCGATTCCCTGCCAGTTATCTTTGGAATGTCCTTGGCGGCCCAGGAGAGGACGAGGCTTAGTATTGCTCTTTCATGGTCCCACATAAGGAGGCCTTGTTTCATTACCGCCCCCGTGTGTGGTCAAGACTTCATTTGCCGACTTATTTACTCCCTGTTTGACATGTCTGCATGAGCCTGGGTGCAGAATGGGGCTTCACATAGAAATGCAGAGCGGATATTAATAGTATTCAATGTTATGTGAAATACGTTGCTTAAAAATGAACCCACATCAGTGCATTACTTCACTTCATCTGTGTGTTTTGACTCTCAAACATTTCCCAAAGTTTGCACTGCCTCTGGCTGTAGCTCAAGGGTTAAATCAGCAGGCAAAGGTCAAGACCAAAAGGAAAAATGCTGATGGGAAAACTCTGTAACTCTCACAGCTGCTACCACTCGTACCTGAGCAGCTTACATCTGCTACACTAAACAGCGACAGAGTGCTCGCCAAACACATGGCTTAGTAGTACAGTACTTCTACTGTATTTTGGAAAATAAGTCTGATTTCTTTTCAGAAATGTCACCCTGTCGGAATACTAGGACTTACTCAATACTTTCCTTTTAAAAAGGTGGAATTAACTACTAAATAATTATTTGTTTTTTTAATGTCACACTACAATTCTCAAGCAACACTTTGGGGATTATTGTAACACTGATAATGACTTTTCTTAGATGTTTTTATTATATTCTTAAGTACAATATGAGATCACGTTATTTATACAAGATGCCGTATTAGTCACTCAAGACTTGCAGAGGCAGTTTTACTAAAGGGCGAAGTACAACCACAATGTACTTTATGTGGTGACACTCTGACCATCAAGCACATTGCATTGAGGAACCCTTCTCGTCATAAGGCAGCGTTTTTATTCACATCGGACCCAATTTTTTGTATTTTTTTTGACTGTGTTTCACCTTCAAAACTTTTAGATTTTGAAGTCCTTATTAAACATCTTATTTAATAACTAAATGTATAAAAATATGTTAATATATATGTATATAAAATACAGGAGTTTATTCTGTCCTCCTTTGTTTCATAGCTACATTCTGGAGTCTCTGGTGTTGAAAGTAACAAGCTGTTCTTATTACGTGGACTCCTACCAAAGGCTTTTTAAAGGACAGTCATGAAAGCAGTGTCAAATTTCCTCAATCTGTTTGGGTACCACTGCACTGGCACACTTCTGTTGTCACATGTGCCTTCAAAGGTTATCAGAGCCAGCCGATATTCACGTGACTTGCTTCCGCATCACTGTCTCTTTTTGGACTGTGCAAGCTCAAACAAACCCAACTGGAGTCGATGTATCAATATTTGAAATGAAGAAAAGGCAGATCTGAATGGGGTGTGACCATGTCTGCAATATAGCGTATATATTTATATGTATACTCCGACACATTGCTTACTGAACAATCAGCCTTTTTCCTTACACTTGAGGTCGCTAGTCTGAAGCTTTTGGGGACATTAAATGATAAATTTAAGATTAAATAATGACTTCATTGGCTCATGTTCTGACATGCTCGATGTCAGTATTGGTGAAAAGCAGGAAAAGCAATGTTTGAAAAGATATCACTGAAATATGAAGTTGGAATAGTAAAATACAACAGCACTGTGGAGCATTATTCTGTAGCTGGCAAATGTGACTTCATGAACAGACATACTGAACTCCAGGTTGCACTAACTTCACTTCTCAGCTAAGCCTTTACTTTTAATATTGTGTTACTCATTCACTACTGGAGGACTTTTGCTCACTCGGGCTTCTGTGTTTATGTTCACTGCAATATAATTCTGTGTTGGTGTTTCAAGTTATAATCATTTACATGGCAACTCACTTTGGGATTTCCCAATATTTCTTTTCCAAAAATGACTGTCTCTTACAATGAACTATGTTTATGTACCGACCTTGCTATTCTTGTAAGTAATGTCGTTTTTTTCTTCTTCTCTGCCTCCAGGAATCAGCCCAAGGTGTGTGCCTCATCAGATCTTGAGTTTTATGCTCTTGCAAAGAGAGTAAAAGTGGTGACTTGTTTCATATGGTTGCAGGTGTTTGCCTATGACCACTGTTTCTGGTCCATGGATGAAACTGAAAAAGACAAATTTGCAGGTTGGTTCAGTGAAGTCTCCACCCAGTGCTTCTGTCCAATCGACCCAAATGACCTTGGATTTTGATCCTTTCTTTGCAGATCAAGAAGTTGTGTTTCAGTGTCTCGGAGAGAGTTTGCTGAACAATGCTTTCCTGGGCTATAATGCCTGCATCTTTGCTTATGGACAGACGGGTAGGGTGTTGATTATTTTGTTCAGGAAATTGTTTGTTTGACTGTCTTATGTTTTTTAATCTGCTTCTCATCAACATGTTGAAATATTTCTACAATGTGCCCCCAGGCTCAGGGAAGTCCTACACCATGATGGGCTCGGCCGAGCAGCCGGGTCTGATCCCTCGGCTCTGCAGCTCGTTGTTCGGCAGGATCGTGCACGAGGCCCGCGAGGGCGAGAGCTTCACCGTGGAGGTCTCCTACATGGAGATTTATAACGAAAAGGTCAGAGACCTGCTGGATCCCAAAGGGTAAGCTAATGTTTGGATTCACTGAATTTAAAAAAAACTAAAAAGCAACAGTATCCGAATCTTAAACTGACGTACGCGACACAGAAGTCGACAGGCCCTGAGGGTCCGAGAGCACAACGTTCTGGGTCCCTATGTTGATGGTCTCTCACGCCTGGCTGTGGCCAGCTACAAGGTGAGCTCTCATGATCTATGTTAAATATCTGAACTCATCCATTTCATGCCTTTCCCATATAGTTTTGCTCCCTTGGGAAGGTTAACCCAGGTTACAGCATGTTTGTGTTTCCTCTCTGCTAGGACATAGAGTCTCTGATGTCAGAGGGAAATAAATCTCGAACGGTGGCGGCCACAAACATGAACGAGGAGAGCAGCAGGTCACACGCTGTGTTTAATATCATCCTCACACACACGCTCATGGACCTGCAGTCTGGGGTAAAACACAGATGCTTTAAATTCTAACCTGCTACTGAGCATTTACGCTGCACTGGGTGTTGACTTGTCTTCAATTCTATTACTTTGCACTTTAAATATTATGTATATTATATTAAATATTAACTTTAAAGGCTAAAAATAAAAAGTTTAAGCTATTTCACCCCATTTAACTGCATTTATTGTTACAAAATGTAATAAAAAAATGTTAGATATGTGAATAAAATGCAATTTGTAAGGGGCTAAAAGTTTTTTTTTCTAAAATCATGGCTGTCAAAGTCAAATGTTGCTTTCAGTGAAATTTCTCCGCTGGGTTTGATTTGCATGTTGCTCTGACTTCAGTCGAATGTTTAGCTATAGTGTCTGATGAAGTTGTGTCCCAACCAGACAAGTGGTGAGAAAGTGAGCAAGCTGAGTCTGGTGGATCTGGCTGGCAGTGAGCGGGCGGCCAAGACCGGAGCAGCAGGGGAAAGACTCAAAGAAGGCAGCAACATAAATAAGTGAGTGAATTGGATTCACCCCAACGTGACGCTGTTGCTATTGCTGACGTGTAATTTAGTGTCCAGCAAGAGAGAACAAATGTTGTCAGGGCAACAGAGCAGAACTCAGCTGAGCAGCCCTTAAGATCGTCTGATTAAAGTGCTCAACCTTTAGTTGCTCCCTTTGGGTTTAATCTCACTGTCGCACAAATGTGGCTTTCTGGACCTAAATCGGGTGCATGTGTAATGATTAAAAAAAAGTAGAAGTCTTTTGTTCATTTTACAGAGAGTAGTTACTGTTAATAACTGTTCAGAGGATGCATCATGTTGGGAATGAAAGAAAAGATGGTCTTCTCAAACCTTATCTCTAAGGAAGATTTTCCTGCCCTCCCCCAGATCTCTCAGCACTCTAGGTTTGGTCATCTCTGCCTTGGCTGACCAGGGAGCTGGGAAGAACAGAAGCAAGTTTGTTCCCTACAGAGACTCTGTCCTCACCTGGCTCCTCAAGGTAGTGAGGCACAAAGGCACATTGTCTTCTGTGTTCAACTTCTGTTTTTTCTGTGGATGTTGATCTATTCATCTATAGTTCTATTTCTCTTCCCCCAAAAAATTAGAATCTGAAATATACTGTGGAGAATGCTGCTCTATTTCAGCAGACAAGGTCACTTGTTTCAACATGGAACAGGGTGACCTGATATTGGCAGCTGGCTAAAATAGATTACATGCCTGCAGGACAGTTTGGGAGGAAACAGTCGCACCGCCATGGTGGCCACCATCAGCCCAGCTGCCGACAACTACGACGAAACACTGTCCACGCTGCGCTACGCCGACCGGGCGAAGAGCATCGTCAACCACGCAGTGGTCAATGAAGACCCCAACGCCAGAATCATCCGGGAGCTGAGAGAGGAAGTGGAGAAGCTGAGGGAGCAGCTGACCGAAGCTGAGGTTTGTGTGACAGTCAGATCAGTGAGATGGAAATGTGTTCTGACTTCCTGATTCTGTCAGTCCATGAAGGCTCCCGAGCTGAAGGAGCGACTGGAGGAGTCTGAGAAACTGATCCAGGAGATGACGGTCACATGGGAGGATAAGCTCAGAAAGACAGAGGCCATCGCTCAGGTAACGCTCACAGAATTCTTTACATGCGTGAACACATCTGTCCCCATACTTGCAAGCACATGCACTGAATCTAGTCAATCTCACTACATGTTTTCTGCATTGATATTTTGCTTCATCACCTTGGATGATCAGCATCTCTTCCTTTCAGGAGCGTCAGAGGCAGCTGGAGAGTTTGGGCATTTCCCTGCAGTCTTCAGGCATCAGAGTGCTGGATGACAAATGTTTCCTGGTCAACCTGAACGCAGACCCTGCCCTCAACGAGCTGCTGGTGTATTATCTCAAAGTATGGCGGCTTGTTCACATTGAATGAGGAAAAAAACGGACGCTAACCAAATCTCTCCGTTGTCAGGACCACACACGTGTCGGCTCAGCTGACTCGCAAGACATTCAGCTGTGTGGAATGGCGATCCAAGCCGAACACTGCATCATCGACTTGACAGAAGACAATGGCGTCATGCTCACGCCTCACCGCAATGCCAGGTATGTACTCTCACTGTGTTTTGTCGATTCAGACTCCCATCTTCCCCATGAACCGATCTGAATTTTGTAATGTGACGCAATATTGCTTGCTGGGCAGAGTAAGATGCTGACCAAGCACTTGTATGTTTCTTTATCTTCAATCAATATCTCATCTCCAAGAACATGTGTGAACGGAGCCGTGGTGACCGCTCCAGTCCAGCTTCAACATGGAGACCGAATTCTCTGGGGCAACAACCACTTTTTCAGGTTGGTCAGTCGATTAAAAGGCTTCTTTGTGATCATATATAATTCTTAGGAAAAGAAAATCTCTCAATCCCTCAGGATCAACCTGCCACGACACATGGGCCGTGCTGCGGGGGAGGATGAGGACAGTGGTGCTGCCATGAAGACCAGCCTGAGCACTGATCACCTGGAGGTGGACCATGAAGGCACCAGTGACGTGTCCAGCGAATTGAGTTTTGGCTATGAGTTTGCACAAGCTGAAGTCATGATGAAAGGCATGGGCAACAACGGTGAGGATGTCAAGCACTTTGTTATTTAGCTTTGGTTTGGCAAACCGTGGAAACATCAGACTGGAGGGACTCTGTGTGAAACAGAAGCAGGCGTGTGCAAGTGTTGGACATGGATAGTTTAATGGAAATTTGTGCCGCAGTCTTGACCTGACTTTGAGGGCCCAAGACTTAGACCAAACGAAATATATAAAAATAACTGCTAGTTATTTCTGTTCGTCATTTATTTTAAACAAATGACAGTTTCTTCTACAATAACAAATAAATTTGTGTCTGTATGAGTAATAGACTTATGCTTCTATATTCAGTTTGATCTCTGTCTTGGTCTTGGGTTTAGTGGTCTCACAACAACACGAGTGGAAATGGTGATGTTTATTTAGCATACCACTGCTAACCACGTCATCATAAGTCGAGCTGCAGACACAGTTCCTGATGAGACTGAATGTCAGTTCGAAGGCGTAATGCTTCTACATTTTTCAGTTTAGTCCTAAATGACGCCTTAATCACAGACATGAACCGTCCACTCTTGTTCTCTTCAGACCCGCTGCAGTCCGTCTTGCAGACCCTGGAGCGCCAGCACGAGGAAGAAAAGCGCTGCGCGCTGGAGCGTCAGAAGCAAATGTACGAGCAGGAACTGCAGCAGCTTCGACTCCGTCTGACTCCAGAGAAACAGTCCGCCCATCTTGATGTCACAGGACTGACCCCTAACGTCACTGCAACCGGGACATCACCCGGCTCGCACAAGCGCATGCGCCGCTGGAGTGAGGACAGGTTAGAAGCAAGCGAGAAGCGAAGTCTCTTTTCAGGTTAGTGTCAATGATCTTTCCTCGCAGGGAGGCCATGATGACGCGCAGCCTGCGTCGTCTCAGGGAGCAGATCGTTCGAGCAAACCTTTTGGCTCAAGAGGCTCAGTTCATAGCCGAGGAACTCAACAAGAGGACGGAATACCTGGTGACTTTGCAGATACCTGCTGCCAATCTGGATGCTAACAGAAAGGTAGGAATGAATAACTCTCCTTTGCTACACATGCGTCACACATTGCCGTTTCTGGGGGCTGAATTCTTACATCATAAGTGCCGCTAAAATGTCAGTGTAAACTGTTCCATTACAGCGGGATGTTGTGTTGAGCGAGCCAGCCATTCAGGTCCGCCGCAAAGGAAAGGGCAAGCAAATCTGGGCCCTGGAGAAGATGGAGAACCGCCTGGTGGACATGAGAGAACTCTACCAGGAGTGGAAGGGCTTCGACGAGGACGATCCGGTGAGCGTCTGCAGCAGTGTCAAGCACTCATGGATGAAATACATGCAACAAGAATGTGGCCTTCTTCTTCCATCTAACAGGTGATGCGATCGTATTTCAAACGTGCCGACCCGTTCTTCGACGAGCAGGAGAACCACAGTCTCATTGGAGTGGCCAACGTCTTCCTGGCGTGCCTCTTCTACGATGTCAAACTCCAGTATGCTGTGCCTATCATCAACCAGAAGGGGGAGGTATGGATGGAGTTTTTACTCTGTTCACTGTGTAACTCCAAATTAGCTCAACTTCATTTATTGTGTGTGAGAGATCGGTGTGTATTACAGAATATGTCGACCTGTTAATCATTTCTGGTCTCTGTCAGGTCGCAGGTCGACTGCACGTGGAGGTTTGGCGAGGAACTGAAAGCACAGAGGACGAGAGTTCACAACAGTTGAACACCGAAGGAGAAGCTCAGGAGCGGAAACTGGACTGTGTGGTAAGAAACATTGTTTTCAGGAATTAAATTATGAATGAAACACAAACCACCCAACCTTCTGTAAAATGCTGTTCAGTATCTTCTCTCGCTTCTCTGACATTTCACTGCAGACCTGTGACGTTAAAATTGAATATGCTCTTTCGATCCCTTCCACTTTTCAGGTGAAAATTCTCCAGGCGACAGGCCTGCCTCGCCACCTGTCCAACTTTGTATTCTGCCAGTATCACTTTTGGGGTCAGGAGGAGGTCGTGTTCATCGCCCCAGAGATGGCAGAGTCCAATTCATCTTCTGCCTCTAAAGACCCTCAGTGCACAGTGGTGTTCGACAGTGCAAAGGTGACTTTGTATTTTCCTTCACAAGGGTGTTGTTTTATTTTTGCAGAAGGGGTGCATTTAGTTTTCGATGTGGCAATCCCTTGGGGCCAGTTTGTCATTCTTATTGACTGAAACAGTGCAGTGTAATCCTCTTCATCTATAGTCATATCCCATCATCACATTTATCACAGTGAATGATATGTATGTGTCCTGAATCGGTAAAAAACAGATGTCATATTTGAAAGACTGAGTAACCTAAAATCTTAAAGGTCACCTTCCAGAGTAAAATGAAGACCCAGTTACTCGGTGCAGTTCTGTTAAGCTGAGCCAATGCCAGTGAGGAATAATAACCGTTATTTATAACCTGCTTTTCCGTCCAACCAGGAGTTGTCTGTGCCAGTGTCGGAGGACTTTGTGGAGTTTTTGGCAGAAGGAGCCGTGGCAATAGAAGTATACGGCCACAAACAGGCCAATCATCGCAGGAACCTGGCACTGTGGGACCTGGGAGTCATTCAAGCCAAGACCCGGTCGCTGAGAGAGAGGTCAGTGACTGAGTGTTGAAGACACCCTGCCTGACACACTGCCCTGAAATTGGCCATGTTTTTTGAAGGAGTAATTTGCTTTCTTGTTGCAGGTGGAGTGAGGTGACCCGTCGACTAGAGCTGTGGGTGCAGGTGATGGAGCTCAACGAAGCTGGAGAGTTCACTGCCGTTGAGGTTCTTCCAGGAAAAGATGTCCGAACTGGAGGAATCTTTCAGCTCAAGCAGGTAACCAGTCATTATCACTATCTTATTCTAGGAGTCCGTCTCAGAGAACATTAAAGATGACGCGGTTCTACTGCCCCCAGGGTCAGTCTCGGCGTGTTCAGGTGGAGGTGCGGCCTGTTCCAGATTCCGGCACGATGCCACTGATCTCCGTCTCCATCCTGTCTGTGTCCATCGGAGACGTCAAAGTCCAACAGCCACGCATCACCAAAGGAAGGGAACCTCAATGGGTAACCTTTATTTTTGTCTTTTGTCCTGTCAATGTGACTGTTAAATATCACCCTCTGCATACCAGGGTGCCGGTGAGGACATGGACAGCTACCAAGTGAGTATTGGCATCCATCGACCCACGCTAAGATGCTTTCTGCACCATCGCCATCATTTCCTGTTTACATCGTAGGAGGTGGACTTGGAGAGGATGAGGGAGCAATGGTTGCTGACCCTCACTCAGAGGCAGGAGTACCTGGATCAACAGCTGCAGAAGATTGTCTCCAAACCAGGTTCGACTTGAAACTGAAGCAAATGACAGGATTAAATCTCTGCATAAATGGACTTCAGGTGGTGTACAGCTGTTGAACTTTTGGATGAATGATGGAAACACTTTGCAAAGAAGAACTGAACAGCTTTTCTTTGCCAAGGTCTAGGTCTTGCACGTGAACTATAGTTGCTGCAGACAGAAAATATTTTTAGATGTCAAGGAAAATTGAAACGCAAAATAGGGCCATTCGGTTGCAGTGTTGAGAATAACCACTAGGTGTAGCTGTTGTAAACGTTGGTTCAGGGATGTAAAACTAGTGCCTGTGTGTTTCCAGATAAGTCAGAGGACGATGTTGAGAGGGAGTCTCAGCTGCTGGAGTGCCGACTGACTCTGACAGAGGAACGTAACGCCGTTCTGGTGCCGTCTGCTGGCAGTGGCATCCCCGGAGCGCCAGTCGAGCGGTACAACTCTGAGCAATAGGCTGGGTCTTACCAGACACAGCTAACACCGACACACTGTATTAGGTTTCTAGTAACGTGTGATGGTGCTTGTCTTTAGAGTCCCTGATCCTGGCATGGAAACACACATCCCAGTTCTGTTCCTGGATCTCAGTGGTATGTTGATCTTCGACCATTTGGGTTTTACTTCTGTTTAGGCATCAGCCTGGACACACTAAGAAATAATAACACATTTGAGAATTGAGCTGGAAACCCAAGGTCTTTCTTTCGTTTCTCGCCAGCCGACGATTTCCAGTCAAACCTCTCCGCGCCACTCGCCGGAGGACTGGACGCTTTCCTAAACGGAGAGGATGAAGACGAGTTCTTTGACCTTCACATTGTGAAACATTATGACCCAGAGGTTCGCTGACACACATCACATCTAAATGAATGCAAAATGTTATGTTGTTTTTTTTTGTGCACCTCAGGTGAAGGTGGAAGCGTCCTGGGACTCCACTGTCCACGAGTGCCCAGAGTTAAGTCGCGTTGCCTCCACAGAGCAGAGGGTTTACCTCACAGTTCGGGTGGTCCTCCAGCTGAGCCACCCGGCCCACATGCAGCTCGTCCTAAGGAAGCGCATCTGTGTGAATCTAACCGGGAGACAGGCGAGTGATCTCTGAATAACATGAAAAATGTTCGATTTGTCAAGTATGTTTGGAATATTGTCAAGTATTTTATGACGACTTAAGTCTAGTTCTCTGTGGCAGGGCTTTGCTCAGAGCCTCCTGAAGAGAATGTCCCAGCGCAGCACCATCCCTGGCTGTGGAGTCACTTTTGAAATCGTCTCTAACATCCCCGGAGTGAGTCTGTGTGAGGGGTATCTTATCATTCAGATCTGATGTTTGGCCCTGGTTTGGTCTGAACTCAGAGCTACTTTGCAGGAGTTGAAGTCACAAAGCACATAGCCGAGATACAGAGGAACACATCTAGTGTGACTTGATAGCGCCACAAACCTAAGAATGTTTTTTTTTTTTTCTTCTTCTTCTTCTAATCTCCACCATGACTGAAGGACATCCACGGTCCAGAGGACAGAGAGATGTTGGCACGCCTGGCCGCCAGCGCTGAAGACGAGCAGTCCGCCGATAGCGAAGCGGCTATCGAGAAGTACCTGCGCAGCGTTCTGGCCGTGGAGAACATTCTCACTCTGGACCGACTCCGCCAGGTCAGCATCGTTATTAAAACGATAAAATGCTCTCTTATCTGGTGCAGCTGTCTGAGGCTGGAGCCGCTCTGTGCCCCCAGGAGGTGACGGTGAGGGAGCAGCTGGCTGTGAAAGGAAAAACTCCACGTCGCTGCCTCAGCTCGCCCAACGTCCACCAAGTAAGTGGCTGTTGTTACCCCATGTTACCAACATGTTCGTGGGTTTGGTGGCTTCAGCCTGCGCCTCACTAACACCTTCCCCCTGGTTCCATTCTAACTCTCCAACCAGCTTTCAACCAGCAACCTGGAGCTTTACTCTGCCTGTCACAGGCTCAATGACTTCAAGGTGAGAAACTCACAGCTTCGACTGCTGCAGTGCTCTTTGCTGTCTAAAATGTATTTTCTGGTTCAAAGTTCTTCCCAGCTATCAAGGGTGATATGGTGAGCTCATGGAAGGGTGTAGTGTTTTAATTTTTTTAAGAAAAATGTTGAGCAGGACGTGTGGAGTTGGTTCAAGACATATTTTTAAGGGCACCAAGTGATGCAGGAGACAGGCAGTGCTGGCAGGACAGAGATAAACTTGATGATGATGCATGGCTTTCCGCAGCTGAAAGTGACAGCCTTTATGATTCTACCGTTTCATTTGGCATCATCGGTAAATGGAGCATTAAAACGACAGCTGGATTGTGAGTCACCAGCAGGTGAGATTGTTTGAGACGAGTGAAGTGGTGCTGCAAGATAGGCCTGAAACAATGATGACATATCAAACTCCCAGCTGACTCTCTCCCTTTTCTGACTAGGGCTTTATTCCTGCCGTTGCCCTTGAACTCATACTGGCACTTCATCATATGGTGTATCTGAATTTGGGGCACTTGCGATCACATGACTGGAAGATGAGTGTTGTTGTGGTGGTTGTTTTCAGGGCTGGGAGAGCCACCAGGACCTCTCCGTCTCGTCCGCTGCCCCCCGGCGCACCCTCACCTCCTCCATATCTCAGAACTTGAACCCAGAAACAGGTTTGATCTGCCGCCTAAACTCGCAGCGCTGACTCATCAGTTTCACCGCTCTCGTCTGGCGCTGTATTCTGGATTCATGCGTTCACTCTTCCCGCAGTGAAGGCCGTTCCCAAACTCCTGAGGTCGCTGCTTCCTGGCGGATGGGAGGAGAGCAGAGAGGGGACGGCGTCCACTCAGCAGGTTGGCTCTTTAGATTTCTAGACTTCTCTTATCAGAGATGAATTCCTGCAGTCGCAATGGGCTTTCTTGTCTTCTGTTGCCGTGGAAACGGCAATGATGCGTCTATAAATAACCGGACTGTCATGGAGAAGCAAACATAGCTGAGTCAACAAAATGTGTCGCAGACCAACACGACAGAACTTGAGGCTGTCTTCACTGCGTTTCAGATAGTCCTGAAGACTTTCAAGACCTAAATGGTTTATTTGTTCATGGCGGACAAAAAACATGCAAAAAGTCACCGCACCACATTTTTTTTCCACCACCATCCGTCATCATCTGTAGCTCCCATCTCACCTTTTCTCTTCCTTTATTTTGTCTTTTCTGTTCATTTTGCCCCTCGATTTCCTATTGGTCTTTCTATTTGTTTTGTTTGATCCTGTCTGCCATTTGTTCGTTTGGTTATTCTGCCTTTTAAGTTTTCTTGTCTGTCCTCGCTTCTGCCTTTCTTCTACTTTGATCTCATCTTATTTTCCGCATCCTTCCAGTCATAGTCTGCAGTCTTGTCATTTTTTGTCGGCACCTCTCATATCTCCTCCTTCATTCCATTCCATCGGGACTTTCTCTCCTTTGTCTTTTTTCCCTGCTTGGTTTCCTCCTCTAGTTTTGATCCCTCGTGTCTTTCCCTTCTTTGTGACTTCCTCTGGTTACTTGTTTCACATCGATGTGAAAGTGCTGCGACTGATTTTGCCCACTAATATTCTGGTCAAGTTCCTGTGCATTTGGACTTCTGCAGCAAGTACAGGGATGTGGAGCCTGGCTTTAGAAGCCAGGTGTATTTAACCCTCGTATTCCAGCTCAAATCCAACAGTGCAAGTCTCGATGGTGCGTGAATGTAAAGACAGCGAATGGCTGCGGCACATTTCCAGCTGCTGTGGCTTGAATAGCTCAATCAGGCCGAGGCGTTGGGACGTCAACAAACGTGACTGAAGAAGCAAATCCAAGAGTATTTCATCAGCTCGTGGATCATTGGCCCGTTGATGTTGTGAATGTGGCTAAATGAAGGTAACTGTAATTATCATCATATACTGCAAAAGACCCGGCTTGTCACAGCGGCTTCCAAAGACTGAACCCTGCAGTGATGCTGTGATCTATGGACATGTCTCTCACTCGCCTCTGGCTCTGTGAAGGAGAGCAGCCTTCTGGTCTCTCCGGGTACATGCAAGAGGAGGTTCACTCCAGCAGGCTGCTTTTTGAGACACAATTCTCTCTCTATTGTTTTTGGAATGAGCAACTTCAGCTCAGCGGATTCACCTATTGTCACCTCCTCTTGTCCACTGGTGAATCGCCTCTCCTCATTGGTCCATCATTTGGTCCGTCTTTTGTCTCGTGCGTACAGCGCTTGCACTTTCACTAAGACTGTTTGAAGTCATGGAGGGAAATATGTCGTCTATATTTATTTTATATATATATATTCTTAATTCCTTAAAGTCTTGAATATTAATAATAATGTTTCAATAATAATTGTATTGCATAAGTGTTGCATCCCATTTTCACCATTTTTAATAATAAAAATGGAATTGCAGTAATATTATTGTTGTTGTTGATGTTTATTTAGTCATTACAAAAATCCATTAAACAAAAAACTGCAATATTTAAACTGCAATTCTTATGTTAAAAAATCTTGGGACTTTTGAATAGGCATGAAAAATCTTTAGGGCTCACCATAGTGAGCAGTTTGCCATCCACAGGGAAGGGACGCCCTAAGAGGAGAATCATTCCTGGGGGGAACCCTGTTTATAACTTGTTAATCGGTTTCATTTCACTCCTCTGTTTCTCCACTGTCTTTTCACTCAAAACTAGAGCTCAAGTAAGGGTTTGCCTTTCCGTCTTCCTCAGACTTTGCCTCGGATCATGGTGCAGTCGGCCAGTGTGGAGGAAGGTCTGAGCAAACAGCAGCAGGTTAGTGACATGATGTTCATAACGCTGTGGACTAGCTGTTATAGTGATGGAGTCTCCACTGGCTGTGTGACCTGACAGGTTCACCACGAGGAGGTGTTCTCACCTGAAGTCCCCGCAGACCGGACCGTGCCCCTCCCGCCGCCTATCATCCGAGAGACGGATGACGGCAGCCCGGTGAGCGAAGCCTCCAGCGGCTACATGTCCACCAGTATTTCTACGGCAACCCTGTCGGAGGTCTACACGCTGAGCTGGGACCTTCCCCCGGCCAGCGGTGCCAGGACCGACGGCTCAGAGGACGCGGCAGCGGAGGGAGTTCGTGGAGCGTCTGGACTGGGACAGGAGTCACCCGTGGATGGTGACTCTGTAGGTGCTTCGAATCCTCCTCAGCGGATCTCAGAGGAGGCACGAGAGCCGCACAGTGATGTGGAGCTGGAGCAGTCTAAACAAAAACAAGACCCACCAGTCACTGGATCAGAACCAGGTCCAGAAGAAGCTTCAACGGCGGTCGGCATGATAGAGGCACAGGACACTGCAGAAGAGGAAAAACCTGCCCTGACTCAAGTTTTGGAGCCACTTCCTGCCCAGTCACAGGGCTCCAGGGAGCATCTTCTCGACTCCACCGAAACTGCAGTCAGTGCTCCATCTGACAAGGTCCAACCAAGGTTAGAGTCCTCAGCTAAGCCTCCTCCGTCTGGTGATGGACCGACCAAACCTGCGCTGGCAGCCAGCCCCTTCAAGATCCAGAAGGTCCAGTCATCTGACCTCAAGTCATTCCAACGGATGGTGGGCGAACAGGACAGAGGCGGCAGCACCGGACCTCAGCTGACCGTTCCCGTGGAGACACTGGAAATCATCTCCGATTCTGAGGAAGGAGACGCCGCGGCCAGCGTGTGTCCCGACTGGCTGAAGGAAGGAGAGTTTGTGACGGTGGGAGCCAACAAGAGCGGGACCGTGCGGTACGTGGGACCCACGGACTTCGCTCAGGGCACCTGGGTGGGCGTGGAACTGGAGGTACCAGCAGGTGAGCGGGTCGTTTCAGGGTCGACACTAAAGTGAGCTCAACTTCTTTTTGAGGTTAAAACCTGTTGTGTCTTTCAGGGAAGAACGACGGCTCTGTGGGCGGGAAACACTACTTCCACTGTAACCCAGGTTACGGTGTCCTGGTCAGACCCAACAGGGTGAGCCGGGGCGGAGCCAAGCGCCGCCGTCAGAGCCAGCAGAACAAACGGCGCAGCGCCAACTTTTCCGGATCCACACCAAACCTGGCAGCTCTGACTGCTCTAGCTAAAGGTGAGGGCGCGGCGCCACCCTCAGGCAGGAACAAAGGGGAGAACCGTAAATCCTGGAACACTTGAACTGGTCACTTTGACCTTAAGGAGGACAGAGGATGGGATCTATCATCCGTCACCTCCTCAGAAAGAGATTTTAACTCACGAGTAAAGATGAATTAAACTCAAACAAAGTTGCCTAAAGTAATGTGATTTGTTCGTGGGGCACTTCATGCCAAAAACATTGTCTTCCCAGCGACTGAGAAGGTTCCTAACATGACTAAATCACTTTAATACTTCACTTGAACACAACCGCCTCAGTAACAACGCAGTGTTTCTAAAAACTGTTTCACAGCGCCGGACACTTTCAGAATCATTTCATTCACAACCTTTTAACGGTGAGGCTACGAGTGCCGCG
Organism: Synchiropus splendidus; assembly: GCF_027744825.2. NCBI lineage: Eukaryota > Metazoa > Chordata > Actinopteri > Syngnathiformes > Callionymidae > Synchiropus > Synchiropus splendidus. The sequence continues at coordinate 10,973,856 of NC_071345.1, read as the reverse complement.
TGTCGGTACGGGGTTCAACTGATGCCAAAAGACCACTTAAACAGATACAGCTCGCCTTGAAACCACAGCAAATCCGAAATGCCTTAATCGTATCTCTTTTAAGAACCGGTCATGAATGTGTATTTCTACTCTTTTTAGCAACAAACATGCACATTTTTTACTGTACTCTGCTCAGTCTGACTGTAAGGGTGAATGTCTTTTTTTAAATCAGTACAGGGGGGATGTTTGTCTTTATCACTGTGACATATTTATTAAAAGACGCTTTGTTAATAAAATACTTGAAGTTTTGCTTTCGTTTCTCTCGTAAAGACGACACGGACAAGTCGGCTTGATATATTTTTATTCTCTGGTACATTATATATATTTATATATCATACTAAAATAAACACAAGTAAAAAAATGAACAAAGAAAACTGTACAAAAAATGTTTATATACTACATCTTAATTACAGAACAGTCTACTGTCCAAAAAAGGCACTAAATTCTGAAATGGGCAATACAGTAACTTGGAACAGAAGATCATACAACAGTTGTCAGTCTTTATTTAGAGGTGATGAAGAGGGTGGAGCGTCCCAGGATTGTTTTTCTTTCGTCCCGCTCACGTGTCCGTCGAGGTTTAAAAATACTGCTTGGACTTTCAAATCGAACTTGGTTTTTGGCAAGTGTCGAAGTGGGAATCTCAATGTGCACGAGTGTCCTAACGCACGAGTTTCTAACCACCAAATTCACAAGCGCCGCCTTAAAAACTGAGCGACAAATGACGTGAAATCACTTCATAACACTTGTACAATGAGGCTAAGGAACGAGTGGTTGTCATGGTGACACATCAAAATTATTATTTCAACGGTCCGTTGACTGTGTTGATCATTTTAAGTTGCCACAGTAGTTGATGAAAACCTCAGATTCATGACTCTGGTGTCGAAACGCCATTTGTCGGAAACATGGTAGTTAAATTGTAAGCAAGACGCTCGCCAATAGGTGGCAGCAGACAAGGCTATAACAGCGGCTGCCAACCTTGTAGAAAGCGAGCCCTCTTCTTGCAAGCTTTGTCTCATTTTGCAACACTTTTTGCAAAATTTATTTGAAAGTTTTTAGCAGCAAAAATGTTTTTTTTATTGCTATGGTGCTCAGGTTTGTTGGATTTTGTTACACACTGTTGTGTTTCAATCGGCCGCTTGATCGCTGGTGGGTTTAAAGGAGGCTGGTTTTTGGCGTTTAGATTTTCAAAGAGGAATTTTACTTTCTTTTGGAAGGTTGGGGTCAGAATAGGTCACGATTGGATCTCTCATTCATAAGGTGCGTTTTTCTTAATTTGACCACTTCCACACACCGTCCAAGGAGACTGTTGATCAGTCAGATAAAAACCAAAAAAAAGTCAAGAGAAATCAAAAAGCATGATCGATTGAACAGTAAGTAAAAGGCATTTCAAAACTTTACACATTACTATAAAAAAATGAGTATAAATACATATTTTTCGTGATGAAGCACAGGTCCCAGTTGGGCTCTCGCACACACTGAAGCTTCTCTGGAGTGCTGGAGATCTTCACCTATCACCTGATCTCTGGTGATCGAGATTTCTTTTTTCCAACTTGAATTGAATATTACGGAAGTTTTCCAAAACCATCTTCAAGTAAAGTTGAAGAACTGCTGTTGGCAGATGATGTGGTTCGCTGAGGCAGGGAGGAGGATCAGCACCGTCACTTTTGACACCGTACACAGCATCGTAGTGAGAGGAAAAGAGCTGAGCCAGAGGCCAGAGTCTGTTCCGTCGATGCTCATAGACTCTAGTTTCTCCTCCCCCAAAAAAAACAGGAGACTCTGAGCAGATCTCCTTCATACAGAATGAAGCCACCTTAAATCAGGTGTTCAGATCAGGGCACAAACCTAATAGAGCTGGAAACGTCTTTGGAATCTAGAGTTGAAGAGCGAGTCAACCCCCTTTACAGTCCCTCTTTCGCGAAACCAACAAATGTCGGCGACTACAAATGAGATGAAACCGTGAGACAGCTGACCTCAGCGTAGCATTCTGATGTCTTTACCACACAGCTATACGTTACTAGCCAAGTGCAGATTATTGTAATAGCAAATGGGAAACTAGGCGAGCTAAACAGCATAGCTCCGTCATGAGAATCCGCCAGCATTTTGCTGCACCACACAGCGTCATATTGTGCCACTCTGTCTTTAGCATTTAGCTTGTTAGCATCTGTATTTGGCTTCCATTTCACTGCAAAATTGCGATAAATCTCTCCGGCGCTCAGCTGCGTCCCACTCCTGCGATAATGCTCAGAACAAGACCGTTTTGGAAAAGTTCCTTTTTGGGTTAAATACATATGGATATATGTGTGTATTATACTTATAAAAAACATTTCCAATAAAACCACTTAAAGTGTCTTGGACTTGGCTTCCCTTTAAAGTGGTGCTCTTACCTTTGAGGCTAATAAGATCAAAACAGAAACAACAAAAGCGCCATCCGCGGGTGATTTCAGTCTCGCTTGACACCAGTTCCGATACAAAATCTTCCGAAAGCACATTCATCAGCGTTTAAAAGAGGCAGAGTCACAGAACTAAGAGTAGCAAGTATCACGATTCGGGCTTCCGCCGACGCGGACCTGCGGTTAGTTGGCTGCGCGTCGGCTCTGGAAGCGTCTCAAAGCGGCGGGAAAGTCTCTGAGCCCGCCGCCAACCTACAGCTCTACCTTTATAGCATATTTCCTTTGGCATGGATGAAGTTAATACAAAGCAGGACTCCTCATTAGTAGATAGCTTACATTGGATTATCGCGTTGATCCGTAATTCTTAAATAACAGCGTCATCGGCGAGCTGAGCGTCGAGGCAGAAATGATTGGACGTCCAGTCCCGTTCCAAGCGGGAGCAAGAAGCAAAACGGCTGCTGTTGGATCAAACCACTAGGGGGCGTGTATCCTGCCACTGCGCGAGACTTGCTAACAATTTCCTCTCATGGAGAATTAGCGTTTCGCCATGTGAACTTTCAAAGTGGTTTCTTGAACTAGTAAGTTTTATGCAAGTCGGACTCTCTTTTTAAGTAGCAACTGTCGCAGTTCAATTCCGTATTCAAGTATGAAGCGTTGCGCTCACTTGAAGGTAGCCAATAGCGCAGTGTTCCTTTGAATGCCCTTGCTTTCAGTTATCACGCCAAGTTGTCCGTCCCAGTCTCCCATACAAGACGGCTGACGCAGCCACTGAGAGGTGAGCTTCCCTCTGTACGCAGCCATCGTTGAAGTCTCCACATACGCTGGACTTCATGGCAAATTTGTCTCCAACAGCAGCACGAAAACCGCCAAGAAAGGACTGGACGTCTGCCCGAACCAAGTCCGGAGGCTGCTCTCCCGATGAATTGCACAATGAGGGGGGCGGAGGGGAGTACTGGGAGGAAACCACAGCATGAGGTGAGTGACTGAGAACCGTAATAGCCATATATATATATATGTATATATTATATATACAGAACACTTTAGTTTACTGAGGTTGACGTTGAGGTGAGATAGACTGAGGTTCAGACCAGGGGGGGAGGATCCTGTGAGGTAAACCCAGACGAGGTTTCTGGGTCCAGATTGTCCCACCTAGTCCATGGTTTCACAGAGGTAAGCAAGTGGACACTGACCCTAATCCACCAGCTGCGTGGACAGAGGAGAGGTGAGAAGACAGAGGGGGGAAGGAGGAGGAGGAGGAAGAGGAGGGTGAAGACGCGACCACTATTCCTCCTCCAGAGACTCTGTCTTGATGTCGGCCGGCACCCCTCCGGTTCTGGACAGGGCCAGGATGGTGTGGTTGACGGCGGCCATCTCCACGGCCAGAGAGATGGGGTCCTGGTGCTCGCTGTGCGCGGCGCCGTCATCCTGAGACGGGGGAGGGGCAACGTGGGGAAGGACACATCAAGGTCGCATGAGTTCAGCGGAGGGGAATCTATTTATAGCCTGTTTTTGCTGACAAGCTGTTGCTTTTTCTGGCGGCTCCTCATTGGACGCTGTTCGGTGACGTCACGCAGGAGAGCTATAGCGCCACCGCTCAGTTAGTTCAGGATAGGTACTGCAACAAATGAATATTTTATAGCAAATGCTGATGCTTCCTGCTGCTCCACAGAACTCAGTCATTGATCATGAAGTAGTACATTTGTGACATTAGTCTGCATTTAAACCTGATCAAAATATTGATTTATAATGTGTGAAGACTTATTTAACTTGAGCATTTCTTTTCATAAGTTAGGTACAAAATTGACTTTTCAAATGGCACCTGAGCTACCTTTATTTATTTTTTTTATTTTAATAGTTCTTTTTTTGAACTTTATTTATACCAGTTTAATTTATTAGAATGTTAAGAACTTTGTTTATTTTTCCATGAACTTTTTTTTGAACACCATATTGAGATTTTAGTTAGTATTTTTGTAAGTTAAATGTAATTCAAAATGACATTTTGGTTATTTTTTAGAATGTATTATCCTTGACATTAATCTCTTAACATTATATGAGAAGCGTTTCTTTCCTGTGACCATCATTTTTTTCCTCAAAAAATGAATGATTATTAAATTAAAAAAAGTAGGTACCTGTGTGGGTGAGGTGGGCTCCAGTCGGTACAGACCAAATGGTCGGCTCAGAGGTCTCTTGTCAAAATATGGAAGATCACAAGCCTGCACACAAATGACAATCAAATGAAGGCGTTTGATCTGGTGCTGTTATTGAAAAAGATTTCAACATTAAGAGAGTCGTAGAGCTTATGGCACCCTGATATCAGGATAACAAAAAACCTTGCGAGAGAATCCAGATATTCCATTGAGAATATGTGATCTGAGAATATGTGATCTCACCTGCTCTGAGAAATCATTTCCGTCGATGTCGTCACTGTTGGAGTGTCCTCCTGGACTCTGGACATCGATTCCATGACTCTCCAGGATTGTGGCTTCTTGGAGGAAAACGATGGACTGTTATTTTACTGAGCAAAGATTCAAAAAGCAACACAGATTTACAGTTATAGCCAGAGTAAAAACACTGCCATATAGCGTTGAAATATTTGGTTCATAAAATACGGCGAATAAATCGACACATTACCAATGTTGGCACGTCGCTTGATCTCTTTGCGTCGGTTGGCAAACCAGTTGTAAACCTTCAGGGAGGTCACTCTCTCAAGGTCGGACAGCTTCTTCCCTGAAACACATCACACATTGGAATCATGGATCATGGTGGATGCTGTCCAGCTGTGGTCACGAAAGCTCCTCCAGTTTCACTGGCATCTCATGACGGATGTATGGTCACTTCTGTCGTAGCATCTACTCTAAATTAAAGCATGGACAGCTAAATAACTTCAAATAAGTTCTGATATCAAGCATGTTTTGGGGCTCCAACAAATGCACTCTGTGGTGTGACTCATCTTTCTCTCCTCTGTCAGTCAAATTCTGAGATCATGACTTTGCTCTGCAGTTTTTTGGTGACATGGTTCTTACTGTATCTGGATGCTGCCACTATTTTGAGATGTTTGCAGTATATCCTATTGGGAAGGGAACCAGGGCAGACCCAGTACATGACTGACAAACTTGCTGTTCCCCCAAAAGATAAGGAGGTGCATGGCATTAAACATTTTCTTTATTGTATTTCTTTATTTTACAGTGTTAAAACTGTGAGATATGTGGTCACCAGGTTCTATGTTTACTGCTGCTGTGACAACACAAACTTCCCCATTGTGGGCGAATAAAGAATTACCTTATGATATGAAGGAAGGAGCTTTGTTCTGCAGTGGCAACTTCTATTTCTCTCCTTTAACCCTTCTGATCAGACATTAAACTGCATGGCTTTAAGTTCGAGACTCATGTTGCTCACTGTCATGTCTCGCAGAAGTGTACCTGGTTTCTGAATGACAGCGTTGCAGGCGTTGGCGATCTCTTCTCTTTTGGCTTCATCAGGGTACTGGTTGTCGTTGAAGTAGCTGTAGAGAACATCAACAGGCTCAATAACGACAGTAAACAAGGACAAAGCTGAAAGAAAGATGAGATATTGCACTTTAAAATGAGACGTGTAATAATCCAACTCCAGTCCGCTGGGCCGTGGAGAAATATGAGGAGGGCACTGCTCTGGTGTTCTCACCTCTCCATCACCGCCAGGCACTCTTTCCTCCAAGTGAAGCGACTTCCCCGCCGCAGTCGGAAGGTTCCCGGCGTGGTGGCGAGAGGGGGAGGGGTTTGTCTCCACTCCATGTCTTCCAGGTGGAAAGGGGCTGGCCGCATGTTGAGTGTGGCACCTGCGGCACAACGAGTAATGCAGACGTCTTAACTCGCTCGATCCGTCAATATTTAAAGAACATTTTGTGCCATTTCAGTGTCTCGGCCTGAGAAAGATAAGTGTTCAGTCCTTTGCCAGCAGGTTTATGAAAACAGGTGTTTTCTGCTGCAGGGTTTGATGTGTGTGCGTGAAGAGTGGAAGGGTGAGGAGCTGAGCCGGGGCTGGGCTCAGTCTGGCCATAAATAGCATACAGCACTTTCCAGTGCTGACTCTGTTGGCAGGGCTCCACCAAGGAACATGCCGCAGAGGACGAGGCGTGGGACGACTGCTGCCTCTCTATCGAGCAGGCCAGTGTCTTCGCATATTTTATACGAGTCCACCATGAACATTTTTATTTGTCTGCAGAGATGATGTAAAAAAGTATGAGAAGCTTACGTCCAACTTTCATAAGTAACGCTGTACATGCTGCGCTCCACTCACTTTGTAACTTACCCCTTCAAACTTTGGAAACCACACTGATGCTACTCTGCAGAACGATGTCGCCATTCGACCACCTGTTCCAGTGTTTTTCACTTTCTACTTAACATGTGTTTTGAAGCTGCAGAGCGAGTTGTTGTCTGAAAATAAAGCCTCAGATATCAGACACTGAGCTCAAAAGAGAGCAGAAGTGTAACAGTGCAGCATTAGTCTGCTTTTTAATTCATAGCAGCTTTTCTTGGATGCAAAATGCAGCATGTTTGGAGTCAGAATGTAAATTGTCTTCCTTCACTAATTACTGACTTGAAGCCGTGGCTCTGTGATCTTTCCTCTTGGACATTTGGGAATTAACTGTTTTGAGTCTTCACTTTTTGGAAAGCAGCCTGATGCAGAAACGCCATGGATTCGAAAGGTATTATGGGAGATCTAGTTCTTATATATCCATATGTCTTTTAAATTTCAAGCACTTTTTTATGGTGTTACGGACCCCAATCTGGCCCTCGGACCTCAAATTGACTTGCAGGAGACCGATTATTTCTGACTTCATTTTAAAGTCAATGAATTGCTGCCATGTTTCTGCACATGTGCATCGTGTTTGTTGGCGACACCATTCAAGCACATCGCATAATGTGAAGCTAAAGAAGGGCCTCACAGCATCAGAACATGATGTAATGGTGGACGTTTGAGACGTAAAAAATGAGATGTTAGATAAGCTATTACATCAGTGGAGCATTCACTGCCTAAAACTGTGCTCTCGCGGCTGCCAGTTATGGGATGGAGGACGTGTTGTAAAAGGCTTGAATGCTAATTAATAGCAGTTTGTCTTCTAAAGAGCTGTGATATGAAAAAGACAACTGCTTTCGGGAATGACTGCGCAGTAAATAGGATAATAATAGTCGTGTCAATGGATCTTTTATTAGTGGCGGCGCGGAGAGGACATCAGTGTTTTCTGCAGATGAATCATGCCACTGTTGAGGTGATGAGTTTCTTCTTTGCGTCCCACTTGCTTATGAAAGTGGCTGGCCTGGATTGCTTAGTTTGAATTAACCTTAATCTGTGGCACAAGTCAAACAGTGGGTGCTTGATTCAATGTAATTTTGGGGCTTAGTTTTGGTGGGAACTGAAATAGCACTGAAGGCAGAGAGCTGTAAACAAAGCCCGACGCTCCCGTCTCTCTTCATGCTGGAGATCCGAGGCATCACGGTGCTCTCATCCCGCTGCACCACAGCCACCAAGATGCTGACACTCCTGCTTATCTCATCAACAGTCTAGCAGGCAAGCTGCAGGCAGCCCAGTGTTTGTCTAGCGTGCATCATCTGCGGGGAGCCGCCTCCCTGCTGCGCCCAGCGTCTCGTCTATCTTTACATCCACCCTTGAAGCTTCAACGTCTAAACTTGCTCCGAAGCCACAAGATATAAGAGGCAAGGAATCGAGTTTGTTGTCTGAATCACGTTTCTGCAGAGGGTTTTTGAGACTTGAGCTGGAAGTTTTGGAAAACATCAGCAGCTACTGCAGTTGCTTTGGGAATATAGTGTTGTTTCAAGAGAATGTAGAGAACGGTGACACAATCTTTACGTCACTTAATTTGAGTCACATTTATGTTTCAAGAGACCATCACTTGAATTTCACTTTTCGTCTCAAAGATCACAGGATGAACCATAACACATTACAACATATAACAAGCATGTGAGGGTGCAGTTAGTGTCCTGACAGATATGCCCCCGATGAAGACCAAACTGAAACGCCATCTAGTGGTGACTCCTATACCTGAAGGTCATACTTGCGAGACAGCCCAATTCAGCATGGAAACAGAGCGTCGTACGATGGTGTTGTGATGTCATACCTGGAGTGTGCTTCTCCAGCGTGTACCAGCGGTAGAAAGCTCTCTTCTTCTGCTCGCTCAAGTCAGAGCCATGCTGCAGGAGCCAGTGAGAAATCCTGCTCTGGCTGATGCCTGGAAAACAGCCAGATGCTCAATCGCAACAGTCAAGCACCATTTGTTGATACATCCCTTAAACTGATTACACACAAAGAGGGAGGTAAAAGCTCAAGAAGGAGCTTTTTACCAGTTTGTGGTTGCGGTGGTTATGTGTAACTGATATGGTGATGTCACGATGAGGCTGCAGTTAAAGAGGTTGTGTTAGATATGACACTCATAGCAATGGCCCAGTTAAGAATTGGGGTTGCCACGGTTACAAAGTTGCTGCTTTAGATAATAAAGATGCAGGCAGGATTAAATATGCATGCACTTGTGACTTCAAAGTTAAATATCTTGGCATTTGGTCGACTGGTGACTAACAGTGATCAAGTCGACTGAACAACACAGTTGCATATTTGCTTTTTTCATCGCAATTCAAGTCCAAACCCGAGCCAATGAACCGGTCCCAACATGTTCTGAATATGCCAAGTTCAGAGTAACAGCTGATCACTTACACTTGCTACGAACCCAAGACTGAACACAGCATTCTGTATTTGAATGACAAATGTGTGGCAGACAAAAGTGTCAAGGATCAATAAGACAGATACGAACCAGTGACTTGCGCCACGACTGCCTGAGAGATCCGACGGTTTCCAAGGAAAGCTTTTATTTCTTCTTTCACCAGACTGCTGTCCCTCCTGCAAACATACAAAGAAAGAAAAAAATCAAAGTGTTCTGATCTAAAACAACAGCGGTCAAGTTTTCCTAATTCAATCTCATTCTGTATATGATGTTTTGTTTAGCTAAACGTTCCATGCAGCACACTGGTAAGGACTAGAGTCCAGCCTGAGGCCACCGTATGCTGGGCCCTTCCTGTGTCCCTAGACAGCCTCAGTTGTCTTGGCATGAGCCGTCCTTCACTCAAAATGGAATGATTCACAAAAAGTGGGACATGTTTGCGTCTGTTATTAATTCTCCCTTTCATAAAATGTCATGCAAAATCAAAAGTGAAAAATCTAGGTCACCCCATCTTGAATATTTTTTCTTGTTACATCCTATATAGAACACAGTGTGCGCCTTTGTTTTCTACCAGTAAACTGGATTCCAGAAACACAGCTTCCATTTGCAGTTTGGTTCCAACATGACAGTGTATTTGATATAAGCTGAGTTGTGGAATTTCTGATCTATTGCACTTCCTTACGTGAGTGCAAATAAATATAAGGCGTAGCAGAATCACAGGGTGGTGACTGAACATGTGCAGTGTACATGGTGTACCCACTCAGCTGTCTGGCTGCGAGCCCAACCCCTCCCCTGTATATACACACAGAGCAGCGAGCTCATCTCGCAGTGCGTCCACTGCCGTTCAGAGAGCACTGATAATATGCAGATTACATGTGTACAGCTGGTCCTCTGTAGACTCTTTTGCATGAAAGAATGGTGGGGATCTACGGCTATAACCAGTAGATGCCATTATACTTGGCGTAAGGCACTTGGAGTTGGTAATCAAGTCAGCCTTGCCTTCAGGATACTTTATAATAATTTAACAACCAAAAATAACAAATTTCACCAGAAGTCGAATTCCATCTGACGAAAACACTAGGAGCACGGCTTGGAAAACATTTAAAGATGTGCAGTTGAAAATGGTTCTGGAGCAATTGATTTCACAAATATATCACTTGATACACTTTTTTTAGAGCCATAACCACTTTTTTAACAACAGCATTTCATCCTAACCAGCACTGCAGGATGGAGGTTCTGAGTCCACCCAGTTATGACCAGTCCGTCATGTAGCCAAACATCATGAGCTTTGATTATATGGCTGGCATACTTCTGAGGTGGAAACGCATCATGACTCTTAACATTCAGCGTCGATATCCTCCACACCAGCCTCTCTTGGCGATGCTAAAATTAGAGTTGAAAAAAACGCTTCTTGTATCGACACAAGAGAATCAATGTAGCACACGCTGCTGTACAAGGCTGAAGAAGAGTAGGAAGTGAGGAGGAGGATGCCGACTCAAAGGCCGGGCCCCTGTGGAGACGGAAATGTGCACTTATAAGTGAGAGAAATCAGGAGGGCACAGTGAGCCTGCTGACAGGCGGAAGCAGCATGTCACACCCCCGCAGGCCTGTCGACAGGTGTTAGAGGGTCCTGCATGTGAAGCTTTTAAACGCTATTTGCAGCAAACGCTGAAGCTGCCTGAAGAGGATGGGCATCTGAGTTGCATGGCTGCCTCATCTAACTTTGACTGCTCCCTCGGCACAGTCTGAGATGACCGATATCTCCCTCTCATTTCAGACATGGGTCATCTGTTTGCATCCCCAAACAAATTTCCATATATATATATATATATATATATATATATATATATATATATATATATACCTGAAGTAGAAAGTTGCAAGGTGCAACTGTGTGACCGCCTGCTAGCCACTGTGAATGCCTCCATCGATTTGAAGTGATCCCTGTCGATGGTTGAGTGACATTTCCAGTGACTCAGCATTGCAAAACTTAAGTAGCGCAGCTAAAATGAACCAAAGGGGGGGAGAATACACGACGTTTGCTATTTTATTAGACACAAAACGGATAAATCACCCCTCAATAGTTTGAGTTAAAACAAAAGCACTTTGTTTTTATCGAAGCTTAGAACTTTGCAGACCAGCTCTCCCACATGGGGTAAAAAAAAAGGCGTGAACACAGCAGCTCTATTTGTAAATTGTAACTCAAGCCAACGACTGAGTCGTCTTTTCTTGCTGTAAAATATATCTTCAGTGTGAGTTATTAGTTGATAATAGAGACGACACTGGCTAGTTGAAGTACCATTCGTTTTTAACCAGAATTAATAAAAGCAGCACAGTGTGTTTTCAATGTAAAGCTAAAGCGTCTTGACATTTTGTCTTACTCTGACTTACAGCAATATCTCTGTTGACAAAGTGCAGCACTCTGTATTCATGACCTGTCTTAGCACTTTGTTTATTTCCCTAAAAAGGCCTCAGAGGAACAATTTGAAATCTTCAGCGTCTTTTTGATGACGTTGACAAAAAAGGGAAAAGCGGAACTTGGAGCTGCCTAAAACCAACTTGAGAACAGAGCATACAGAGACCAGAAAACCCAGACAATCAGGGTCCAGGGTCTCTGTCTCTGTACGCGCTGGTCTCTGAGCCAACTCGGTCTTGGATCTGGTGGTCTCAACTACAAAACTAATTTTGAAGGTGTAGCCATGTAACCAGGAAACACATCTCTTCTTAATCTGGTTACATGATAAAATATTAACGTTAAAAATAAACTGAAGACTGAAAGAATTGCCCTGGAGAGAAAAGTATAACTATAATTTTCAGTGTTTAAAGTTAAGAGATTTACTCTTCGCTGTTAACTATATGTCTAGATATTCTTCAAAACATTAATGGCTTTCATTGGCACTTTTGGCATTGAGGTGACTTACTTTATTAAACTCACTGCTGGATACTTCTGCCAGTAAGCAAGGGTCAAAGGGAACTAAAGTCAATTCTACCCAACATATACTGAGGTACACATTACTGCCCGCCTGCAGGCAAATTCGGGTTTGAAATGAGCTCAGAATTCAGCTTCATATTTTGAGGTAAAGCTCAGTAGCAAAATAAAAGAATACACTCTGCCCAAAATTGATGTGCACTCACATCTACTTCAGAATTTTAACTTGAATTTCAATTGGTTTTCTGACCAGAATCATTCTTTTTGGACAAGGAAAAACCATTTGAAAAGGTACAGAGCACATATTTTCAAGCCATTTCCAATCAGGTTTGTTAAGTTATTTTACTTACCTCATCAGTTCATCCACCTTATCATCAACATCCAGGTCTTCTTCAGCGCCTTCGAACCCAAAAGCTCGAACTGCCGCTGCGCTATTAACAGGATAGCGCGGTGGAGATAGCTTTCCATTGGGTGTGGCCGCTAGACTGTCACGCCCATTTTGAGACAAGGCCACCAGCGACACCGGTGAGGGAAGGATGGTGGCAGGCGGCTGTGGCCCAGGAGGTGGAGAGGTTTCATAGCTGTTGCTAGGAGATGGAGAGAGGCCTCCATTGTTGCCGAACTGAGTTTGCGTGGCAGTGGAGATTTTGGCTGTTGTACATGAGGCAGCAGTTGCAGAGTTCTCAGCGATGCTTGCTTCACCGCTGTTGAGGGCGCCGTTGTTGCCGTTGCATGTCACGGAGGAGGTGGCGGTTGCAGAGGCAGTGTTGTTATTATTGAATGATGTGGTTGTGTTAGAGGCAGAGTTGTTTGTGCAGTTGTTTGTCGTCCCACCTAATCCAAAGGAGGAGGAAGAAGAGGAAGAGGAAGAGGTGCGGCGTCCAAACTTATCGCCGTGCTCCCGGTCCAGCCGGTCCAGAGTGTCAAGTGCATGCAAGATCTCCTGCTTGGTCATTCCAGAGCGACGCAACCGCTGCAGCAGATCTATCTGCTCAATAGTGAAGCGTGGCTCCTCGTTGCACTCAGACATCCTGCTGCTGGACGAGAGACAAGACAGACAACGTGTGAGGCAGGAGAGAAAAAAGGACGGGGAGTAGAAGTGTTTAGGTGAAGTTAGAGCAAAGAAAGATTAAGAGGGGAAGGGTAGAGAAAGTAAGGGAAAAGGAGGAGCAAGGAGGAAAGAAAGTCAAGCAGAAATGTAGCCAATAAACAGTAATAGCTGAAAACTAAATTGAACAGGATTCAGTAGACATGTAAAACAACCGCTAATGTGCATTAAAAGGAAAGACAAAGCAAAGGACGAGCGAAGGAGAGAGAAGTCAGAATGTAGAACAATTTGGTTATGAAAGAGGAACAAAACCTGCAAGATGAAAAATGAGCAGCGGCAGATAAGAAAAGGAAGACAAGAGCAAGAGATAGAAGTGTGAAAGAAAAAGGAAGGGAGGGGCTGGGCATAAAAATCAGCTATTTTTGGGAACCCGACAAGCAACACACGCAGAGTGCCGGAGTCACCTTGACAGCTGATGCGATCTTAACATTCTGACTGCCGTTCTTTAAGAGCTCCAATATTATCCCCGGTGCTGCACACCACCCACGCCGTATGTTTTCATAAGCAATTTGCTGAGCTCAAAATCAATGCAACTGGAATCAGACTGCGGCAGATTTTTACCCTCTGTGCCAGCGCCACTAATGCCGTCATGATAATAGTTTAAACGGGGTCACTGACATTTTTCCATGTCTTTGTTAGTGCACCGAAGACAACAGTTCAGAACTGCTAAATGTGTAAAATCCATGCAATGTGTCAAGATCTTGACGGTGAGCTTTTAACAACTTCCAAAAACAACTCATTCACTAGAGCATTGCTTTTCCTAAAAATACGTCCTCACAGTCAGGAATTTTTCTAAAGCTACTGAGCCATTTTCTCATCAAGTTATCTTAACCAGATTTTTCATTATGACGGTCGACAATTCCATCACTTCACTTCTGAGCTCTGCGGTGACTTCAACCAACTCCATGTGAAGGATCCCTTTACATCTGGGCAAAGTTACTCCTTCCTTCAAAAATCCATCTATTTGCTGAAATTTCACTTGAAAAACCATTATGAGAGAACCAGGTAACAAACTCAAGAACTGCCTTCCAGTTGTTTTGGGGTCAACAAAATGTCCTGAATTCATTTACGTCTACCAAACAGACATGAGCCACCAGAACACCCAAGGTTATCTTGTCTTCTTCAGAAAACCTCTGTACTCCTTGAATTGGTTAGACTAAAGTATGAGATCTATTCTGTACTGTATATATGCCCTCTGATGTTAGTTTACCCTTATCCAAATGTATATCACCTTTCTTTAGTCCCTATAAAGTATCAATTTGAGTATAATATTAGTTGCGCCTACTTTCAGTTTTGACCCAAAATGTTGAATAAATGTATTGAATATGAATGATAAATAAACAAACACGTGCCAGCTGTACAACGTGACAGTGATGCCAATGGATCATTCCCCTGCTGACTATGTATTTACAGGGTTATTTATTCAACCAGGATAGAGCTGGTTTTACTGGCCCAACCGTTTTTTTGGTCAATAAAATTTGAATAGATGTAAACAAAATAGCTTGTGTTATATTACTTTCACGGTAAAACATTAAGCCAGTGCCCTACTCCGTCAGTTGTCTTGGTGTTCTTGGCGAAGAAAGCCAGAGACTCAGCTTTCTACTCTCATGGTTTTGTTGAGAGTTCAATCACACAGACACACACAAAACAGACCTGGTTAAACAATAAACTGTGAGGACAACCAGACTACTTTAAGCACTTATTGTGGTCAGAAGAGACAAGTAGTGGTACTAACATCAGTGTACAGGTACAGTAAATGCCAAGCCATGACACCAACAAATAGTTGAGCACCCAAAGATCGTCTTAAAAAGCTTCTACTAATCTATCGACTACATTTCAGATTATATATTTAACAATGAGCTAGCAAGTTATGATCAATATGAGTCACTGAGATTAACTTGTTTTCCTACAAACTTGTATGATAAAAAGAAAAATATACTAACCAATAGTCGGAAATACATTTGGTACTTTGGGCTCAAATAGCTGTGCCTAAACCAGGGCTGGCAATTAAATTTCAAATGGGGCCACATTATGAACGGCGATTGCTGTGAGGGACCATCAAGCCAAAAGACAGGAGAAGAAATAATGCTTCAGTTTTGACACCAAAAAAATTACAAAATAAGGCACTTTGTTGCAAGGTATCTTTTCAATAATCTATTTATTTTAAGGAATGAGAAATACTGTTGCATGAGCATGACACGTGGAAAAAATTGAAATTATTTTGGCTTTTCAATTGTCTTCATTATTATGTGGGATCAGAAACAGATGCATACAATGGGGGAAACATACCGATAAAAGAACCAATGAGTGAGAATTCAAGTAGATGACTATTCCTTTTGTGGTTTCTCAGACTTCATGAGGGCTGCATAAGTACAGGCAACGGGCCGCAGCATACTGTAGCTCATTGAGGTTGTTTACAGATTCAGAGGCAAAAAAGGGAAGTGTTAGATTGTTATGTGTAACTACAGATGATCAAGGCAAACTGTACCTGCTCGTGTGTGTGCATATATGTGAATAGATAGTTTAAATTCCAGCAAGATTATACATGGTATTCATCTTTGACCGCACATCTAAAAGGTTCCCAACACAGCAGTTTCATTTGTGGCAAGTCATTTGAGGGTATATTTACACCGACTGCTGTTCTTCCAGTGTTGACATTTGATGTACAATTGAAATCAAGCCAACCACACAAAAGAAAGTGGAAAAACAAAGAAGGTCGGGCAACACTAAAACAAGTCTGACAAGTGACTTTCTGCGAGTTTTCTTTGACCAAACATTAACGGATAAAAAGCCTATTGCGTCTGACATTTCCAGGTCACAGTAGGTTAAAGAGAGATTGGGTGCAGCACCATGATCCACAAATACTAACAGTATCACCGAGTTTTCGCCATTGCCACAAAAGTCAACGCGATTTAAAGGTGAAAGGCGACGTGGTATTCCTTTATTTATAATCGCACCGCAGGCAGACTTAACGGTAATAAAGTGACAGCGCGAATAAAGAACCACTTTCACCACAGCAGAAACGACAGAGCTGCCGGTGATGCCAGCTTCGCTTCACGCCCTTTGCCCGACAGCTAACGTTAGCAAATGTCTAACAATGCCCGACTTCGTCTTCCATTCGCGTCCAACTTCCGCCAAATCCCTCAGCGAATTCAACCACTCAAGTGAATGTTTCGAATAAACCAATGCGCCGACAAATGTATCCAGTAAATGCGATTCACAGCGCAAAATATTGTCAACATTGCTTAGCATGTTAGCCGTAGCTTAGCCGCTGCGTCTGGCTAGCGATCTTTTGATATTAATAACATCACTTTCAAATGTTGTAGATACATAACTATATGACTTACCTCGCTTCAAATCCACCTCTTCAGCATTTAAAAGAAAGCGTTCGAGCAAAGAGCCGACGTGCTTTCTGTTTCACAGCAGACCTACAGTGGAGCAGTTTGATATCGGTGCCCCGTCCGACTCTTTTTTCCAAGGATTTCTAATCTGAGGCGAATTATTTGCCTCTCCGCTTTGTCTGTCTGACAACAGCCATATTGACAACTAACACCTCCGAGCAGCTCCGAGGGAACTGTAGTTTTACTGTAACAAAAGTCTCTTCTCGGCGGCGGAGTCTGGCGCATTAAAAACTACAAATCCCTAAACCGAAATGAAGGAGGGAACTAGTGGCAGAGGGCTTCGAGTTGTCAGAAAACCAGATTGACATTTTGAACTTTCAATGTTCAACCGCACTTACTACGACCTGACTGACTGATATAACGTGGTCATTACGTGTATCACCAATGTGAGTTATTCTTATCGCAATACTCCAGAGACAACTGTTGTAGCTTCTATCTAATAAGTTAATTGTAAACTTAAAAAAATGACTCGATTTTTGTACATAATAATAATAATACCATTGCCACTAAGGACATTAGGAAACTTAATATAATTTAATATAATAAGACAAAAAAAGTTGCCATTAGTTTTTTCTTTGTGTGGTAAACCTAAATAGTACGCAGGGCAATACATCATCTTGATACACAGAGTGTGTTTGGCAAATGGGAAATCCAGAAAGACTAAGAATAATATGATCATCAGCCTTTTCATACTATAATTACACATTTGAACCATGGCTTGATGTGTACGCGGATAGAAAAACTTGGATCTAACTTGTACCTTTGTGTTTTGGTTTGTTGCACATAGAACTACAACTAGAAAGTATTTTAATAGTCACAGACTATCTTTACAAGTAGTGAACTGGTTGGCGGATGACGTGTATAGGTTGACCAACACACAGACTCCTATGATTATAGTGTTATAAATAGCCATTCGAAAAGTGAATTGTCGTAAACACTAATTACACCCAAAGTCGACTAGTCACGACTGTCTTGCAATGTGATGAATACATGGCTTGGCTGACTGTGGTGTTGTAAATAGCACACACTTGTTTTGTGTCAAGTGCTGTTTTGAAACTTAACATTTTAATTGTAAACATTGATATTGTTGTTAGTTGCCTGATCCGTGCCACCAAAAGAATTAAATACAAAATTAAAGTGCACCAAAACTCACACAGGTCGATTTCATGATCCACAAAGATCATTGTATTTAACATGGATATAATAGAGGCCAACCTTAATCCAGAAAGGTCCCAAAATAGGAAATGAATAGAAGGAAGGGAATGTGTGTGTGCCTCAAGAAGATAACAGTATCATCTGAGTTCGAGTGGGCAATGAAATGAATTAATTTCACAATTAAATACTTTTTTTTTTGACTGTCAATGGGGACTGTGAACTTGCCACTAAGAACTCACTTGGCACCAGTGTTGCTCTGGGGAAGCACCCAGGGCTTCAGGTGAGACCAAAACAAAGGCAGCATACATGGTCCCACAGGAAGCAGATACCTGAACCCAGCACTTGAGAGCCATTTGTTGTTATAATTATCTCAAAAGTTGAGCAAACCTGTTTTGTTTTTCCTAGGCCCCACACGACTTCTGCCTGCTCCATTATTGTAGCCTTGAATCCAAGATTAGACTTTTAGACTCTTCACATATCTGCAGTTTTGTACATCAAACTAATCTTGGTTAAACTGAAACGGTCATATCTTTTTGGGGTGTGAATATATTGTACTTTTGAGTTACACAATGACAGTGTGTTGAATCAACATAGACTGGGATTGAGTCAAATCCCTATTACTCTCCGACCACAAAACCAAGAAGATCTAAACAACTTCCTTCATGATGAAGAAAAATATGAGCATTAGGTGCATGGTGTGAGGAAGTTAAATCTAGCGCGCCCTTATGGCAAATGAGGAACACTACAATTGACCTATTGTAACGTAGTTGCCTTACCTATTCCCTGAAGGTTGTTGGTTTCAGTCTTGGCCGATTTTGACTCTAATATATCTTTGTATGGATGAGAGAAGAGGCGATTAGGTCAAGGATAGCTTTAATAATTAAAATTATATTTCAAATAAAAATTCAATAATTCACTTAAATTAAGGGAAATCCAAGTATTGCTTCAGATTTCTTACCTAAGTTGGGATTCTACTTACATTCCCAAACACAAATTTGCATTATTTTATTGCATTATGCCTCTCATTTACTGAGGACTAAACTGAGCTGCTTACGTGGCTGGTTGAGAAGGAAAGTCAGCAGTAAAATAAATTAAAAGAGGCTTAATTCTTGAGCGGAAATTGATCCCTGCGCCTGCTTCAGCGTGCGCATCAATTAGACACTGAGAATGCAATTTAAATAAACTGTAATATTTCCTTCATTTGACTTTTCTCGAGTGTTCAACAACTATTTTATTTCCACACTATCAAAAGGCCCTATGATGGTTTTAATGCCGTCATGACATCAACTTGTTATTTCGTTTTCAGTGGATCAAAAATATTATTTGTCATATCACCGCTTTCAAATTGCTCAATATCTTTACATTACCAGAAGGATGGTAATGTTGTAGCTTATTGGACGAAAAAAAAAACCGTATCAACTTTTGGACTTGAAAAACGGTTTAAAACGGTAATAACCTGTATTTCCACAGCCGTTACCAATAACAATATGCGGCTATTTTGTGCCACCACAACTACGACCAGTACTAATAAAAAAACAAAAAATCATAATTCATTTTTTGTTACCCATTTACCAAAAATATTACCTCGATAATAGAAATGAATTCGTTCATGATGAGGTCCCGCCTGTTTCTTGTTCTCGCGATATTTGCCAGCCCCGCTTCAGCCGCTCACCCAGTGCAAACAAACTGAATGCGCAGCTGCCCACTCAACATGGTTTGATACCTGGAAAGTGGTACCCCTTACTGCCGGCGAAAACCCCCGGAATACGGATTCCTTTTTGCCTTTCGGGGTACAACCCATAATCGTCCTTTCATGCGCTCACGTGAGTACACTGCCTTACTGCTTACTAAGTCCCAAACATCGCTGCTTGGGTATCCAGCTGTTTTGGTCAGTTGGCTAGCAGGCTAACGTGAACTGGCTAACTCTGAAAGTAAGCTGAATTTAAAGGGGGTAAATGTATTGCGATTTATTCATTGAGTTGCGTGACGGGAGTCTGCATTTCCTGTGTCTTGTGATAACTGTCTAATCCAGTTAGAAGTCAGCTTTGATTTATTGTATCCAGTTGTTCTTGGTTATAACTGTGATTCAGAATACCGGCTGCTAGTTATGTAAGTTCCGCTTTATTTGTAAGATTTATTACCGATAACAGTTGGGCGACTGAGATTTTAGTGTAATTGCACAATTGATCTATTTGAACATCTGTTTGTGTTTGCCTGGAAACTACTGCTCCAGTCAGGGTGTCAATCAACAGTCTGTTTCCTTGTTTTCCTGTAAGGGTCAGATTCCTCATTTGTGGGATTAGAATATTTCAATGAAGTAGTTGTGATGCTTATTCCTCACACCCCATTGACTAGGAATAGAATAAAAGTTTATTTCTACTCCACAACAAATATACAACTGCTATTCCATCTGATCTGAGAGACTGAAAAAGAGCATTTTCCCACATAGATTGTTAGATTTCTGAGCTTCATAATGAAGCCATTTTCGATTTCTAGAGTTCTGCAAGTTCACATCAGTCATTTAATAAATGAATAATATCATTTAAGAGACCCATGAAGTGCTTATGTACATTTATCAGCCTCCCAAAACTCTTAGATTGCTATTAGATTGGGCACTAAATTGGAACCAAATGCCGCTCCTCCTTGAAACACAGATAAGTTGCATTGTTACTTGTAATGCATGATATTTATATCTCTACTGTTGAAATGAGTCTGACTAATTTAACATGGTGTACATCTGACTCGGAATGTTCTATGATAATCGTGCTTGGAAACATTGAAATCTGACTCACTGCTATCCCACATTCTTTTTCCAGTGTGCCACAAAAGTACAACTCCGCCAAATCACTGAATTGTTTGGCTTTACTTGCCTTTCTCTCACGAGCATTAGCATGTTAATCCTCTTGTCATAGCTGCTTTGCATCATATGAACGTGACTAGCAGCCAATGTTTGTTCAGCCATAGTAGAGGAAAATCAGGCTTCTTCTGGAGCCAAGTTTTGTCGACAGTGTTATTATTCATGATTTATATGGCCTGCTCATGCATACAGTTTGATACAAGATGTTTAAGCAAAGAAGCAACACATTTTCAAGGCCTTCTGTAGTTGCTTTGCAGTCATAAGGTTATTTAAAAAGTACCTCTCTGTATTGACGCTATTATAAAAGGTTTTGCACCCCAATAACATACTGATGTTGTACACTGTATTCTACAGATACTTGCTCTGCAGATATCACGCGTTGGATCACCAGAAAAATCAACAGTCAGTCCCAGGAGTAGGTGAGCTTTTTTGTTCTGCCATTTGTAAAGCGCCACCAGGGGGCACTGTTTAATACATTATAGAACAAGCATTGTTCACGGAGAAAAGGTCACTTGAGGCAGATTGATGTTACATTTCTAAGAGGAGTCAAAACACCATCATGCATAAGATGTTAATGTTCACACGTTTTCAGATGTCCATATTCATGTTTTAGACTGCCTTAATGATTATACTCTTCTTTAGGATCACATCCTATAAATGTGAGAGCGATTATACTCTTCTTTAGGATCACATCCTATAAATGTGAGAGCCAAATAAAACCTCATTCAAAGAGAGGTTTTTGCATATGCATTTCACCTCTTGTTTGTACCCAACCATCTCCATCATCTAATCTATACACCTCTTAAAAATCTTAATGCACTGGTTCCCTGTTACTTATATCCAACTACGTGCTACTAATTCTCATGCAGCCAACAGACAATCTGAGTGTCCGATCTTTAACTTTACAATGAGTCTCTACATTTCTCTACCTCGTGTCTATCACCCCCTTTCTTGAATTTCCCAGAAGGCCTCCATCCTGACTTCTCGGCCTCTGAGAACAACTGGCCAGGACAGCTGCCTTCAACAGTTTCGTGCCATCTCATTATAGCATATTTCCATGTGGAAACGTTTTCCTTTTGTCAGCCTTTTTTAATCTGATGATGAATAGCTATTCTTCCATCACTTTAAACAATACACACACACACTAACATGTTTGTATTGCTAACTTTGCAGGACATTGTGAGGTTTCTCATTGTTATAATGCTTTCCCCAGCCTCTCGCACTAAACGTAACCATCCAAAACACATGGCTCACCTTAACCAGGACTGAACCAAATTTAAACCTAATATGAATGACCCAGTTATTTTGAAGTCTTCATCCTCAAATTGAGATTTGGACCCTTCCCCACGAAGACACAAGGTCCCCACAAGGGTAGTGTTTTGTCAAGAATTGGTCCCACAAGGTAGCATAAACAAGTCCTCACACAGGCACACATAATTTTTTTCAACACCTTCAGAAGGTGTTGTTTGCTGCTATAAGCTTGTCTTCTTCACCAGTCAAGCATAGCACTGCACAATCTCACATTTATGTTCCAGCCTTGAAAGCCAGAGATGCCCTGCACTCCTTTGGTCATCTCACTGTCTGTTAGTTCTAATCTATTTACTTCAGAAGCATCAAGCGAGGGATCATAAATTTGACATATCGTGATTTATTTATATCAAGGTTCACTCCCTAAATTGTCCATTTCATAAAATGCTGTCTGCTTTTTAATCCCACACCGTCACAAGCCATACTGTTGATAATTATCTTGTTGATAAGTTTTGTTCCTTGTCCAGTTACTTATTTATTTCTTCACTGTTTACTTGTCTTTGTGGTGTTTGCTAGTAATTTGGGATTATTAATTCAACCATTAATAAAAGGTGATAGATGGATAACCACCGCAGAGGGTGGGAAGAATGTGACTCAGACAGAATTGAGCCATCAAATGACTTCATGGTATCAGTGGCCTCCTGTCTTGTTGCGAATCTCAGCAGTTGTTGGTACAGTCATTTATCATCTCTGTCTTCAGCGGCATTTTTCCCTTTTCCTCCGAGGGGTGTCTCGAGGGTCAGCCGAGCCTGTAGCGGATTTCAACCAAAGGCTCCCTGCACACTTGCTGTCCATAATTCAAAGTTGTAGCGCTGCATTCTTTGATGTCGAACAAAAGTTAGAAGACCGTTGTAGATCTCATGTAACCCTGGCACCAGAAGGTTTCATCTCTATCTCCTCTCAGAGACAGGATTCTGCTGCTCCAGATGGAACCAGTGTTGACGGGGCAGCAGAACAAAGCTTCTCATAGAGTGTCTTTTTTTTGTGATTCTATAGAAGTTGAGCCGCCTTCATGTCAGTTCTGTTAGGGTCATGGATTTAGATGAGTCTGGTATAAATATTTGGCTTTCAGCAAGGATGAAATCCAATACATGCCAGGACAGGGGTTGCCCTGGCCTAATGATCCAGACAGAGACATAGTTTGTTGCTCAGCATGACCGTCTTAGTGACTGGTGTCATCTGCTGATGGCTGATTTGAAGAGTCTTATAAGTCAAGACTGAAGATTGTGGGTCAGAGTACATCGAGATATATTGTGGAATTCAAAGGGCTAGTATGCGTTAAATTTAAATAGATTGTTGGTGTATAATTAAGGATAAACCTGCTTCAAATTGTAAACAACGGTTTTGTCTCAGCTGGCTGGATCATGTATCATATCGTGGCATTTTGCAGACCATCCATCACCTCGTCTCCTATCTCACGTTGTCTTTACGGACCTTGTAATTGAAAGCAGGCTCCTCAAGAGTGCTGTTTTCTTTTTGTTCCTCGGACTGCAGATGAGAAAATATTCTTTTTGAGCAACAACAGACGTGATGTGGAATGTTTCAGGCTGTGGCCTCTCTATCCTCCTATCAGTGGTATGACCTAGAGAAGGCCCTATGAGGAAAGACATGTCAGTGAAACTGACCTGTCTCTGTCTGATGTTTCTCAGCAGTACAGAGCCTCGCCATATCACCGCCAGCTGTTCTATACTCTATATTTGATATAGTGGTGGTTGCTGAAAAGCAACAGGTGTTGCATATTAGTCCCTGTAGTTCTGCCTATCCGTCTGTCTCAAAAGATCTCAGACTTCAACCCCTACATTTGTCTGGGTTTCAAATATTAGCACTGACAAAGGTGCCTTCAAGCACTTTAAAAGATCACATTATCTTGATTCTTTTCTTAAATGCTAGATAAAACAAGATCTATAACAACACAAATGTGACAAAGATTGCCATAGAAAATGATGCTAAATAAATAAAAATAAATGGAATAAAAAGTAAAATAGTAAGAGCAATGATTAAAATGTAGCTGCTCACTCATATATTCAGTTTCAGTGCAGATGAACACAACCTCACGAATGTTCTATGATGGTGCTACAGCTCACTCAAAAGTTTGTCGACGAGAGTACACCTTATTCTTTTTAGATAATAAGGTATTAAATCTGAGATAAATCTAGCCAATAAAAATAATATTATTTTATATTGGGTAAAAAAAGACATTTTCCTGTAGTGCACATTTCTATATGCACATTTTTGAAGAATCAAAACTGGATTTAACAACCCCATCTGTTCAGTATCATATATATTTCTTAAAATTTAGCTGTTTTTTCCATCACAGTTGATGACTTTACTTTCAAAGGCCAGGCATCAATTAACAAATGTGGAATGCATTAAATTGACCTGAAGGTGAACAGACCAACTTTGCCCATGTTTATGTAAGTTATTAACAGGTAGGCTCCTGAAATGTCTCTTTCTTTTGTTGTTCAGCTCGCGACAACAAATCTCAGAAGACAGGGTTCTCATTCCCCCCACAGCGAGCGGCCTCATTAGGATTTGTTGCACAAACACTGGAATGTAGACTGGTCGAGGGAGCAGCAGGTCTCTCCCTCCTGCAGACATGTGTTTCTCGCAGCGGCTTGACCCCGGTGTTCTGGGCCTTGTCGAATCGTATTTGGCTCCCGGTCCAGAGGTTCAGTTACTTGCTGTAACAACCTGATGCTCCCTCATCTGAGACATGTTTGCAGCTTGAGGTTTCAATAAAAATGGAAATTATGCTGCGAAATCAAAGCTGTAGGACGGCACTGCCGTCGGGCGAAGAACTGGGTGTTTTTATAACCTTGACTTTTGCCTTTGGGGACTGAGAGTCAAGGAGTCAGGGGCAACACAGGGGTATGAAGTCAGATGGCACTAGACACTTCTATCTAGCAAACATCTCAGGTTTTGTAGATTTAGTAGATTTTTAGTAGATTTACTTCAGATTTGGATGGAATATGAAGTATATGAAATTACTTGTTTATTTACTTTGTAATTATGCTGTTTAGAGTGAATTTTCAGTGACTAATCCTGGGTAAAATCTAGTCAGTCAACAAAATTAATACTGTATAATGATTAATTACTGCCTCATATACTTCAAACACACATGAATTAAGTATTTTATTTATTTAAGTAATTTAAATAAAAGTCCCCTAATCTAAAATGTATCGGGAAAATGCTCATTTTTCAGAGCAGTTCTTTAAAAGTTGTCTATAAAATTGCCAATGCAACTTTAAAACGGGTGATTTATATGTTCATGAACAACAATTATCGTGTGCAGCTGCTCTTCACGCTTACTACTGTTGACACCACCTTAGCTGTGGTGCAGGAAAAGTCGAAATTCCCCAAATATTTTACACACAATTACACAACACTGCTTGATCATTTCTGACGTGAACCTCGCCTTTACATTATGAACCGCGTGACACGTCAGCTATAATATAACACCAATCTAGCAGGAAGTGACTCATCCTGACCTCAGCTCCTCCACCACCACCAGTAAATACCAGAGACCAAAGTCTCAATATTGGCATCACTAGAATGATCAAATAGTTGGAATTATGTGACCTTTAAGATGATGAGTCTTTGCGGATTTATGTGTTTTATGAAACCAGCAGAGCTGAAAGTTTGAAGTTTTCTTCAGTTCATTTTCCGCCAGTGACAAAACCTGCGTTCCTACTCAGACTGTGCATAATGTCTGCGTTATGCGACTCAACACCTAAATCCGACTACAAGGGGGATGCCTTAGAGACTCATTACACCTGTAAATATGCCCCTGGATAGAATTTGGTGCCAATGCAGCTGGAAAACTAAAGCCCAATGAACTTAATTCAAAAGCAGATTGGAGACTCCTAGGCTTTATTCACAAGAAATGTTCATTTTCCTCTTCCAATGCCATTAGATATGTCGCTTATATACCAGTTAAGAGAGTTCAAATCAAATCAGCCTTAGCTGAATTATCCCATCTCTCATTGCAAATTTGCTTTTGCGCTTCTGTTCTTTGTTCAGAAACATAATGTAAAGAATAAGTTTTCACCCACGACAACATGATAGATTATAGATAGTAACCAAGATTTGTATAGTTTGTGGCATGATCTACCCCTGTTGTCATTATCTGCCTCAGTGTACACAGTCACTCATGTCAACACTAAAATGCATTTTCCTTTCTCCAATCCAAATATCTCCCACTCATTATCCTACATTCCCCGAAATGGAGACTAGAAGTCTGAGGTCCTAACTCAATAAGAGGTGAATTGGAAAAATGGGGAGGATATTTTGGACTCCTTGGCAAGGAAAAACTCCTCGTCTGAGTCCAAATTGTTGCTTGTCATTTTTTTCGATCTGACTTCTATCTAGTGTTTTTTTGGTGTGCGTTTAAGACGCAGAGGATTCGACTGATACAAACCAGAAATGCTGGCTGTTTCCAGGGAGGGACCAGTAATAAGGGGGAAGAGATGGCTATTTTGGCTGTGGTCCAAGCCAATGACCCCAATGTCCTTTTTCTTGCATGCATCAGAATACATTAAAAGCTGCATTGATACAGGTTGAATGATGTGAGGACAAGGGTCATCTGTTTTGCGAACTCAGCTTGAGTGATTAAATGCACCCGCTTCTTTTTTTTATAGCCTGCTTTTTCTTTTTCGCCCTTCCTCAATATCCTGTATGCTCCACACCCAATTGATAACATCTGACTACATAGAAATATTGTCTTTGTCCCCTCATTTCTTGACCCTCTTGTCCTCCGTTTACGTATTGCTTTTATCTCTTTCCTTTGCTCTGTCCATCATACAGTCTTCCTTTCTCAATCCATATGTGTGTGTCATTCTTTTTCCGTCCTCAGTTTGCACAAAGACCTGCCTGTTCAGCTTAGCTGCTGTCCTGTGCAGAAATCGATTACTTAAGTCCAAACTGTGTGTAATTTACAATTGTCTCTTTAGTTTTCCTTGCTGATGATCACAAGTTAGATATGTTGTTTTTTTTTTTTAACGGTTTGCTTCTTTATGCCTGTGCTGATCACAAATGACAACAAGCATGTTCTCGCCACCACCACATACTAGTTTAATATAGTTCTAAAGACACACCTGCATGCAAACTGTTGCATATGGTAGGTATGTGGTGTGTATGTGTGTGCGCACACACACACGCACATGTAGAGGCAACTGCATTATGGTCACATTTGGCTTGCATTTTCTCTGGCAGTGCCTTTTGAAGAGGGGGTGAGGTGGAGATTGAATAGGGACCCATGAGGAAACTTCAAAGCTCATCGTTTTATGTACAGCTTTTTTCTCTTTTTAACTTAGATTGTTTTTATTTTGAAATTCCTTATAGTCATGTTAGCAAAACAGTCTGGAGTTGACCTTCATGGACAACATGGAGGTTGCGATTGTTATCATGCTTATTGACTTATTGCTAAGTTTACATTTTTTTGAATTAATACTGGAAATTTCAATCATACACAGCATGTTAACATAATTCAGTATTATTATTTTTCTCACACGTTTCTTGTGACTATTCAGCCATCACATTATCATAGAAATACCTGGTCTGTAGCGGTCAGTAACTTAAATCTAAAAAGGACAACCACTTAAACTTCAATAGACAGTTTCTCCTTGATGCACGCTGGGAAGAACTACTGACCTGTGGTGTCTCCTAGAAGAGGCAGGTTTGTGTGTCAGTTTTGGCTGTGGTGGCGTCAGCATGTCCCTCAACGGAAGTAACGGTTTATGCCCCCCTTACATCTACAAGTCTTGACCATGACCATGTATGCCATTCACTGCAACATCAACTGTGCCTGGACTCAAGTTTACATCACGCAAGTACTGCTGTTCCTGCCACCCAGGCATGTAAGATCGAATTAAAATAAATGGCTCACAACCTTGAACAGATGAAACATAGTCATACCAGAACATTTGGATTTGTTTAGATTGCGATTAAAAGTCATAATATTTATATACAACATGTAGAACATCCCTTTATATTAATGTAGGCATGCATTAATAGTGACAGAGAGTTTGTAAAGAAGCCCTGTGCTTGAGCAATTGCCAGATCGTATTTGGGTCTGTTCTGTATCAGTTGGCAGCAGCTCTCCCGCCGGTTAGGTTTTGAGCTGTGCCATCCCTTGTGTTGCTGTGAGCTCAACAGGTTTATGGCCCTCTGGAGACTGTGCAGCAATCAGGTGCGTTGATTCAGCCGTGATAACTTTTGTTGTGATTTGTGGATTTATCCTCCTCTGGGGTCAATAATGGCCTCATTTATTGACTGGCTGTGTCTCAGGTTAATGTTTTGATTACTTTGGCATGTTCATGATCCGTGGGTTCCCTGGAGACTCACCGTCATCTGATTTACAACATCTAATGCCTCTTCCAGATTTACTGTGACATTTTAAGAGCGGCTTATTAAAGCTGGGTGAATGTATAGATTCGACCAGTCTATGACGCGAGCCTGCATGGAAACATCGTCTTAGTTATTACAGCATGTACGCATCTGTTTTCTATTTTGTTGTGAACAAGGGATTCAGTTTTCCTCACATACAATGCAGTGTTTTCTCCCCGTGATTTTATACAAGCTTTCAAATAATATTATTGTTCCAAACCTGCCACCACGCCAGCATTCCCGTCTCATAACCCTCACTCACAACCATCACTTTTCCACGTTTTTTTGTTTGGGACTAAATCACATTTCTGAGCTCATAGGTCACTTCATTTAAGTGGCACTTAGACCCGCTACTGTAGCTTATCACAAGGATTTATAGAGTGCATCACCCAAGGGCCGGGCGACCAAGGAATGTTTGTGGCACCTTCCTGCAGGTGTTACAATTGCCTTCCTGCTTTCTTTCCCTTCCACTATTATAGCTGCTGATGGAAGGCAGCTGGGGGACCTCGCTTGTTCTCCACTTGTTAGGTTGAAAGGGGGTTCTGTTGATGTGAGACAATATACTGGTTGCACCCTCCTCCAACTCCTTTCCTGTCACTGCTTGCTGGCCAGTCTGGGAAGTCGCCTGGGTAAAGCTTTCATAGTCACATTGATCGAGAGGGGGCTTTTATGACCCGCTGACGCATTCAATCAGTTAGCAACGCAGCCCTTGTCAAGAGCTCCTGTGCTTTGCATATAGCAAGTTCATGCTCAGTCGTTCGCACGTCTGCTTTTTTCCTCGTAATTGGGAGGTTCCACATGGCCTTAATGGTGCGAGGGTAAAAGGACAGAGAAGCGGAAGAAGCAACTGGGGAGCAAAGCTAGGGTGTGTGGAGATGCAAGATAAGCTTGTTCTGTTAAGTCTGACAGAGCACAAACCCTTCAGACAATAAGTTCTAATCATTATTGTTGACCGCCAAACCACAAATTGCAAAATGTTATCAGTATTTCTTGGCAGTTTCTTGAGAGTTGTTCAAGTGATAAACAGGCTTTTGCGTATGCTATTTGGTTGATCCCTTGTGAATTTTTAAATCAGGAAGTTGTGTTGTAGTTGACCAGCTTTTGTTTTCATAGATTCAACTCAAATGTTTTTCAGGCTCAAACAATTCTTCTTTT
The DNA here is from genome assembly GCF_027744825.2 of Synchiropus splendidus. Taxonomy (NCBI): domain Eukaryota; kingdom Metazoa; phylum Chordata; class Actinopteri; order Syngnathiformes; family Callionymidae; genus Synchiropus; species Synchiropus splendidus. Next base: position 10,944,418 of record NC_071345.1, on the reverse strand, counting down.
GAATGTGGCATTGCAACAGACCATTCACTGAACAATTTGATGCCAGGATGTGCTCCTTTGGTGAGATGAAGTGCAACATTGCATGGCATTTGAAATAAATTTTGCCTCGCAGTGATCTTTATCCATGAAGAAAAAAGGTCCTGATTATTAATCTACGGCAGAACATATTCTTTTTCAGGACCCTTCTGACTATGCTGCAGTCGGCCATGTGTTCCCCACAATCATCCATAATGTCTGTGTTTTTGAGTTGCAGACTAACAACAGGAAGTCATTATTAGGCCCTGCCTTATCCAAGGAAACATATCGGTTCACTTGGCCCCCCTCGCCTCATCAAATTTTCTCCCAGATCACGTCTTTGGTCTGGTTTGAGTGAACGCAACAGCAGGCCACAGCTAATGAGCTTGGTGTAATCTAAGAGCAAATTCCATCTTTACGCATTTATCCTGTTCTACGAAGCACTTGACCTGGTGATATTAAAGGAAAGCCTAAACCTCTTCTGATCTAAATCTGTGCCATATAATGAGAATTTTAATCTGATTATTTAATAAGTGCTTCAAAAAGACCGGCCATATATGATCATCAAAGTGACTCAACTTTGTGATTCCTGGAAGAATTCAGCTCAAGATGTATGGTCAGAGTAAGTGAAAGCGAGGGATGAGACGAGCAGACTTTTAAGACTTATCTCCCTCTCACCTTCCCCCTTCCACTCACTGGCTTCCAATCTGTCCCACTCTCCTTAAATCCCTCTCTCTTCTAAGTAACCTTTGTCGGGAGAGGTCAGCGTTGTGCTCGGCAAGATGGCCTTTGGTAATGAGAAGGCAGGTTAGTGGGCGACCTGGAAGTGCTTTGTCCGCTCTCCTGGGAACACAAACAGTGATGGCACACAGGAACAGCTGCAAGCCCGTCTTTTGCGTCCCGTTCTACTCCAATGCTCATTTGTCATTCCATTTGGAAAACAGCAAAACATGAGGATAATGGAATATTTGCTGCGGGTTCCATTTTCTCTTCCTTTTGACTGCTTTCTAGTCTTTCTCAAGGTCAACATGACCTTTTCCATAACCAGTACCTGTACACTGATTAGTATATGGTTTTGCTTCTATTTTTTCCAATACACTAGCAATACTACATGGCAAGCACATTGAACAAAATACCATCTGAAATTGCTCAAGGAGAAAATTGCTAGTCAATCGGAGGAAACAACAAGTCAACTTGCTCCACTCCTGTACATCTTATCTAAGGGTGTAAAGGTTTGGTTACTACACTCGGATAATGATGACAGTGATGATGATGATGACAGTTCAGGTCTGGGCGGAAAAATATTCCCTATTTTTGTTACTAGAGAAGTGTTTTTTTTGTATAGTTAATTAACCTAAAATAGTATTAATTTACTATCTACATTTATATTGAAATAGGAAAGATGTGTGACCCTTAATATTCCCCTCTTTTAGCCAGTAGTAGTTCAGTCTTTAATAGTTGAATATTTTAAACAGTTACAGAATGGTGTCTGTCACTTGTGGCTACCTTTTTCACCGAAGATCCCCCACTTTCATTATCTGATCCTGGCTTTGGTTTTGTTGTTACAAAAACCCAATTCAGCCCTCATGTTCCTGACAGACCTTCAGAAGCCATTTACATATCTGGCATGAAATCGAACAGCTGAAATAAGTGAAAAGAGGAACCGGTACATACTTGTTGGCAGGAATCCACAGAGTGTTAATCTGACTGCACAGTTTGTTCCCATTTTTTTCCTCCTTGACATTGAAGAACAAGTGGAGAAACGCTACCTTTAATGCTCCCTAAACCACTTATTGAATTTTACCGGAATGTAAATTCATGACACATGTTTGACCTGCCTGGAGGAAAAAAAGGAAAAGACTGGGTAGCGCTGACATTGATCTTCCATTGAAAAAGCAATAGTGACTGTTGAGTTGATCTCATTGTAGAGATAGTCCGCCTTTTCATTTCCCCCTCAAACATGCAACTATGACGCTGCTTTGATCCTTTACAATTTAAAAAAAAGACTTCCATTTCTACAGAAGCAGACAAAAAGCCCACTGAAAGCCAATAACATGTTATTTCATCTAAGTGAAGCACAAAATGGTTGTTGAAAAGGAAATGGCAAGGCTTGTAGTTGTCATTTCCATCTTTGTTGTTTTCTCTTATTTAAATTATCACCTTCTACTGTCAAATTATATTTTAATAAGAACATTTACAAAACAACTTAGAGTTTTTTTGCCCGTTATACCTGAATATATTGCCTGCTTTCAATATTTATTTGCGTGTTTTGTAACATAATCCACAATTAAATGCCCTAAAATTACTGCTGAATTGATCAGGACAGATTACACACATAATAAGAAAATTAATAATAAGAAAACAAATATATTTAATTGAACAAAACCACTCTCAGTGTGAGTATGTGTTGCAATGCGAACCATTAATTAATTAATTAATTAATTAAACCATACATAGCTCTAATGAGACATGAAGAAGACATAACAATTTTGGAGTTTGTCTTCATCTTAAACTTGTGACTGTGGGCTGCTCCACCTGGTGGCTATATTGGTGAACAGCAACATAAAGAACGCATGGAAGCATGTGATCAGAGAAGGTAAGATTTGAAACAGATACAATTTCGTATGCAAAGTTAGAAAAAATGTCCCTTTACTCTGTGTCACTGGTGTGTATACAGTAAAACATCTTTTTTGCCATTGGACTGGGCCATAATATTTTTCAGAGGAAATATGTTCATGTCTCCAAAAATCTTGTCAGTGTTACATATTTGCTGCTTGTTCAAGGAAAATGGTTTAATTATGTGGAGATTACAGTTGTCTGCTTTCTCTTTTAAGTGCATAAATCTTGGTGTGCACTGTTGACACGGAGCCAGAGGCACAGGACTGAACCAGACTTGAGAGCTGTCTTCTCTGTCTGGTGATGGCTTTCGCTTGGAGGAAATGAGTCTGCGATACACAGGCATTTCTCAAATTCCTCCCCTTGTGTCATCACCGCTAAAGTAAATAGCGGCTTAGGGAAAAGGATTCTGCCACTGAATAAATAGATTGTTTGTGTCTCCAGAAGCTCAAAGGGAATGGTTGGAAATGTAGGAATTTCTGCTGTAGTCCCATTTAGCCTAATCCTTTTCTGTGCAACCAGTGTCTTCACTTTTCAACGATCCTTTTCATGGGAAGTTTCCCAACCGTCTCTCTGGTTTTACACAGTCGGTGGAATATTTAATTTGGGTATTTTGGAGTGAACAAAGTTGAAGTTCTGGTGATTTGTGTCTTGTCTAAAATTGCATTGAATTTACGCAATGTCTAAAATAAGTGAAGCCACAATTGGATTTTTTGTTGCTGAGGTTAATGGAGCAGCCAATTGGTTTTACTCAGTCCCCTGACCTTCACTTTGGCTAACCTCTCTCCTCATCTATCCATATTTAAAGCCTCTCTCCTCTGACTACTCTCTTGGTCCTCTCCCTATCTGACCGCACCTTCAGTGATGTGGACCATATGTCGCTTTTGAATGCCCTTCTGTTCTGTCGGCTTGTTACTGACTCCAGATCATTATTATTATCCGGTGGTTGCGGTACCTGCCGTTTCTGGAATGGCGACACTCGTAGCAAGAGGAAGTTTCATTCACTGCCTATCGATTCTTCACATCTTTCAGTCAACACCTCTGGGTTCCCCTCTTTGGCTTTTCGAATATGGTGCCAGCTGCTACAGTAGGATATTGTAGAGTTTAAGAGCTCTGAGTCTGAGCTGCTAATGACCTTGTCAAACATATTAGGGGAACCCGGATGTAGCGTGACCCCAAAGCAGTGGGGTCAGTGTGTTTAACTAAGAAAGAGGTGTTTTGGGGGGCAACATGCTTCTAGTTTCCGTGCTTTACCAAGTGAAAAAAAATACTCACCTGTTGCTTCTTATATATGTATAATGTTGGCATTGTATTTCAAATTAATGCTGGGGAGAGGGGGTTAAAGATATCAACATTTATCGAACTTTCTGAGAGAAGTAGTGGCCATGCTAAATGAAACAGCTGTTGCAGTGCAGAAAAGGACTTGTATTGTCGTAATATTGGTATTGACCTCGTTGTGTATTGCAGGCCATGAGTTTGACATTACTCCTTTAGTTGAACTGTCACTTTTCCTCCATCTTCACTGGGGACGACTGACTGAATTTATTTTGTGTTCTCCACAGATCTGACTCAGAAGCTATGAATGCTTGAAAGCATCCAGAACATGGTCCATTTTTCAACAGGTAAGGTCCAAAGCATTTTTTAAAGAATAGGGAACGTCAGCTTTCTGAGCTAGTAGGACTGTATATGGTTGGGTTTGGTAGGGCTTTTTTGTCATGGTTGTAATTCAGTGGTCTCTTTCAATATGAGGGCGAACTGGTTTTCATTGCTCACCCTCCTGTTTTTTTTTTCTAGATATAAAATGATTGTCCGTATTATGCCAGACGCCACTCACACACCCATTATTCAGGTTGACTCTTAGCCTCCCTAAACATTGTGCAAGTATTTCCGCTGGCAGTGCCAGTCAAATGAAAAGGTTTGCTCCGAAAGAAAGGAAAACAACTTTTTAATGACAGTCGTAGCTTCTAAGAAAACAATTCAGCATCAGTCTTAATGGAGTGTGGTGTTTGGCTGTAGTGCTACAATTGTATTTACTGTTTTATAGGGAACACTTAACAGAAAATGTACTGCTACTCTGCACTCACCTCATCTGACTTGGGAGTGATGAACTGCATTTTGTAGCTTTCTTCGGTTCACACAGCAAGCTGCCTGTGTCTGTAGCAATTGGTGCCTTCATAGAGCTCTTTGACAAATAATGAAATGAGTGCAGGAAAAATACATATTTTACCATTTAAGTATGTGTTTTGGATTCATTTAATTTTCTCCCATAATCGTACAAGCTTGTTAAGTGATTCGTGGTGACAGCAACATGTAACGGTGCATGACTATTCACAAATTATCCCCACCAAGAAAAACACTATCCGCAGTTGAGGGCAACCCGTGTTCCTTTACCTCATCCAACGCATGACTTCATGTTGAGGTGTAAATCTATGTTTGGGTTGAACACAAGCAACACACACACACAAGGCAGCCAGTTTTCAGGAATGAGGATTGGGAGAGAGAGACTGATGTCCAACCTGGAACGGGCTGAAGCACTTGACTAAAAGAGTTGTTGGCCGAATGAGAGCGTAATGAAGCCTCTCAGCATGCCAGGGACCCTGAAAAGCATGATTGATTGGGTGGATGAAAAAAATATATGCATGTACATACTGCATATGCTGTGACATCAGAAGAGCTCACTTGAAGGTTTGCGACATATTCACTACTTAACTCAGGTCGTAGCAAATGAAGATGTTTTCTGCATTGCTGCTGATGAGTCAAAGCAATTGTTCAAACAAAATTCCACTGAGAAAAAAAAACCCTTTCATGTGATTGTCTCTATTGTAACGTCTTAGTGTGCTTAAGGTGTGCGTGCAATGATTCATTTATAAATGTTGTGGTCCCTGTTCACTCACACGTTCGTGATCTCGGTGTGCAGCGTTGCAGCTGTGGCTTTTTAACTTTAAGTCTGTTGTTCATCCTGCTGGACTGGACACTGACTGGTTAGACTCCAAAAGAACAGAAAATGTTTTACAGTTTAAACAAGGTCCCACATGTAAACACTGAATTCAGAAAATTGTTTATCTTCTCTTATTTTAATATTTGCTTTTGTTTGTAGTCACTTGAAAAACATTTCCTTCACTTGACTTTCCTGTCAATAACTGCCATGATCTGATAGACAAATTGGACAATAACCCTGATATTACTGCCTAATAACATAGTAACTGTTAGACATAAACAACAGAGGTAAATTACACACCGCCACACACAGTGCTATATTGTTACAGGCAGACTCACTCCATGGGTTTCCCCTGGTACCATCTCCTTAGCTATTGTAGCTGTTGCTCATATACACATTGTGACACACTGTGTGTGATATATTTTAAATGACACAATGTATAGTGGTCCTATGATCACATTTCAGAACCATGTGCTCTTAAAACGTGTTGACTACTTCAGAGAACCTAGTGGCTATTTAATAAATGTATCATTGGATTCAATCTCTTGCTGAAATACAAACATTATCAGGCCAAATGGACTGCCAGTCAATGGAGCAAATAAAATTTGGTTTATCTGCTGTCAGTTTGCTTTGATGAAAGAGAGAAACTAGACGCGTGCAACAAACCAAGTAATGGCTGATAAAGAGGGAGCAATAAAACAGTACAGTGTTTTCCTTGGTTTAAAATGCCAAGTGATAGCTGAAAAAAAAATGCTGGTTCTGATCACTGACTCCAATTACTGTTGAAGTATAAACCAAGAACAGACATTTATGTTTAGAATTTATGTTGCTGCATTCAAAAAATTGATATTGTTTGACATTATGTCACCCAGGCAGAGGTATTTCATTGGATGCAGAATGAATAGCAAATGATTTAGGTTTTGATTTACACTAATGTCTCCCGCTGACTTGAAGGAACCTGCCAGTAAAGCAGACGGATCCACCCCCTCTGCCAACAGCTGTGTTGATCGTCTCGTGCATGGCAACCCCCTGATTACTAGTCTGACTGAACGGGGCGGCCGGGACGTGCTGCCAGCTTACGGTACCTCCTGCTCAAACACACACAAAACACAGCCTGCTTAACTTTGATCACAGAGAGCAGTAAATGACTGCTGCTCCGTCATCCAAGGCCTCAGGTCGTCCAGCAGGCTTTATTAGCCTAATGAACGGTTCGGGATGTTTATCTCCTCTCCAGTATGTCTGTCTGTAGACGCCCGAGGCAGCTGTCTCATGTCCTATATCCTCAAGTTGTCAGACGATGCCATGTGGTTGGCTTCATTATAACGCTCAGCTGCGATGGGTCATTAAGGAAGTGTGTGTGTGTGTTTTTTTTAATATATTTTTCCATTGTTATGCTTCAATAAATATCAGAAATCTGCAGCTCCTTCAAATAACAAGCTACAGGTGCATTAAAATGAAGTCAGAATATGATTTTACTGGCACTAGTTAAAAGTTCTTTTGTACCCCAAATAATCACGGCAATGTTTGAAAATAATTTAATTCATCTTTATCCCTCCTGGAAATTCAGTTGTCACTGAGCAACCAGAACATGAAGTACCGGTGATACTAAGGCTGTGACAGTTCATCAACCAAGCTTCATCTTCCGACCGATGTTAACTAGTTTCGTGCCGTCAGAGTCCTCACTGTTGTCCCAAAGCAGTGTTAGAAACTTTCAGTCTGGCCCTGGGGAGGGATGAGTCTCCGAGTGAAGGTGCTTTCCATCTTCTGCAGTGCGAGACTGGTTGATGCTTTCAATTGTGACCCTGGTCCTTATCTCCCTCGCCTCTTCCACATAGTCCTGTTTGAGCCGGAGGTCGGAAGTGCTGTCAGTACAAATGAACTGAGGGGACAAGGCCATGGGGCCGTATTATTCAAGAGTACTTCATATACATAGTAGATTTGTCGTGTTGTTTCCATCGTGAAATCATAATTGCTGTCTATGTTACCTAATAATATATGAAAACACTGACAATACATTAAACATAAATCTTTACATCTCCATTTGTGGTGGTTCAGTTGTACTTTTCAAAACTTAAGGAATACCCATTGTGACGTTTTGTGATGCCCCCCAAGCAAATATGTTTCCCTCCCGTCATCGCCATGATGATCACATTACCAGCGTTAATAAAGACCTTTTTGATATTTTCCTCTGTCGAACCCAAACTGACAACTAACTGCAGATTTCACCGTTGGAAGTCTCGCCACTGTCCTTCCTTGCGGTTTTCGGTTTCTCATGTATAATTCACTACACACAGCCTGCTTTGAGTTCTCTGCCTCTGTTTTTTAGCAGACAGGAAACAGATCTTATAACCAGGGAACGGTTGAGGAAATGATAAATGAAGGGTCGGCACGGACACAGATTTAGATCAATGCAAATCTTTGCTCTGTTTATTGTTAAAGCTGATGAAGTTTTGTCAAAGACTGACAAGCCTTGATCACAGAGACAGGAAGTCAGACCCCTATAAGTCCTTGTTTGACACCTGGCTGACCGACTGGAGGTGTTGGTGATTTAATGCTCAGTTGTTTTTACAGTAACAGATATCCAAACCTCACTGCTTTACTTGTCATTAAAACTTCCTTGTTGACTTCTGCAGCGTGTTCCTTTGCTTTGGTAGCCACAGTGAGAACCCCTCTGGGCTGTTAAGAGCTCATGTTGAGAACTGAAGCTTTGGCTCAGGTTAGCTTGGACTTACTTGTCCTTTTGCTTTGGAATTCCCACAAATGACTCTTGAGTCCTGCTCACAGTGCGTTTTATGTTTGGCCAATAACTGCCCCCTCTGTGAGTGTGTGCACCATTATTTAGCTGAATCGAAAATGAAAAAAGGTGTTGTGATGTTACTCCTGGTTGGAAGATGCAACATTACATAGTATTACCCCAAAGTGGCCTCTAGTTTTCCTCTCAAGTCCTTATCAACAAAGGGAATGAAGATGGTGGATGCCTGCACATACTGCGCACCCCAGTACAGTTAAATTTGCGAAGCAATTTAAAATGCTATCAACCAAAAAAGGGAAAGACGGACAGAAACGATGTTCTATCCCTTGAAATTCTGAATTTCATGGAAGGTATTCAAATACCATGACTGAGCCTAAACATGTTTACGCTGCTAAGGGCCTCATAAAATGATTTTGTGGGTTGGCTTTGGTTCCCGACACTTCTATAATATCTCTCATTCTCTCAATGTGGTAATATTTCAGCCTTTATTTGAGCCTTTTGTTTAACTTGCTTCATTATTTGTTATGGGTTTATAGTTTATCAAACCCATTGCAAGTCCGTGGTATCATCACATCTGTAATTACAAAAACATTTGTTATGAAATGAAGCCCAGAGGGACAAGTGCATTCATAACACCAGCGCCTCTTTTTTCTTTGGCTGCATTGTCTGCTTTGGCGAATCCTCTTTGCTCTTTTGTCTTCTGGGTTCCAACAGTGGTCTGTCATGTAAACAGCTCTCTAAGGATTTTGAACCCGTGTCTGTCTGCTCACCATCTTGCCTGTCTGCCTCCTCGGCCTCTGTTGTTCTGTATCTGTCACATTCCAGCCCACACAAACTTCTCCACTGGAACATCAATGACAGTGTGAAGCGATCGTGTATTGGGGTTTTAGGTGCCAGTGGGGAGGGAAGGACCCTGCTGACTCGTCATCGTCTCTGACCCCTCTGTCACAATGGCTCCTTCTCCCCTCCCACTCATTTCCCTACCAAGCTGGGAAGAGTAAATATTTATCAGGGCCCACAACAATGGCCAGCATGGAGGAGAAAGAGACTTTGACCAGAGCTCATGCAAGGATGTTCACAGAGATGGGGAGCAGGAAGAATTGGATTTCGAGCTGTTGAGTTAAGTCCTCTATTCGAGTTATTAGATATAAAAGTGCAACAAACCATGCACTACATGAAACTACACAAGGACAAATCTGAGTTTCTGTGGCCTGAAATTCAGCTGTTCTTTACTGGAATTTTCTGATTTGTGGTGACTATTCAAAAAGAACCCAGCTTTTGTCAACATTGTGGGGCTTTCTGTGGGTACCAGCATTGTAAATTGCATTTTGCTGCTGTTCACAGAGATCCTCATACAATGCATTGGTCCTGCCAGGCATCATTAGTGGCAATGAAGGCCAAGTGCTCATAAAACCAAAGCATGTGTTTGTAAATGGCAAGTAGGTTAGAATTTCCTACTGGGTAACTACCCATGTACTTAAGTGATTTTTGGAATTGTGAGGTGGAATTGAAGCCTTACTTCAGCCTTACCACACGTTGACCCAGTGGTGTAGAATATTTTCAAAATGCAGGATGTCCTCTTTTGAAAAGAGGAGAGGAAGAGAGAATCGTAGAAAGTAGAAGATTTTAATGTGTGTAAATGTATGTATTTCTATGAGGTCACTCACAGTAATAGACAAACATAAGGGTGGTGAAGAAGAGATAGTTGTTCTCTTAGCACAATCCACAGTGGAAAAGTGGAAAAAAAGCTGAGACTCTGAGCATCCCGACCAAGCAAAGGTAATCGGTGACAGTTATCCCATGTAAACAATACAGCGCCAGACGAACAAGATGTTTGTCAGCATATGGCCGCAGCACGACTTCAGCAAAGAATTTGCCAGAAACATATTTGAGACCGTGTCATGTAATGAAGGTACAAACACCTGCAAAGACTAACGGAGCGTATATTACAAGCAGGTGCCGGAAAATGTGGTCACTTTCTTAGATAATCACCGTTTCTCAGTGTCATGTTCTGGATATAAATGTTAGCAGGTTTTATCTGATGTTTGGCTGTTGGAACATCGTAACAGAGATGTAACCTTTTATGGCTGGAACAGATGAGAGTCTGGAGGCATATACCTGTGTTCTTCTATTTGAAGACTAAGGAGACAAAGTAACTAAGGACAAAAGATGGCAGAATACATTACTTCTAGAGTCGGGTGAATTGCTCTACAAGGCATAGATCACCATCAAAACCTGTCTTGATTTCTGCCCTATTCCTACATCTCGGGGTTAAGCATCACTGGGTCCCCTTATGTTGGGATTTTGACGCCCTTAGCACCAGCATAGGGGGAGTTTGAAGCTTTTTTTGTGTCATAATGTTGTGAAATGTCAGTGCCTCACTGTTATTCGAGTAGGACACAGAGATAATGATTAAAAAAGGCAACAGCAATGCCTCTTTGGGAACTTACCCTTACTCCATGGACATGGACATAAAAAACTGTCCTTGATCTGCCGTTGATCTGTGGCTGATGTTTCTCATGGAGCATGGTCATCAAAGACACAATATGACTAGAGTTTTTCACTTGTTCTTTTTTTCTGCCAGTCAAATTTGGATTAGACACAAATGTCTCACTAAGTGGCTTGTGACATTTATCGGCAAAATGTGTTTTATTATACTCACCATTTCGTCATTGTATATTTTTCACTTTACACCGTGCTGTTTTCCAAAAACTTTGGCCTTTCTCTGGTATGTATGTCCAGGTTTCAGCTCTGTGGGGGAGGCCTGTTGACCCAGTGCATGACGTAATTCCATAAGCCTGTCACTAATAATTTCCCCTTCAATTTTAATGACTCGAAGATTAATTCCAGACAAGACCGCGGTCCTGTAATTTCCTAGGCGTGGAGCCCCCCACCCCCTCTTAATGTCAGCTTTCACACCAATTTCTCTGTTTATAAATATTTATCCACATATAAAGTCAGCATTGGCTGAAGCAACAATTTACCCTGTATATAGGTTGTTGTTTTTTAACGTTATGTTTGCTATTGGTCTCACGCCACATGCTGCCAAGAACCTTTACCCAACGTTTGAGTCATAATCATGACAAGTTGTTTTCTCCCCAAAGGAAAGAAAATAAATTACAAGCAGATCTCATGTCCAGCAAGCATACACGCACATACCTGGATGAGACAAATGTGCCCACATGTGTCCTCGGTTATTGTCTTCTCAGCCAGTGCTGGATGGAAGGGATGGATGGATGTCTTGGTGCTAAATACGCACCTGTGTTGTACCCGCACGTTTTAAGTCAGAGTCATCAATATACACTCTCTGCTGTCTCACAAACACCTGTACACACACAAGCTCCTGCAGGCTGTTCCTGTCCTCTTTGCCCTGTATCAGTTTACTTCTTGATGTGGACTTTGTTTTTGGTTTTCAGGCCTCACTGGCCTCAGAAGATTCAGGAGGTACATGGCACGGATGAGCTGACAGGAAGACTGTTTTAGTGTATCATACATAACAGAGAATTTAACAGCACAACCCGTCGCCGTATCAATGCAAGTACTATTTTTCTTTTCTTGTTAGAAACCGGCTGTAGAGTTTGTGTTTTAAAAATACACCGCAAGACGGCCTCTCCACCTCACACCTATCCTCTTTATCTCTCACATCTATCGTCGCTGTTTGTCTTCCTCCATCACCAACATTCCTCATCCAGCATGTCCACTGTCTGTCCTCTCTGCATTTGCAAACCATCTGACTCCAACTTTGTTCCCAAATGAAATGAAATACTCCATCATGATCTTGTCCTTCCAAGTCACTCCCATTGACAACCTCATCTCTGCCGCTCCTTCCTTTGTTTCGCCTCTCTTTTGTTCTATATCATACATCATTGCAGCTCTCACTTCTGTCATAATGGGCTTACCCTATTGGGCTTTTTCTTTCTTTATCACAGATCAGCCTTGTCAGTTGTTTCCACCCATCTCTCTGTCCTTAACTCTGTCCTTCACCCCGAATGATGCACACACTCATGCAATTTGATTTTGCTGTATCCGCAGGCTGGATAATGGTATACAATACAAAAATACATTTCTCACCCTTGTGTGTGTGTGTGTGTGTGTGTGTGTGTGTGTGTGTGTGTGTGTGTGTGTGTGTGTGTGTGTGTGTGTGTGTGTGTGTGTGTGTGTGTGTGTGTGTGTGTGTGTGTGTGTGTGTGTGTGTGTGTGTGTGTGTGTGTGTGTGTGTGTGTGTGTATATATAATCTGTTTTATATCTAAAGTGTCTTATAAATGTCTAAATATATTTAGACAAATATTATATATTATTATTGTTGTTATTTTTAATACTATAGTTACAGATTTTAACAATGCTGAACCAAGAAACTTGTCAAGTATTAAATGAAGTGGTGCAGCCATTAACTCCATATTTATCTATTTTTGTTAATATATTCTTGAATGTATATTTCTCATATAGACTCTTTTTCATGATTAATCACTACACATTACACTGGAAGTATTTCTGTTTTAATTGCGTTGCAAGTAATTTATATTTACTTTTTACTTTTTTATTTACTTGGTAGCCGATTATCAAGAATGTGCCTCGATTACTACCATGATACAGAACAGTTCCAATTTTAGGTACGGTCAACTGGGCATCTCCTCAGGGCCGGCGTTAAATCTCTTGCCCTCGATAGCTGTTATCCCATCCTCCCTGAAGCCACAACGGAGGTCAGAGCTGTGTCATTATTGTTATTAGCGCGGTTTGTTTTGCTGAGCAACAAAACAAATGAAACAAAATATTAAAAGGAAGCAACAGTGAATTTAGGATTCATTTTTCATCCAAGAAACTGCAGGTGATGAGTCCACTGTTGCCTCAGCGGCAGAGGGAGGAGGACCTGGATTTGGGCCGTTCATGTTGTTAGCTAAACTGGATCCCATTAGGCTTGTTTTGTATTATTTTTGGTTGTTAAAAACACAGTAAATGGTCATTATTATTTAGTTTGATATTCTGAACAGGATCACGGTGAAATGCATTTTAAAAGTAAAAATAAATGCGCGAGAGTCATATGCCGGACTCAAACCGGCAACCTTGTGAATCACAAGGCTGTGCTTTAACCACTATACCACTGCAAAGTCATGTGACTTGATGCTTAACTGAGCATTACAGCCTTGATAGCCATACCGCAGCTTTAAATAAACTCGGATCAGGATCCTTTGTGCAGCGTAAAATGGCACTATACTCACGCTGTGGCTCAAAAAAGGCAAGTTTAACCTATTCCATTGAGTAAGTCAGCCAAGGACAGACACTTTTACAGAATATCATTCTTCTGTTTCATTTTCTAAAAAAAAGTTGTAATAGAATGTGGATATCTATAAATATTTGTATATGACCATTTATGTCCATATAAGTTGGATCAGTGGCATATTTCTCGGATTTGAAAATCTTAACTGAAACGGCTCGTGTACTTCAGATGTATAAAAGATCTTCACCCAAGATGGAAGTGCAAAGAAGAAATTCTCATTGTATGGTACCTTAATGATAATCTCCTCATCTGATCTCAAATATATTATCACTTTCACCTTTAAACATTTGGTTCACTCAGACAATAAACCATTTACATACATTGTTCATTCCCTTTTAATTGAATGTCGAAAACAAGTGATGTGAAATGGACGAAGAAATTTCACTTGAGGTATTCAATCCTACACACATATGCCTACACACATTCCCAACACTTGATCCATGTGTGGGTGTGTGTGTTTGTATGTTAGAGCCATCTGTGTGTGTAAAGCAGAGTGCATGCATATATGGGATTATTTCTAGCCTCCATTTGTCAAAGTGAACATCTATCATGGAGCGCTCGGGTGTCAGACACTACTTTTCCCACCACGTCTCTATTACTCTGCTGGTGAGATGCCTTACGCACCTCTGAACAGGAAGAAATTCAAGCACTTTATAGTGAACAGCACATGTACTCTGGAAGTGTTAAACGCTGTTGTTTTTCTTGATTAGTGTCTTGGAAAACACAGCCTCCAACTCCATCAAGTTTATTTCTTGTGATGAGAGCTGAACTTGAATCACCGCTTTCATCTACACCTGGCGCTCGCATGCATCTTCACTGATCCCAGTAATAACCGATTGATGTGTTGAATCATCTGGTTTTTGTCCGGTTTTGTCCACTTGTTTTTAAGATTAGCATAATGGAGGGAATAAGGTGTAACGTGTGAGAAAGTGCATCGAGCCAACAAAATAGCTGGAACATTAATTGTGTGTGTGTGTGTGTGTGTGGAGGACAGAGAGCAGCTGCAGAGGCCCTGGTTTCCGTCTTGCTGGCGCACACCTCTCCACAGGGAGTGGGACGGGCTCCAAATACCCTGAGCTAGGCTCTAAGTGCCCCCAGAACCAGAGACACCCCTTCCAAACATATACATGCACGTACATGCTGAAGTAACCCGGGTTACATTCATTCGTGATACGCCAAAAGGCCTTTTCACTCTTGGTTTTCTGCCCCATTTCCTTTCTCTCCTTGCATTTTGGCTGTATTTATCATCAAATCCAATTCAACAACTTTTGGACAACTTTATTGCTACGAACATAATAAAGGCCTAAAGGCCTGTAATTATTTTAACGAGGGTGTACTTTAAAAAAAAAAAAAAAAGCTCCAATACTGGAGTCAGTGTTCTGCTGCCGTCTCCAGCTCTACAACCCTCAGCGGGCCCTTCACTTGTCCTTCAGTGAAATGACAGAGGATGAAGTCACTTCATTTGTTTTGGCACCAGCATATTTGTCTCAGGCACTATGGTGATGTGCCAGCGGCTATGTTCTCAATGCTGTGTGCCCAGTACTGCAGGAGGGGACCGGCTCCATGAAAACAAAAATCCTCTGTTGCAGGCACGGACCTGAGCACTGGTCTCTACACCACAGTTCACTAACTTCGCTCTTTTATATGTTCAATAACAGCTCATGCAATCTGGTAAAATGTATGGATTTAAATGAAGTAACTATCCCTCTCTACTGAAACTGGGTATTAATTTATGAAGGTCCTTCTTAAAAATACCATCAATTTTGAATCGTTTTTGAAGGAAAAAAAAGGGCTAACTGTAGTGTAACAGAAAGGGAGTGCTTCATTTTCTGGATATTTATTTGAAATCATCAGCCACAACTCTCTGCTAGAACATTTCGATTTATGATGACGTACAAAATGTATGCATACTTTGGTCAATGCATTCAAATTAATTCCAGAGTGCTCCGACTTTAATGCCCTAGTGAAATGCAAAGAACACTGTCAGACAACTTCCAATCTCTAAGCGACCGTTGGTCTTTTTGACTGAGAACCCGATCTTAATCTCTCGGGGGCTGGGGTTAGGAAGTGTTTTATTCCATTTTAATTACAGTATCCTTTCCCTCCGAATCATTTGGTTTGATGGAGAAACAGATCATACCTCTTCTGTTAGTTGAAGAAAAACACAACAAATTCAACAACGGACAGACTCTGAAATGTTTTCATTGAAGTTGATCCATTTAAAAACAATCCCACACCCAACACCACAAACGTATGCGAGAAGTTGAACCTGTATTAGAAGTCCCCAATGAGTTTTTCAATGTGCAGACCCTATTGGAGCTGATGATGATTGAAAAGACGAGGGACCTTTTTGAAGTGGAAGTCAAGGTTTTCTTCAGTGGCCTTGTCTGTAAGCCATCTGCTCACTGCTGCGATACCTCAGCAACCTGTCACATCAACATTCCCAGCTATTGTTGTGTACGGAGTTCCTCCTTTTTACCACTCCCTCCTTGTCACCCTAATGCCCTTTCCATCCAGTTCCCCTTTCCTCCACCTCTATCTCTGTGTCTGGCTGCCAAAAGGTTTATGACAGCAGGATGTGATCTCACTGCTTCTCCAACGTTTTCAACCACACAAGAAAATGTCATGTTCTTTTCCTTTTTTTCCCTTTTCTTCCACAAGGCCATTTCATCCCCCGCCCTTTTTGACCGACATAGAAATTTAACACACGGATGTGAGCTTTCAGGTGTCATCGCAGTTTTCCTCCAGACCTTCGTTTCTTCTGTGCTCTGCTTTAGTCATTGAATTTTAGCCCCATTTCTAGAACTTTGTCGTATACTCCTAGGAGGTTTTTAAGGCCTGTGTAGCCTTAAAAGCCTGCTGGTTTAATCTCACGAGTGGCCAGGACACTCTTCAAAAACAGCGTTTGAAGAGAATCAGAGTACAGAAGTGCCGTCTCGACAAGTCACTGACTTGACAGTGCATTTTCAAATGTCTACATTACGATTTGAAAAAGAAAAAAAAATATTTTTGTTGTTATTGATCGTTGAAAACTCTTTTAATTCTACTGAACATTCTCTCCATTTCTGGCGCTTGACCTTCCCGCTCTACATCTTCCCCTTTCAACTCTACTTTCACCTCATTAAAGATCAAATTCCAGCGTTCTACTTCATTAATTCCCTCTTTTTCTTAATGCCTTCTCTGCCTTGGCTGCTTCCTTATGTCTTGATAAGGACCTCTTCTTTGCATGCAACCCTCTTTCTTTTCTCTCCCCTTGCTACAAGCTTCCCACTTATTTTTCGTCTAAGTTAAGAGAAAGACTTTGGATTTTGGCCTAAAACTAGGATGATTCCCGAATAATGAAGAGGGGGTGTTGAAGAAGCGCAGTCTGTTTTGAGAACGGACAAAAGCCTGGCCGGACTGCCCTGAAGCCCCTAACACCCTGTGAAATCTTGACGAAAACAGCCCTAATTGGAAGGCTGAGCTGATATTTGGCCAGAAGTGTGAATATTTCAGGCAACAGCAGTGAAACAGACCTTTGTTTTGATTTTATAAACACAGACTTGTTGCACTGCCAGATAAAAGCATCTGGTGGATTTTGAATCTACGTATAGTTCAGAAGTTAATCATGCAGTTTTGGGTTTGTATTTGGGACATGGCCCCGAGGTCAATGTTGTGTGTACTTGCAATATATCTTACTGATAAAATGTTCATAATTACGGAGAATAATCAGACGCAATGTCCGCTTTTCCTTAAACAATAACACATTTTCATAAAATGAGTTATTACATCCTCTGAGAAAAGAACCTTCGTCCAGTGCTGATTCTGTTTTAAGATCTTTTGCATGTACACAGGGTAGAAACATGAAGAAAACCACTTGTCATTGCCTTTGTATCCAACTTTTGCTGTCAAAAACCATTGTTGTAGCCAAACAAACTTTAGTGTAACATCCATCATCACCTGCAGATAAACATACTGTAGAGAAGGGATTTTTTTTTTTTTTTTTTTTTACATGTCTTGTCTTGTACTTGAGCTACCTTTGTAACCTATCGTCAACATTTCAACACAAAACTGATGTAATGGTCCCACTGGTTAAACCGTATATATTTGCGGCACAGCTAATAGGCAATGATCCAAATCCCCCAGACCGTTTTTGGTGAGTGCCTGCTGTCCAAAACACAAGTCTGTGATGTCATTCACGCCGCGAATCTGCCAGTCACCGCCTCAGAAAAGAATGTTGACAAGGAGTGTTGCAATAAAGCTCTGCCAGTTTTGTAGTCAGCGCCAGCCTTTATACTTTCCTTTTTTTCTGAGGCTTGTGTCGGCTGAGGTCTTGAACGTGTAGTCTATATAAAAACGATAAGAAGCAGACACCGACGCATCTGGATACAACATGTCCTTCCACAAACCCGACATGGCTCTTCAATAATGTGCAGAGCACATGTTTGAATCTGTAGTCGACCGCTGAGCTGCCGTCAGCATTTGTCACTCTAGTGAGGTCAACGTTTCAAGAAGGTTTTGGAATCCCTGTAATTACTACAGCTGGTAGTGAGTTGATTCATCTTTATACCATTATTGCACGAATAAGATTCCTTCAGATTCCTCCTGGTCTTTGGTAGTGACTATGTTTCTTTATATTGACTCCCATTATTGGTTTGTAGTTGAGGTCACCATTATCTGACTCTGTTAGCAGTTGTATTTACAGTGTTTGAAAGGGCCAAGACAAGCCGGTCTTTTGGGAGAGTCTCCTCCCAAAGAAAGCCAAGATGTTCCCAAGCCATTGTGGCTTTGTAGTCTTTCTTATGGCCTTAGGTCTGCGCCCTCTGGTCTTCTCCCAGCTGAGCTCAAAGTACAACCTTTGATTCTTGAAACACAGAGCAGCGACTTATTTGTTAAAGTGTACCATGCATCCCTGGAAGTCTTCTCTTTTGGTTCTCAAATAGCACGTGTAAGGATCAAGAATTCAACATATTAAATCTGCATGACCTTTGTTCTCACGTGATTTGATTACTCAATACCTGACACTGTTCAACCACCCAAGGACCCGCCGGATGAGAATCGTTAGCGACAGATCAAAGGATCATCTTCACAGTCATTAGATCCAAGCAACACGATTCTATTTTGATTTAGCTCATTAGAACCAACTTGCGCTGCTCCGGCAGCAAGAGGAGCCATTAGCTCTTGTTCAGATTTCATACCACGGTCCCCCTGGGTCCAGCACAGCAGACGCCAGGGTCTGGACGATAATCGGGTGGGAGACATCCGTTCTCACTGCCAAGGTGTCAAAGGGATAGAGTTTCTTTAGTTCCTGGTGTCACATACAGAAGCCTGGGAGGGAGAAGAAAGCATGCAGGAATGAGGCGTCATGTTTTATTTAATTTTCTCCTCAGATTTATAACATTTTTATGTTTTTTGTTTTTATATATTTATATATTGGCAGAGTTTTACAGCAATGTAAATATTTGTTAGTTCAATAAAAAATGTCTAGTGAACCAACAAGGCATAAATGGCAGAGGTATGTGCATAGATAAAGCTGTACTTTAATATATTTGTATAATAATACATGTAATTGTCATAGGGAGGGAGGGAAACCAGCGCATTGCTCATGGCTGTTTTTAACCACTCTACTCTGGTCATAAGTTTATGCAGCATTTCATCTAGGTAAAACTTTATGCCCTGGTTGTTCAAAGGAGTTGTTTTCATTTTCTCCACTAGTCTGCTTTTTTTCCTACTCAATTGAAGATAGTCTTCAGACAGTTGATATTGGCCTGAGAATAAAACCTGATTATTGAAGCCATTTTTCACCCTTACATGGTCTGGAAAGGTTTTGCAACTTCTTTTTCCTGCTACCTCATCTGCTTTTTTTTTTTTCTTGTTGTCCGCTAAACCTGTCACTTTGATGAGTTGTGTGCAATCATCCAAGGGGCCGTCGGGCTTTCACCGGGCCTCTGTCCTTCCTGGTTCAGTTGGGCCTTTGATGTGGTTCCTTCTTGGGCTACATGCAGGCACAACACCAGCGCCAACTAGCATGAACCCTCTGCTGCATTGTAGCACCACAAATCAACTTAATGTTGATCCTAGTGGGAGCAGAGCTGTGTTGGGAGTTGAAATGTTTTTGCTAAATTGTTTTTAAAGCTGATGGGCAGCATGACCACCATCAGCTGGATGAGCTGCTTGATAATTCACTGGCAAGGCTTCATCACAGCTGTGCGCGATGGAAAACTAAACTTCAGCAGCATGTTTTTTTTTTTTTTGGTCCACTTTTTGTAGCCGTGTGATAGATGCTGAACCTCTCTGAAACACAACTTATTAGTCCATGGCTATTATACTTATTATGACTACAAAGCACTAAATGGCTCAGGCGTTGACTGGCCTTGGGGTCAGCGCTGAGCGAGGGCTTCACCACTGCAGATGATTATGGCTTGCTACATGAACTGTGTCCTAATCCTGGTGGACAGCTGAAATTAAAGCCAGGTATAGCCCTCTGCCTTCCCAGAATTCCCTGTGATAAACCTTCTCCCCTGCAGAGAATTGTTTTTTTCCCTCAAAGTCCGTGTCCAGAAGAGTCAGTAAATATGAGCCATTTCTTGCTGAAAGTCAGGCGCCACTGCTGAACGTGAGAGATGCATATGAAATGTGAATTGATTCCCACGTGTGCCCTCAGCAGGACCTTCCCTTAAGTGTTTTTGAATATATATCAAAGGTTAGTCTGCCAATGAAAAGAATCGGCTTTTAACTCTTTCTGGGTCAACAGTCTTCTGCTGTCTATGTTCTTACGTTGATCTGCTGCATGCATATGAATTTTGGGGTCATTACAGCTTCCCATCCCCCTTGAGACAGTGAACTCATAGTTACCTCTGGCTGTTGCTTTTGGTCCCAAGGTAAAAGAAAGTAGTTATTAAGCCAGACTGAGAGAAACAGCCGACATGTCTGAGCAGTCATCTGTGATTTCACTGATGGCTCCAACGCACTGTGGTTTCTATTAAGGCATTATGTGATAACATTTCATTTCAAGACTGTTTATGCGTTTAATATGGAGGCCACATCATATCTTTCAATGTCCTTTTGAAGTTCACGACTCTAATTGTGTCGCCTCATTAATCATGTCAAAACTACACGCAGAGTCGGAATATTAGTCTCTTCATGTTCGGGCTCTTAAAAAATAAGGGGCTGTTTTAACTTCATATGTATGAGGTCATAAAGATAGAAAGTTCTGAACTGCATATGCATTATAATAATAGTATAATATCATAATATATGTTTTTTTAACTTTCAGAGGCAGTTTTTTTCTTGCTTTTTTGTCAGTGTTATAGCAATGGAAGGCGATAAAAAGTGCCCACAAACACATCACAAATGGATCCACAGTCACTTTCAATTTTTCAGATTGAATTACTACTGTTAAACGCAAATCCATTCAGTGCGGGCTGTGGCCACGCCCATTTAAATAACCACGCCCACCCTCTGTATTTAATTTATAGAAGAAAAATAAGTCATTGTGTCCCAAGGTTTGAGTGAAAGAAAGCAAATACATAATATGTCAAAGCTGCTTTGGCTCGTTTATAGATAATATTCTGAGCCAGACATGCCGGCAGTGAGAGGGTTAACGCTGCCTCCACTCCCGTCCGACCTATCAGTGTGTTCCGGTGCAGCCCACCGCCTCCTGGCTGCCTGCGTCCCCCCTCAGTGCTCACGGTCGGGCCATGAATGTGTGGATGTTTGTCATACTGGCAGGACACACTCCCGTGATTAACAGCCCTCTTTTACCGGGACGAGTTGCCATCTCACCGCCGCGTCCTGTTCACCCACCTCGGAGGATCTTGCGCGCCGAACCTGACTCTGTTTTCTGGCTGCGGAGCGTCACGCGAACCGGCGATTCTAGTAGCGGAACGAAACACGGTGGGATTGTTGCTTCAACTTTCTTACAAAAAATAAGCGGGCGGCGATAGAGTGACATGATAGTGACTTCATTCGATTGTATGTGTGAGGAGCGTCATCTAGTCTGACTGGAGGAAGAATATGAATATGAATGAATCTAAACGATTCTTCATTATTTATCAGAGAATTGTTGCATTTACAAGGTAGTGTTTACATCACAGTTGAAAGAATGAGGCGCAATTTTTAGTCCTCCTGTTGAGGAAGTCTGTGGTTCAATGAGCCATAAAATCATAAAGTCATAATGATAAATGAGTATTTTTAGATTGAAAAGCGTGTTTATTACTTAACATCAGAGCTCCAAGCGTGCTGGATCATACTCTGCCATTGTTGAGTTTAGGCTTGCATGATGCCAAACACATCCAGCCTGGTTTGTTTGACAAGCCATCTGTGAGGAAGGGGCTGACACGGGGTCAGAAATGTCCAAAAATCTCTCCTGACAACCAGAAACATGTCAGAGAGTCTCCAAAGCACATGTGTCCCTCTGAGACAGCTCCGCTCCTTGTTGTTGGTGAGGAATATGATGAGACGTGATGTGCTTATGAACTGTCTCATGACTGATGCCTAGTAATTGCTACTTATTAGCCTCAATGAAAGGGGCGCAGGATGCTCTGGCTGGTGTTTGCGCGGCTGCCTTTCGTCCAAACCTGTAATCATAAACTTCACTTCAAAGATGATGGAGGCGGCTCTTCGTCATCACCTGAGTTTTCTCCGACCCTCTCGTCCTGGGAATCATTAGCCTTGCCCTTATTGGCTGCAGGGCTTTCACACCTCACTTATGTGGTTTTGGAGCTTTGCCTCTTTCTAATCTGATAATTTTTACTGCTTTTTCTCTTAATGCTGCTTTGCCTGTTTGCCGTAAAGCTGCCGTGACAAGTTGCACTAGAAAGCAAGTTATGTTTGTGGCACATTTTGTTGTTTTTGACCAGTTTTTTTAATGTCCAGGTGTGTGCCTCAGCATAAGAAATTGGTATACAAAAATATGTCTGCTATGATGCGTTTGTCAAAAACATTGCTATAATTTCCCATTTCAATGTGAATAACTACACAGCCAGATTTTTGTTTTTAAGTCAAACACGGAAGTGACTTCATTTGAAGGTGAAAATGATGCAAAAAGTACCCTTGTTTTTGTAGTTGTCTAGGAGAGCATAGGGGGCCCAGGCACCTACTGTACGTTTGGATGCAGTCAGATTAAATTACAACACGTCTGGGAGAGAAAGCTGTAAACACAACAGATCTGTCTGGGGAACTTGCTTAAAAGCAGAAGGTAGTTAAATTGATCATGTGTTAATTTAATTGCTGCTTATGAGGGAAGAAGGCGTGAATTTTGCTTACTTGTTTTATTTTTAATTTTAGTTGGATATTTAATGTTCCTAAAGATCTTTTTCCACGCTGTTTGCATGTTTTCTCTAGATGGGGTTTCTATGTCATCTTAAAAATATTAAATATAGCACTGTGAATGGTCCCCTTTTTGAATTGCAATTCTGAAAAATGCCTTTAACAGGTCATGAAGTGAAGGTCTGCGATTCATCTGCCGTAGCCGCGTGTCACCTTAAATAACGTGTCTTGTTTTGAGCTGGAGAGTATCGTGAGCTATTTGTTTTGTCACAAATTGGAAAAGGCTTTAATACTAACTATATTCACTTGAGTTTTGCACTTCTTTTGAGTTTTATTAGACTTACGGAATAATCCACTTCAACTTTTAGATTTACTGAAACTGAAAAAAGTTGCTCAATTCATTCACTGCTGTCAATTTTGAAGCGAGACAAGGGACCCTTCTTGTGTTCGCGCAGACAACCCTAGATGTCTCACCTGCCTGTCAACGCTTGGTTTTGAGACGCACCAACGCACGCAGGCATACACACTGGGCTGAGAAAAACTTAATCCCAAACAGAGGAAAACAAACTATACCTGGCCCTGGATCACTCAACCACAATCTACCTCTGTCACATTTCTATCAGCTTCATCCGTCTTCTCTGATTCTATCCAGCCCTTTTAAGTCATTATGGGCTCCTGACAGCTGTGGGAGCCAGACTAATGGCTTCATCTGGGTTTCCCTCAGCGCCGCGTTATTCTGAGCTGCACATGCTCAGAACTTGCTCTTCTTTTACTCCCTTTTTCTCAACCCCGTCCTCTCAGCCACCCCTGACCCAGCTGTCTTGCTCATATTTCACCTCTCAGTCATGTTGAGGTGTCACAGAGCACATCGCTGACATACACTGCTTGTGTTTTACTTCTGTGGGCCGCTGTAGAGGAGCATAGTCCCGCGCATCCATTTTGTGAGGAGCATGTCCTGCATAGGTGCAGTCAGAGGTGTATGCGCAGTGCGTATGTCATTAAGTGTCTTCATTCTTTCATTCTGCAGCCGTGCCGTTTCTTGAATGCTTTGTTATAGAGCGGAGCATCAGATTTGGGGAGATGTGGGTGCTATTAAAGCTTGGCGGCTGAAGAATGACGCGTCTGCAATCAGGCTTCGCTCAGGCTTTTATCTTCTGATGGCATCACAGATTATTGAATCTTGGCAGACTTCAAAAATGCTCTCAAAGGTTCGACTGCAAAGCATCTAAGTGGCAGCTATTTTTAGGGTTTCTAAACGTCGTGTAAAGTCTTGGTCAAATCCTCTGTCCACTTGTTGAACTACTTAAAAGCACAAGGGAAATGTGGAGCTCATAAATCACCATTAAATCGTTCAAATTTAGATACAGGTATTAAAACGATGCAACTCAAGATGTTCATATGATCATCATGGTATTGATGTATGGAATTCCTTAAATCACAGACTTTAAATGCATATGTTTTGAAATATGAAAACCATGTTTCTATTAGGTGCAATTTCTGTCGTAGTTTCAGAACCATATCTGTTTAAAAATATCAAGAAAAGCCAGTTTTTTCAATAAAACATACACTACATCCAAGCTCCGCGGTTGTGTTCACTTACTGGTACTGACATGAACTCACATCTAGTAACCCTTTCATGACCTCGATGTGGAGGGATACTGGTTCAGTGAAGTGAAGGATGAATTAATCAATTCATTCATTCAAACTTTGAGGGAATCATTTTGGCTTTCCAGCTGTAGTGTTGACAGGAAAAACACCAACTTGTTGATTTTCAAATTTCAATGTTGACATGTAGTTCATTTATGATTATCCTCTGTTTATGCTGAGGTGACAAGGTCACGGTGAATGGTGTGTATTGAGTTGGCCAGATCAAGAGTACACCACAAACCCATTCAACGTTTATCTTTTCAAACAGTGCTTAAATTCCCTCTTTTTTTTTTCCTCCCTACAGAGGAGTGACTCTGTCCCGGGAGGACCATGGCCCTGTGTGACCCCTCATGTGACGTCATGGGTCTGACCAACGGAGGCCCCCATTCTGTCAGTGCCAGTGCAAATGTGCCCTCCATCATCGGTACCCCGGTTCGCTGTGGCCAGGACCCTCTCACAGCTCCCTCTTGTGGCGACAGTCTTTCATCGGAAGACAATGTAACCGTGATGAATACAGCTTCGAAAGTCCAGCTGGCGAAACAGAGACCGCGTGTCACCCAGAGAGCAAGCAGACAAAATGGCGGTGTGGTCAAACAGAATGGCTCTCTGGGGAACATTGCCTTGAACCCAGCCAAGTGTCACATACCTTCCTTGCTCTCATCTTCTCAGACTCTGCCCGTACCCCCACTCTGTTGCCAACATTGCCACTTCCAGTCCACACTTTGCTGTCCCTGTGGTCAGCCAGACTGCCCACTGTTCCAGAATCCTAGCACTGGTCCTGGAGTCAATTTAGTTCCCCATCCTGCGAGTGCTCCACCCTGCCAGTGCTGCATATCTCCTTGCACCTACCCTCACCCCTCGTCCCCTCTTTGTCTCCATTGTCACCATCACCAGCCGTGGCAGGAGCGGCTTCAGAGTCCACCGACTGGAATCAGGTGAGAAAAGTACAGCTGAATAGTCTGCACATTTGATCAAAACTATCAAAGGCTTGCGTGATATTTCACTCCTCTTGAGTTACTCAGATCATGCCATGTTTCATGAGATGACCTTAAATGACTTGAATATAAATCTGACTCGAATATAAATTGTACACAAAGCGTGCAGCATGTTCCCTATCCATCCTTTTGATACATAATATGACATGAAATACCGTATTCATACTGGACTGGTTTCATCTTTTTCATCACCGTAAGTTTTACATTTTAAACCATCTTTTAAATCATCTAAATCCGGGCATATTTAATACACTATAATTACTTGACATATCGCTTGCGTTTTAAAATCCTATTGCATTATAGATCTTTCCAAATTCGATTTTGCGTCCGACTTCCCTCATTTGACCTCATTCTCAGGGAAACTTTACTCCAAATTTAGTTAAGTGGCTCCTCTCTTCAACTCCCAAACCACTGCATTTCCGCCACATTTCAAACTGGAACTGTCTAATCCCTTGCATAACCATTGGCGTATTCCATCATAGCCACTGTGTGGAGATTTCACCAGTATTTAGTCATGTCAGCTCTTTTTTGCGCCCATGTCGCTCTTCACTACATGGAATTTTCCCTGCTGAAATTGACCCAGATCTGCTCTCGTGGCTTAATTCGAGACTGCGTGTGGTGGTTGACGTTGAGGTTTGCGTTGCTCCAGCCGCTTCATCAAGCCTGCTGTGCGCTCACATTAAACCCTGGGTGGGCAGCGCGACGCAAAGCTAGATTGGGTTGCAGATGCACTTGCAAGCATCTGTGGTTTCTCTTCCCCACAGTCTCCATCACTTTTATTTTTGTTTTCCCCCCAAAGTTTTTCTCTCACTCCATTAACACTTTATCTGTCTTTATTTTTGCCTCCCCCCGCCTCCCGTTTCCCCCGTCTTTAATTCCACACAAGAATGGGGAGCAGATGTGGTGCATCTCTCATGTCGAAGCGCTTTCTATTTACCAAACAAGTCGCTCTTGTTCAGTGATGACAGGTTTGAATTACACATGGGGGGCTGGGTTTATTCCGTGACTACACCCCCGGCTTTCCTGTACAGCGATGTGTGCGCCTGATGGTGAGATTAGGAGCGATATCATTTCACTTTTCGCCTCTTACCCTGAGAACACAAAAGCATGCACTTAAAGCTGGTGTTAAGGGGTTATTTAACTTCACACCTATAAAGATAGCGCATGTACTTTGATCAGGCAAGATGGTGTCAGGTATCGTTTTGATCCATCTCACAACTTTGATCTGACAGATTAACAGAGGGATTATGATGGCAGCACATTTACATTAATTTTCCACACACTCCGGTTTCACAACAGTGGGGATTGTATGGCCAAATTTTCGGCTTCGTAACCCTCTAATCCATTTCAAAGGTAAGCCTGTGATTAGTTCCTAATATTTCCATTTTGAGAGCGATCAAACACTGATCTTTGTGCACCCAGTCTTGACGGGGGAAGCACAACTCAGCAGTTTTCAGGATTTGAAGGGGAAAAAAAAGTCCAGTTTCTGAGGCCTGTTAGAAACATTAGGATCATCCCTGCTGTAAGATTATCTCTCACTTCCATTTTATGTGCAGAATTTAAGATGGGCAGGAAGCAGCGTGTCCTTGAGTTGTCAGCTGTTTGGCCGGGTCAGCGAGATGTGTGCCAGCAGGTTTATAGACTTCAGGTAAAAGCCTTAAAGTCACAGCACAGAGGGAAACTTTTCCGTCTCTTTTTCCATTGTGTTTTATCGGCTTAGTAGATAAGAGCATAAACAAAACTCCACATCACATCACACTTTTGATTCGTGTTTGGATCAGGCTTTTAGACCCTTAATATTCCTCAGTTTTTATGGTGAGAATCAAATCTAGACTTATGTGTTGCCCTCAAGGTAAAACCGACCTGCTTCTACCTGCACTGATGACCCGGCAACAGCCTCCAAAATGCACGCTGACACTCAACCATCCAGGGTCACGTTAGGTATTTAACCTTCACCCCCCCCACTCCCTCTCTCGTACTTCTTTCTCCTGGAGCTAAACGTTCCTGCCCTGCACACCTCTCCTGTTGTTTATGGCAACCACACTTTTGGATCGAAGCTTTGTCAGATAGCAAGAATTCCAGTCTTCCTCTCCCTCCTACGGCTCCTCTGGGAAGGTCAGCTCGAGCTGGATCCGAAGGGGCAGTTGGTGCGGTTGCTACGAGACTTGCTTGTAAACACCACGAAAATCTGAAAATGGGTATCCATCATGTGTAGTTCCATTATCAGTTTGGTTGAAGCTGTGTGACCTACTTATGGCATCATGAGAGCACAAAGAGTTCATCTCCAGACTTAACTTTTCCTAAATAATCCATAAATTCACGAATCTTAAAATACAATCAAACGTGAAACAGTGAACACCTGTACTCTACGTAGGGTAAACTGGATGCCTACATTTATTGTCTCACTGTTTGGCTCAAACTTGGTTCAAACGGTGTGCTTTCATATCTCAGTCTGTTCTTTCAGCACTAAGTAAGTAACTGCTTGTTCCCACACCAGAGTTGAGGTTACAGTCTTAAGTTCAGGTGTCAGTGCTGAATGAAGACGGCTGAGAAGCAGATGACTCATTCTGTTTTATGGATACGGATTATGGATCAAAATACATATTTGTATGGCCTGGCAATGTATACTGCCCTTAGTGTTGGTGTTGCTCTGGTCGAGTGTTTCTAGTTGAGTCACATTGATTGCTCAAATGTAATATTGTGTGACTAAATCTGCAAAGGAATTAACCTTGTAAGCCACTAATCTACAACACTACTTGATTCACACTTCTTATGCAATGTGAATTAACAAAAAAAAAAAATCTAAAATGAGCAACATTGTGAAGCAATTTTTCCTAAAAGAAATAAAGTAAAGGACAGTGTGAATGTGTACAAATGTGAGTTTTTATTTCAGATGAAGGTAGTTTACAGCAATAGCAGAAGTAGAAATGTAGTTTTGAGTGAAGTTGATGCAGTGGAGGACCATGTCGGGGTGAAGTGTTACTGGTCTGTCATCGTCAAATAGACGTCTCTGCTGGTTGTAAATGTGATAATATGTTGGCCTGCGGCTTTTTACCTTCACACTCAATTTGCAAGCAGACAAACTCCTATATGTCTGTTGTTGTCAAAGCCTCCGGGCTCAAGTTCTTAAACTTGTACACGGAGAAGAGATCCAGCCAAGAGCACTGGTTACATCTTGTTCAACTTGCTGGAGTGAGTCTATCGCGTGTAAAAATGGTGTCCGTGTGTGTGCTGAGTAACTGTAGGGGAGTGTGTGAATAAAAACATTTGATCTGCGCTGGCGTTGGATGGGGTGTAAAATCAATAAAGAAAATAAGGTGCATTAGTTATGTGAGAATTAATAATTTTTGGGGAATATGTAGGTAAAGACAAATTAACAGTCAATGTGTGAACAATGTTTAGTTCTTAACTGTGAAATACTAAAATAAACAGAATGGATAAAATTGTGTTTGCACAAATTAAATTAGAAATTAAAGTAAATTATGAACAAAAAAATAATCCTTGCTTGAGATCCATTTAGTACATATTTTTAGTAAAATATAATGCAATGTTTTTTTACATTTGTTTTTAATTTCTAAAATATGTATTTATACAGTTTTAAGAGGGAACTTGTCGATTGACCACCATGAAATTGAAAAATATTCTGAAAATAAAAAAAGTAATTTCACAATGTTATTATTAATAAAATAAATAAATAAATTGAGATGATTATGACTTGGAAAATATAAATGATATGTCACACACAATTAGGTTAACAATTTGTTAGCAAAATTGCTATAATTTTTAATAGTTTTTTTCATTCAGCATGTCACGGACTAGGAAAAACAAACAGTAAATACTTTAGTTATCAATCAAAAGACATTTGCTAAAAATAGAATAGTGATAGTATTTTAAAATGCATATTCAAGAGTCAGTTATTTCATCAAAAATACATGAACTGAAAAGCGGAAATGTAGCGCTCCTCATTTAGCGCCTAATTTCCCAAGTTAAAGGCGCAACTGCGTGTGGAAACGGGGTCTCAGATCAAAAGCCCATGTAAGTACAGCCTTGTCATAACCCCTCCTAAGCTGCCTGAGCAGCGAGCTCGCCTTCAGCTGGATAAATATGGGCCTGTTGCTGCTGGATGTTTGAGATTATCGTCCCAACTGGAGGAGATAAAGCAGAACATGTGTCCAGGATCTGGAAAAATGTATTTTTATCGGGGTGTGCGTCCAAGTATAAATACATCAGACATGAGGAGAAGATATCTCCATGAGCTCCACCGTGTACATTCAGAGGTGCGAAGCAAATCCAGTCAAGAAGCTAGCAGTGTTTATTTTTGAGATTTAAGGGAAGCTTGACATGGAATCCTTCGTTGTATGTCAGTCTCTCTTCAGTCTTTCAACCCAGTTCCTAAATCCTATAATTCCATATGGATATTCCTTTATTTCCCGGCTTTCCTGCTTAGCTATTTCTTAGAAATAAAGACACGAGTAGACCGTGTCTCTATTGTAACTATAGCTGATTTAATGTTTAAAAAATACCCCTTGCACAAAATTTAAATACGAAGATAAATCTGGAGTTGAAACCTTTAATGTTAAAAAATATGTTTGATAGAGAAATACTAACGTAAATGAAGTCCTTCGAATCATTCTTTGGTTGCTATTGAATGGAACTTAACATGCATCTTAATTTAAAACGTTGAATAAATAAGTTTAAATAGGTTTTTCTCTTTCCGCCACTGTGAACTAAGACGATGTACAGATGAGCCCTAATAAAGTCATCACCCTAACTGACACCTTGTAACTGCAGGCGATAGCGTTGAAAACCTGTGTGTATGCGTGGAATTTTCCCTCAACTATATTTCACCTCCGAGTATTTGCGGGGAATGGCAGGTGAATCCCAGAAAGGCCATGCTCACCAGGCTGTTCCAGGAGAACCCCGACTGCCCCAAACACAACCAATGAGAGGACCGTGTGGAA
Source organism: Synchiropus splendidus (assembly GCF_027744825.2). Taxonomy (NCBI): domain Eukaryota; kingdom Metazoa; phylum Chordata; class Actinopteri; order Syngnathiformes; family Callionymidae; genus Synchiropus; species Synchiropus splendidus. Next base: position 10,913,969 of record NC_071345.1, on the reverse strand, counting down.
AGATATAGAAACAATTGAGCCAGTCGAACATGATTCTTCTTTTTGGCTCCTCTTCATTGCCATGTGGTTTTAGCCTTTAGTCCTATTGGACGGCATCAAGTTTAGTCCCATGGCTGCAGATGAAGTTGCTGTTGTGCAATGACTCTGGCTCGCTCTCAGCTAGTTTTACATTTCACAATCGAGTATTTCTGGCTATTACAAACCTCAAAAAAAAAAAAAAAACTATTGTTGTATATGGAGAAAAATAACTTATATAAAATAATATATATAACTAATATAAAATAACTATAGATAGATTGCAGCAAAGCTATGGTGATAATTCACCCATTTAACATAAAGATGCTATGTATTTTACACAAAATGCTTCTTTATAAATTTGTTTATCTGTAAAATGCAACTTTAATGCCTTACTGTCAATAATAAAGCAAAATATTGATCTGAAATTCACCTTTACTATTCATAATTTGAATAAACCTTTCCACTTTTTCCATTATATATCAGTTATTACATATCAGTTTGAGTCACAGATCGAGTTATGACAATTTTATTAAAGTTTAGAATGTGTTCAGTGACTCACAGATTAAATTATTACAATGTCATGAAGGTTTAGAATGTTTTAAATGACGAGATAATGAGAGCGGTGTCCTTAACTGACCCCCTTTATAAGCGTGGGCTTTCGTGTCACGTGAGAATTCATTTTGTAAATGCTGGGTTCATGTTCAGAACCCTTGACTTCTCAGTGTTTCCAGTTTGCTCCCATTCTTTCATTAAATCTTGACCCAAACGCTGATGTTTCCACATGAAACACAGCTTTTAGATGTGCAATTGAACGCAGCGTTTCTCTGTCGGCAACTCCAGTGATGTCACGTTTAAATGCGGGCGCTGGAAACCTGGACTTATTTCATGGCTTGGTCCAGACTAATTGTGTGCAGCGTTCCAGCGAGGCACTAATCAGGGCGAGGTGCGCCCGGCGCTCTGACGGCTGACACTAATTGCCGCGGCTCTAACTTGAAGCCCCCGTGGAAGAAATATTTACACACCCGTCTGTTGACAGTTAACCCCCCGCTGCCTGTGAACTCTCACCCTCAACCCCCAGGCACACAAGCTCAGTCAAGCAGGTACACTCACATTTACTCACATGCCATTTCCTAACTTTTCCTCAACACATTGTTTGCGCTAGAATTTCACAGAATTTTCACGACAGGAATTATATGGATGTTGAATGTATCACCTTGCAATCGTTCTTGTTTGATATTGAGAACTGTTTTAGGTTCACGCTGCTGTTTTTCGCAGCAAAAAAACATTAGAATCTGATTTAAAATAGACACATTTGAAACATTATTATATGGTGTGGTGCTGCTTCTTAGCAAGACGAGGTTGCAGGTGAAATTACTGGCTCGATCTACCTTATATGGTTTTTATCACAACAATGAATCATAGGGGAAAGTTTGGACATCTACTGAATTGGTGACAAAAAAAAACGTTTTATGATAAGAAGGAGATATATGTCCAGTCATCAGCGGTCCATCTCTTCATATGTCCGGCCAGAATGTGTCAGTCATTAAGATGTTTGTTGCTGGATTTTTTTTCTTGAAAAACACCATGAATACCGTCACTTTCACCTTCATGAGGCGTCATGTGTCATTTTTTTCGGTTTGTTTTGACCCTGCCTCCTTAACATGCGGCAGAAACCCCATCTCTTGTTTGTTCGTTTTATTTCAGAATCTGCCTCCTTTTCTTTGTGCTCAGAATCCAGCTATTTTTTTCATGTGGTAAACTTCATTCATTCATTTGCTGAACCCAGCCGATTAATGGTAAGGTTTAAGGCGCCAGTCTCGATGACAAAATTGTTGTCATTTATTTATTGTTTGATTATGAACCCACATTGCAACCATAGCTGCTCAAGGTTAACCAGACGGTTACACCGGCAAATGAGGATGAGGAATGTAGGAAAGAACAAATGGAGAACAAAACTCCTCAAGAATGAAATGGTGACATTGTAACCCACTTGATCGACATGTATATATATCCGCTGCTGAATAGATGAATAATATTTTCCTGTGAGTCCTATTCCCCACCTCCAGGTGCCTTCAAGTGAATATAGTGCTTGCATGCCTTCAGACCCGTGCGGACACACACAGCTGCCGGGCTCAGTCGGCACGGCGATGAGTGAGCGGCCAGCGTCTGTGTTTGCCTTATTAATTAGCCCAGTGATCCAGAAACACTCTCCCTCAGGTAAATAGAATAACAGAGGAAGGTTACACTGAGGAAAGAAAATAAGCCCCGGGGGCTGGTGGAGGGCGACCAGTGTGTGTGTGGCAGGGAGATGAAAAGATTTCACTGACTTCATGTTTGCGTTGCAGGTGACAAGCAGAATGATTAACAAAGGAATTACTATTGTTATTATTTATTTATGAATCAGAAACGTCTGTGTGCTGTCGCTTCTCTGTCAAATTTGTGAGTGAAACATGCAAGCATCCGATATTTACAGTCTGGAATGAAGGAGGGGTAAAGGCACCTTTATAAAAGACATTTGTTTAAGGTGTAAGAAAATGCAATTTAATTTAAAGTGGTGCCATGTTTGTATGATTTTTTTAAATATTATTTGATGTTTATTTGAAATATGTTTTAATATGATTAAGAAAATGTAATTTATTATTGCAGTTTTGGCATGAATGTTCAAAAAAGCTGAATTCTTACAGCTTTCCCTGATGAAAAATGCTCAGTAGAAACACTGTAAAAAGTTTTGAAGACACATTCATCATATGTGAAAAAAATGATCACGGGTGTGTGATGAGGAAATACTTATGGGCAATTATCACTAATAACTTGTCTGCGATGATCCATCACTTCTCTGTCGTGTAGAATTCAGTGGCCAAATGGGCAGCTTGGTCATCTTGGTTGTTCGTCCAACTGGCTCGTGGTCTTGGCGGCTGAATCCAAGCAGGCCTTTAGTTGACAGGTTGATGTGTCAAGAAGCCGTTCCAGCTTTTTCTGATAAATGCTTTTGAGCTGTGCGTCTTCTCTGAGGTCAATGATGTAGCTCCTTGTATGGAGAGACAAAAGCTCCCGGTGATGACGTCACCAATACGGTTGCTTGTGTTTGGTAGAAGAATTTGATTTGTAAAAGTGAAATATAAAATTCATCAATATGAAGATATAAAGGTCTAAAAGAGATGCAAAATGCTGAAATACTGCAAAGAAACTGAATGTAACATGAATAAAATGATAGTAGAAACATTTCGATTTAAGCACAATGTAATAAGAGAAAATAAATAATTTATTTTAAAGATATTAAATTTGATTTTGAAATATATAGCAGTTTAAGAAGAAAAAAAATGTAACAAGTAGTTGCAATATTTTAATTGGAAAAAAATACAATTAAATCCTACATAATATTGTCAATCATGACTTGCAGAACCTATGAAGCAACATATGATGTATAACATATAATGAAATGTGTTTTCAATTAAATATGGCTAAATAAATAACTCAATTTCACTTCAATTGAAACATGGCAGAAATTCATCATTTTGAAAAAAATAATATCCAATGCAAATGACGAATTAATAAATACGAAACCACGTCAAAGTAACACACTTGTGGTTCCCAAAACATGAGAACTCTTTCTAAATCAAAATGGCTGATGTTCAGTCCAGTGCCTTCCCTTCCATGCAACGTTCAGCGCGACCGTTTGTGGCTCACATGTATCAAACCTCTGCCCTGCTGACAGTCATGTCTGACAGGAATTTTCACGAGCTCTGTAATGACATGTTGCCAAAAACTCATCTGGACAACCAGGTCTGCCACAGTGTTTTTAATGGTTCTCGACCCAAAATGGTGCCGTTGGAAAAAGAACAGACGAGAGATCATGAAGCAACAATGTCCACTCTTATGCCAAAATGTGTTTTGGATTTTATTTATTGCTTTGACTTTCAAATCCAGACCTGACCTGTCTCTCTCTCTCACTGTTGTCTTTCAGCCCGGCGAGGCCGTTTCGATTCCCCAAAAGGTAAGAGCTGCCAGAATGTTTCTGTCCGGTTGACATTCGGATTGCAAAAGACCCCTCCTTCCTCTCCACCCCTCCTCTCCCGTTTCTTCCCTTTATCCCTGTCATCCATCCATCACTTCTCCTGCAGCGCTGTCATTCCTCAGTCATGAGTCATCAGCAGGAGTTGTCCAGAACCTCTGTTACCAGGAATCATGAACTGCGTCACTGTCTTCTTAAGAAAGCCAAGTTCACTCTGCACAGCATCTTCCTATGTTCTCTAATTTGGGTTCCTGTTTGGTTCCTAGCTATGCAGAGCTGATTGCTGACTGGCCCGTGGTGGTTTTGGGAGTCTGCACTGTGCTCATTGTTGTGTGTGCCCTGGTTGGCATTTTGGTTCCGGACCTGCCAGATTTCTCCGACCCACTCTTGGTAGGTTACTCTCAGTGGATTCATGCCAGAGACGCGATGTAGAGGTAGCATTTTAGAGGGTATTTCCAGTGTATATATCCACTTTCACTCCACATATTTTGAGGAAAAAACTTAAGAAGTAAAATATACAAAGTATCTGGAAAAAAAAAGCTTTAAACAACTGAAAAACTTTTTTGAAAATAATACTTTTGTAAAACAATGTGTTGTCATTACATGTCACAGTTTATTTTGGATCTCATTTTTCATTAGGTTTGAAAGTTTATACATAAAAGAAAAAAATCAAAAGTATCCCTAGGTTATGTTTTTTTTCTGAATTGATATTGAAATGTATGATCTTCATTTGTTGAGCCTGTTCAATGGCACAGCATGTGTGTATGGTTACAGTTTGCATTAGGAAACATAGATTAACATAAGTAAACTACTTATTGTACGTTTACTAACTGCATATAAGCCTACAACCAAGCATCAGAAAAGTGCTGTTTATTCCTGCTCTATTTTAGCCTGGAATGGTCAACGAAAATTCACTCTAAACAATTATGAATTGTCAATGACCAAGCATTTAGTATGTTGTTGGTTGATATGTGTTTCCCAATCATTAGTGTTACTTTAATCACACATTTATTTTGAGCCAACTATATGTTTTTTGAGCTCTTCCGGGCCACAGGAAATGACTCGCATGGATTTGTGGCCCATAAATATAATGCAGTCAGATTCGTATTGACAAAAACTGTCTGCGTATGTGAGCAGATTCCATGTGTATAAAGCTGCTCTGTTCCCTTGTCAATGATTAATATGTTTTTTGTGCACTAAACCATTCCACATTCCACTGGGCTTTTCGTGTCCATCGGATGAATCATGCAGGTTTATCTTTGTCAAAAACGTTATCAGAAGCATTTGTGAAGCAGGTGTTGTTCTGATCTGAGGAGTGTTGCTGACTCAGCTGATACACAAGCCTCTTGTATAACAAGGTCAGAAGTCAAAATATATATCATTTTCTCTGTCTGCCTGAAGGGGTTTGAGCCGCGAGGGACGGCCATCGGTCAGAGGCTGGTCACATGGAACAACATGGTGAAGAACACTGGCTACAAGGCCACGTTGGCCAACTATCCCTTCAAATACGCTGATGAGCAGGCGAAAAGGTGAGTTCTTCAAATTCGGCTTTGGTGGGAACCCGAATGCTCCTCCGATGCCCAGAAGAAAGTGCAGGCTCATAGTTGAGAGCAGAGCTGAGATCTCACTGAAGTGGCACCTTGCTGTCGCAGGGCGTCCTCTCTCCCGAGTGCAGAATAGATGCTTTGTGTTCTTTTGTGTCCCTCTCCACACGGACGTGAAAGAGAGCTCTGTGGCTGTCAGCGAGCGTCCCGGCCTCTTCCCTGCCGTCTGTCAACCCCGGCGACTCTCCCTGACAGCCACCTGATTACGCCGCCTTCCTGGTTCTGGCCCAGGACGTGGCCCCTGAAAGAAAACACACACACACACACACATACAAAAAGAGGGCTTGTCTGAGTCATGATCTGCACTCCCATGCCGTGTGGACACCTCAGACAGACTACACACACACACACACACACACACACACACACACACACACGCACACACACACACACACACGCACACACACACACACACACACACACACACTCATTTAGAGCTGTGTGTGTGTATGATTATTACAGTAATATATCTGGTATGAAAGAACTTATATTTCTGCTTTTTTTCTGTGTAAACCTGCCATACGTATGAAAGAAATATGTCCCAATAACTCAAGAATTATCATAATAATAGCAATTAAAAGCATAAAAACCATGTATGTTTGATATCAAATGGACGTCTTCCCACATGCTTTTTATTTATTTTTATTTTTTGTAATGTCCCACAGCCATCAAGAGCCGAGGTGGCCTGAAGATCACTTTGACAGAGACAAACGACAAGCAGAGTGGGACTTCAGCAAGGAGTTTTTCTGTGATGTTCCTGGTGAGTTGTTCAAAACACACGCAGCAACAGAACCAGCTGATCAGGACTACTACAATGTGTAACTCAAGTCGCCATTGAAAAAGTTCATCCTCTCCATTCTCCTTCATCTTCCTCATTCTGCATCTTCCTTCTCCTCCTTATCCCCCCTCCTCTTCTTCCTCATCCGACTCCTCCCATCTTTCTTCCTCCTCATTTTTCTTCTTCTCCTCATCCTCCTTTTCCTCAAAATTTTAACAATAATTTCTTCTTCTTCATCATCTTCATCTTCCTACTTCGCCTCCGCGTTCTCATTTGCCTCCCCCTTCTTCCTTCTCCTCCCCTTCATTTTTTCTTCTTCTCCTGCTCATTCTTGTTCTTCTCCTTTTTCCTTGCCTTGCTCATCGTTCTATTTCTTTATCGTCATCTTCTCCCCATCTTCCTTCTTCTGTCCTCCTTTACCTCCTTTACGTACTTCTTTGTCTTCTTCCTATTTCGAGTCCTTGTCTTCCTTCTCTTCCCCTCTTCCTCTACCTTTTTCTTCTTCGCTTTTCTCCTTGCCCTCCTCTTCATCATTCTCCTTTTTTCTTCTTCTTCTCATACTCCTCTTCCTCCCTCACCTCCTCCAACATCAACTTCTTTTTTTTGCTTTTTGCTTTTTATACATCAGGTGACAGCTACTCCAGACTGGTGTTCTCGTCAGCTGAAGGGAAAAACCTATGGAACATTCAAGCCATCAAATCCATGTGCAACCTCGACAACGCCAGGGTGAGTTTAGCTCACAGCAGTGTTGCGTGTTTATCCCGTCCACCTCTGTTCATGTGGTTGTTCCTGCATCCTCAGGTGCGCTCTCATCGTGACTACTGGAGTCTGTGCCAGCGCACCAACGACGCCTCCTGTTGTCCCAGCTGGACTCTCGGGAACTACATCGCTGTCATTACCAATCGGTCGTCGTGCCAGAAGATCACAGAGCGAGACGTTTCGCACACGCTCAAGATTCTTCGCTCCTGTGCCAAGTACTACCACAATGGGACGTTGGGGCCGGACTGCTGGGACATGGCGCTCACACGGAAAGATCAGCGCAACTGCGCCAGTGTGCCACGAAAGTGTACCAAGTACAATGTTGTCTATCAGATCCTCCACTTCCTGGTGGACAAGGACTTCCTCAGTCCGAAAAGCCTGGACAATCCCCCGCCGGTGCTCAAGTACAGCATGCTCTTCTCCCCGACAGAGAAGGGCGAGTCCATGATGAACATCTATTTGGACAATTTTGAGAACTGGAATTCCTCGGACGGCATCACCTCAGTGACAGGAATAGAATTTGGCATCAAACACGACCTCTTTCAGGACTACCTGCTGACAGACACGGTGTATCCAGCCATCGCCATCGTCATCGTCCTGCTGGTCATGTGTGTGTACACGCGCTCCGTCTTCATCACGCTCATGACCATCATCGCCATCATCAGCTCGCTCATCGTCTCGTACTTCCTGTACCGCTTGGTCTTCAACTTCGAGTTCTTCCCCTTCATGAATCTCACGGCGCTCATCATCCTGGTGGGCATCGGCGCCGACGACGCCTTCGTGCTCTGTGACGTTTGGAATTACACTAAGCTTGATAAGCCGCACTCGGAGCTGGCAGAGACAGTTGGAGTGACGCTGCAACATGCCGCTCTGTCCATGTTCGTCACCAGCTTCACCACCGCTGCTGCTTTTTACGCCAATTATGTCAGCAACATCACCGCCATCCGCTGTTTTGGTGTCTACGCCGGCACAGCTATTCTGGTGAACTATATTCTCATGGTGACTTGGCTTCCTGCGGTGGTGGTGCTGCACGAGCGCTACCTGCCGAATATATTCCCCTGCTCTAAGCCGCCACATCAGCAGAGCGGTTTTTGTACCCGCACCTTCTGGGCTGGACTTTGCCAAAGAGCCAACAAATGCTTGTTTACCATCTCTGAAGCCTCAAGAATCTTCTTTGAGAAGGTTCTCCCTTGCATTGTCATCAAACTACGCTACCTCTGGCTCTTCTGGTTCCTCGCCCTCACAGTAGGGGGCGCCTATGTGGTTTGCGTCAACCCAAAGATGAAGCTCCCGTCTCTGGAGCTTGCAGAGTTCCAGGTTTTCCGGTCCTCTCATCCTTTCGAGCGGTACGACGCTGAGTACAAAAAGCTCTTCATGTTTGAGAGGGTCCACCACGGAGAGGACCTCCACATGCCAATCACCATCATTTGGGGCGTCACTCCCTTGGATAACGGAGACCCCCTCAATCCGAAAAATAAAGGGAAGTTGATTCTGGACAAGAGCTTCAACATCGCCAGTCCGGCCTCTCAGCTGTGGATCCTCAACTTCTGCCAGAAGCTGAGAAACCAGAGCTTCGTCTTTCAGTCTGTCGAGCAGGACTTTACCAGCTGCTTCATAGAGACGTTCAAGCAGGTATGTACTCTCCAGTGTTACCAAAATACACTGGAATGTTTTAATATACAATGAAAAACCTGTAGTCATGAATCCTCCTCATGAGTGAGGCAAGATCCGAGACACAGTTTCCCTGACATCGCACTGTATGGTTAGTAGTGTTGTAGTTGCGACCACCAAACTTGAGGCATAGACTAGATTATATAGAGACCAAGACTTTGAGGGCCTGAGTCAGATGCGTGCCTAGGCTTGCTACCCCTTTAGTCACTTGTTTATTTACACACAAATTATAAACAACATTTTGACCTTTTGTTGCCTTTCAAGTGGATGGAGAACCAGGACTGCGAGGAGGCGTCCGTCTACCCCTGCTGCAGCCAGTCCACCTTCCCTTACAAGCAGGACGTCTTTGAGCTGTGCATCAAAAGGGCCATCATGGAATTGGACCGCAGCACAAACTACCACCTCGACAGCAAGACGCCCGGGCCCCGATTTGACATCAACGACACCATAAGAGCCATAGTCCTGGAGTTCAAGAGCACCTACCTCTTCACGCTGGCCTACGAGAAGATGCACCAGTTCTACCGTGAGGTATGGCCGAAATCCCAATCACATTTCTGACTAAAAAAGTTTAGACCTGAACATGATATGGAAGAGAGGACATGTCTGGAGTGGTACATTGGAACGTCATTGCATCTGACGTATTCAGCGATTCCTGGCAGCAAATGATGACGGACAATTCAGTTCCTATTGTCTGTCTGTCTTTCAGGTGGACGCCTGGATCTCAGAGGAACTGCGAAACGCGCCAGCAGGTCTCAGTCATGGCTGGTTTGTAAGCAACTTGGAGTTCTATGACCTCCAGGATAGCCTGTCTGATGGCACTCTAGTGGCGATGGCGCTGTCCGTGGCTGTGGCCTTCAGCGTCATGCTCCTGACCACCTGGAACGTCATCATCAGCCTGTATGCAATTCTGTCCATAGCTGGCACCATCTTTGTCACGGTGGGCTCGCTGGTCCTCCTGGGCTGGGAGCTGAATGTCCTGGAGTCTGTCACCATCTCTGTGGCTGTGGGGCTGTCGGTGGACTTCGCCGTGCACTACGGTGTAGCTTACAGGCTCGCTCCCGAGCCAGATCGCGAAGGAAAAGTCATCTTCTCCCTCAGTCGTATGGGGTCTGCGATTGCCATGGCGGCCCTGACCACCTTCGTCGCTGGCGCCATGATGATGCCGTCCACTGTCTTGGCTTACACCCAACTGGGCACCTTCATGATGCTGATCATGTGCATCAGCTGGGCCTTCGCCACCTTCTTCTTTCAGTGCATGTGCCGCTGCCTCGGGCCCCAAGGCACATGCGGTCAGATCCCGCTGCCAAAAAAGCTGCAGTGTCGGGCGTTTTCCAAGGAAACGTCTGCCAACGTGTCGTTGGAATCAAAGAGTCCAAACCTTGGGAAGTACCCAGTGGACGGAAGCGGTGAGGAGGGGGAGCATTATGAGTTGGAGCCTTTGGCTTCCAGTCAGAAACCTGAAAACAGAGCTAAAGATTCGGATTCTTCTTCTCAGCTGTACAACGGCGTCCCATCCCACCATCAAAATGTCTCATATTCCCATGTCAGTTATCAATGCCAAACTGGGACCGGGCGACATGGTCAGGAGAACGGCATCGTCGCTACATTGGCCTCCCCTTCCAGGTGCCAGTACTCTCCAAGTACTCGTTGCACATGTGAGGAACTTCCTCACCTGCCCCAGCAGTGGACGACTCAGCAGTCCCCTCAAAACTCACATTCCTGCTCTTCCTCCCCCAGGATGGGGTACAAACAAAACTCCAACCTTGAACCGGTGTACGCTCGGACAGACTGCCACCTTCACTACGCCCACTGCACCCCGGCTCACTTCTACCCCTGCTCCCAGTGTCGGGCTTTAGCCCCTCAACACGCCTCTGCACACAGCTGCTATCTCAGGAAGTATTGTGTCCCCGCTCCAGGTCGGGAACTGCGAGCGGCGACGGCCTCTTCTAACCAGACTCTACCAGACTCTCGTGCCGCAACACAAGAACTGAACCACAGTCCTGAGTCACATCCTGTTCCTCCATCTGTGACTCAAACACACAGCCCATTGCATCACACCAACACTGCTGACACACCAACATCGAGGGATCATTGTGGTGAAAACGCCGCAAACACAGGAACAGCGACAGACACAGACGTTTGTTGCCAGACTCCTGCTGAACAGTTTCAGGTCACGCCGGATAACGGCGTCGACAAGCAGACTTCTAAACCGCAGCGGTCGTCGTCCACTTCGCCAAAGAAATTCAACTGTTTCACCCGGACACTCAAAGTGAAGTGCAATCCAGCTTCAGAGAATATCGTGCCAAAAAGTGACACCAGCGTGCCTCCTCATACAATAACTCCCACTCCTCACGCCGAAAGTTTATGTTGACCACAAATTCATGTTTGGGGTGTTGAGTTTAGGGACGTTGGTCGACCAAGTGCCTCCAGAAAAACATTTTGTTTACACTCTTCCACGTCCACTATGCACTAACCAACGTTGTGTACCAGATCACCTTCAAACACGAAGCTGTTTCATTGTGACACAGTGGCATATTGCAGCCTTTTGCACATTCTTCATAACAGTCCAGCATCTATATATGTAGTGGTAATGTGTGTTATTAAGTGTTTTGATCACAAAGCTAAGGTGCGCCACATTTTACGTACAAATCTCTGCTTGTATTTTGGGGGAATTGAACTGTGCTGCTGGGCTCATGCCGCCACATGCCTCAGATAACAGATGTACTGTCATTAAAATGCCTTTTGTATCACACGCCATGTCATATAAGCATTTTCAAGACTCTCAAGGTTGCAATAGGTGAGCTGGGGATTAGCTTAGTCAAGTTTCTTCAACGGCTCCTTTCACATTTGTTCGTCTGGATCAAGAGGAAAAGTACTAGAATGTGTTTGATGTGTAATTCCGGACCTTTTCCGAGGTAACCCGCCGCACCTCTTAACCTCAGAAGCTACTGCGACAAACAAGCCCACTCACACCAATAAATGGGCTGCTGTGATGGTTCCGCGTGGACGTTGGTCTCCTATTTTGGGTTCTGCTCATCACTTTGGTGGCTCCTCGGCTCAATCCGCGCAGTGAAGATGAGCAGCCCGGCCTGAGCGGGTCCCGCCGGGCTGACGTGGGCAGCCCTGTAATCATATTGACTTAAAGAGAGGTCAAATATTAGCCGTGGCCTCGGGGCAGGGTTTATTGCATTTCCCCTCTCAGGCGCGCGACTGCCTCCTCTAAAAATAATCCAGCCGCCTTAAATAGCTGTGAAGTGGTTTGTGTACCAGGTAAACATTTGCTTCCACTTTTTAATTTAGATGGAGACCCGACTGGAGTTATTGGGTACTTTCATTTTGATGTGTGGATGTCTGCGCCAGTCAGGTGACGCCTGACTCAGGTACACGGCTGTCACACGATGACGCATTAAAAATGGAAACCGGCTCAATGTATTTATTAGAAATGATAAATACAATCTTTATGTGGTGGTAGTTTGAGATTTGGGGGTGATGAGAGACCAAATGAAGGCCGTGTGTCGCAATAAATGTGGCCCCGAGACTGTGCGTTTGACACACATGGGACTAGCGTTTCCTCAGTTTTTCCTCAGTTTGAAGACCTACCTGCCAAAGCCAGATGGAAAGAGCTGACCCTCACTTTCAGACTGAGAACCCTGGTTTTAGACTCCCTCAGATTGTGTCATCAAAGGAAACCAAAATATAGATTAGGTTCGACGGCAGGTACACAAAATACACACGCTTGTTTTTGGACATTACTGCACAAACAGCCTGCGTGTTCAGGATGATACAAAGTCACAATTCCATATGTGTTTAGAGGAAGTCCACATCAGACTTCCGGCGTGGAAGGAAGGAGCAAGTGCAGATGTTTGCATAATGGAGTGTCGGCAGTGAATAAGCAGCAGGCCTCTGCAGAGACACTCAAATGTTCGCAACAGCTGGATCATAAAGTCAGAAAGGAAGCTGTTCTCTGACCGGTAGCTGACTGTTGGGGATACAAGCAAATCTTCTGCAGCAAGAGTCACATAAGGTTCTGATTCGTGATGGACTTTTATATATGTTTTACACTAATTTCAAACAGGAACAGTTCAAATTAAAACTCTTTGAAATTGTGTGACAAAAAATAATTTATTTATATATTACATCCAGAAGAACGCAACACTTGATGAATACGTACAAAAAACCCACAATTTTTTAACTTGTATAAAATGCTCTCTTCTTGCTATCATTTAAGTTTTATTATTCAAGTGACATAAATTGAATTAACTGTTGATTTTGACCCAGGAGAAGAGAAATGTAAAGAAAGAAAACATTAATTTCACACGTTAAAAAAAGAAAAACATTACAATGAGCTTGATTCTTGTGATTCTTACTTGACTTCTAGTACATTCTCAAATATCAAAAATCCAATTCTGACAGCTTTCAATAGAAGTAGTGGACCAGTAAACATTTGCAATAACCCCCCGGGAACGAAAGAGTAGCGGTGCACCTTGTGAATCCTCTTCAGTTCGCGCGCAAGTCCTCCAACTGAATCCCGTCCTGGTTCTGAGGTTCAAGATCAGGTTCTGCTTCACCCTCCACGTGTTTCTGCAGCTTCTTTTCCTTCAGGATCCGAGAGAGAAGCCGCTCGTAGAACCAGTCCAGGTCCTGCGGGTCCTCGGGCCAGACCAAGTACTCCCTCTTCTGGACGAAAGCTCTCATTGCAGCGAACCTCATCAGCTGGTAATGCGTCACCTGCAGGGAGGCATAAGTATCCCGCTTAATATTTGATAGAAATGGATAGAAAGGAATTATTTCTTGACATTTTAAAGACGAGTCAGCGTTACTCACGTAACTGAAATGGGGTGTTTATGTAAAATTAACGTATCTGCTCTTAGCTTAGTCAATTGTTATTAAAAAATTTAAAAAAAACTAATGAATCAAAGAGAATATGTAGCAGAAAAAAGTGACAATTGTGTGTGTAAGAGTGATGTGAAGTGCTGGTGTCATTACTAACAAATATGCGCGTGAGTAAAATATGTTCTGATTCGAAGTTCCTCTTTAAACATAAATTATCAATATTTATTGATTAACCAATGTTTTGAATTTATATTGAGTTTCAGTTAAATTACAAACCCACACGCGTAACTGTAAATTCCAAATATAAATACAGCGACACTACACAGTGTGCTGTCGAGTTGTCACACTCTGTTTCTGATGTTTTTCTTGTCTGAAAAGCAAACAACACAATGTGTAGTGTTCGTAAAGGTGAAACACCACTCATCTCCGACAGACCTTCCCCACCACCAACATGATGAGAACGTTCGTCAGCTCCTCCAGCATTCGACCTTGGGCCAGAGTGAACGCATCCAGACACCAGCCGTCTGAAGAAAAGAGTTAAATATTCAAATGAATTAAAATTGTTAATTCATAAAACACCAATAACATCTGCCAGCGATCAAGATTGTCCATTGTGTCTTCATAAACATGAGACTATGGTAGTATATTTGTAAGGACTGTTCGTTGGGAGAAGTTAGGTAGCAAGTTCAGGAGAGACAGGGAACATGTTGGGTGGAGAATGTTGAAGAAAACACCAGAAAAGAGGAGAAAACAATGACTGTCAGTGAGGATACGAAGAGGAGTGGTGTGACCTAGATGGATGATGGGAAAGAAGGAGAGAAAAAACATGGCAATCCAAAAAGCGTACCGTTGAGGAACTCTTTGGAGACCACACACACGGTCTTCCTGCTGGCCCAGATGGCTTCTCTGATGTTGGACAGGTGGTCTTCCCCGGGGAGGAAGTCCCTGGCTTCAAAGCAGCAGCGTAGAAGGTTTTCGTCAGCGAACTGGTTGTCCAGCTTCTTCAGCAGAGCCGTCTCCACCCACTGGTAGTCATTGTTGCTGAAGCACAGGTAGGCGTCGTACTGCCTATCTTCCAGGTGGGGCTCATGCTTGGGACCCGCCAGAACTCTTCCAACCATCTTCTTGTAGATGACGTAGATGTGACCTCGGAGTCGTGCGTGGACCATCCCGCTGAGGACCACGGAGACGACGAGGACGGCAGAGAAGACAAACAGAGCAAACTGAAGCTCCCGGACGTCTTCTTCATCATCTTCCTTGCATGGTTCGACGACGACTGAGTAGTCAAGCAGGGGGACGTTGTAGAGCGCAGCAGGAAACTCGCATCTCATGTCTTCCAGCGGACTCATGGAGGTCACGTTGGTCTCATTCATCCACGCCAGGAGGGGCTCTAGCTTACAGTCGCAGTGAAAACGGTTTTTGGCGAGGTCAATGAAGCGAAGTGATCTGAAGGTCTGCGGGTCCGGAGCTGCCAGGAAGTTGTTTGAGATGAAAAGAGTCTCCAGGTGTCTGGGAAAAACATCCTGCTGAAGATAAGTCAAGGAGTTTGAAGAGAGATCCAACACTGCCATTGAAGTGAGCCCACGAAAAATCCCGGGCGGCAGAGCTGCGAGAGCGTTGAAGCTCAGATTCAGACCCACAACTGAGTCCAGATTGTCAAACAGATCAAGACAAACCTTTTGAGACCAAATTATCTGCAGGGAGCTGCGATGAAGGTCCAAAACTTCCAGTGTGCCGTTACGAGGAATCACATCGTTGGAGCCAAGGGCGCACCAGCGGATGAAATTCCCACCGTAAAAGAAGTTTTTCAGAAACTTGAAGTGCCTGATGATAGAATAGACGTCCTGTAAATTGGTCAGCCTGTTGTCAGTGACGTCCAGGTGAATAGCAGCCCGGCCCCACGCAGCGATGTCGTACAGATGTTGAAGCCTGTTGTCACCCAGCAGCAGGAAATCCAGGTTCGGCAGTAAAGCCGGGAAACCCAGGTCCCGCAGCGAGTTCCCGGTGAGATATAACGTTCGTAAATATGGAAGTCCTTCGAAAGCGTTGGGTCCCAGCTGTCCGATGTTGTTGTACGACAAATCCAAAATCCTCAACTTGGTCAGGTTTTTAAAGGTGGATTCATAAACCTCTCCAAGGAGGTTAAAGGAGAGGTTGAGCCACTGCAGGCTCGACTGGAGATTGTTGAACGCCCCATCTTCGATCTGATTGATCTTGTTGAGCGAGACGTCGATGACTCTGGTTCTCCTCAAACAGCTGAACACGGCCTCCTCTAAGGCAAAAATCCGGTTTCCAGACAAATTCATACGGTCCACAAAGCTGGTGTTGAGGCCCTTAAACGTCCCCTTGTTTGGGTCTGGGTTGTTCTTATGAGCGAACCCTTTCCCCATGTTGGCCGAGAACTTGAGTTCGGAGATCTGCGCCTCCTCCATCAAGTTGAAAAACTCTTCCGCCCCGGTGGTGTTGAACCCGTTTGAGGTGAGGTCCAGGATATCAAAGGTCATTCCTCTGAATGGTTTCCCGCACCTCTCCCAGTCGAAGCTGCCGTCGCACATTTTGAACAAATGATTGGAACTCAAGTTGAGATATGAGAAGCTTTTCCCTCTGAAGCCCAGAAGATCACTTTCACATAACTGCTGGATTTGATTCAGCTTCAGGTCCAGCTGATTC
Organism: Synchiropus splendidus; assembly: GCF_027744825.2. NCBI lineage: Eukaryota > Metazoa > Chordata > Actinopteri > Syngnathiformes > Callionymidae > Synchiropus > Synchiropus splendidus. Next base: position 10,897,624 of record NC_071345.1, on the reverse strand, counting down.
AGCTTCCTGAGGCTGAAAAAGAAAAGTCCAGGGCGGAGATTCTCGATGTTGTTTCCGAACAGGGAGAGGAACTCCAAAGACTCAAGCGGCTGGAGAAAGCGCTCCGTCAGAAAGGAGTCTCTTAACCTACACCGGTCCAAAAAGAGCATCCGTAAACTGGACATCCCGGCAAAACTTCTCAGCTCCAGTTTAAGGCCCAGATTGTTCCCGAGGACCAAGCGGATGAGCTTCGTCTGCTTCAGGAACGCGTCGTTCCTGATGACAAGTGGCACCTGTTGATTTCCGAGGTCTAAATCCAGCAGCTCCGGGAAACCACGGAGCGAAGTGCTGTTGATTTCCCCGATGTGGTTCGTCTCTAAATAAAGATGGGTGATGTTTGGCCAAAGAGTTGGGACCTGTTTGAGACGCAGTCCAGCACAACTAACCCTGAGTCCATTGCCTTGACATCCTTCAAAGCCTCTGGCTTCCTGTCGGGGTGAGATTCGTGTTAGAATCATAGCATTGCGCTGTGTCCTTCATCGGCCATTGCTACCTCCCCAAAGTAGGCTATGTTTGCGACAGCGCTGTCCGTCTGTGTTCAAAATACAATTAGCATCCAACTTTCGACCGGGATCGGATAAGTCAGAGTGGATGTAAGTCAAATGCCATTCAAAATAGCCAACGTGAGGGTTATAGCTACTACTGTAGTGGTGGATCACTGTGTGAGAGTGAGATGCTGGGATACTGTGCTGTGCCGTAACTGTCGTACGTGATGCCAGGCTGCTACGCGCTGCGGTGCCAGACATTGAATTAAAAAAAAATAATTAAAAAAGCATCTGCTGGCTGTGGTCGTAAAAGTACAGGTGGATGTAAGTCGAGCAGGTCGTAAGTTGGATGTTACTTGTAACTTGAAAAGTAGAGGACGGACGTGGATAAAGGTTTCAGGAAATGTGAGAAATGGGATAAATGATTGAAATTTGTAGTGATCCAGATCAATTTTTAGCCACCAATTCAGCCTTCAGTACGCAAGATAAACACACTTTCAAGGTCTCCATACTCCTTAATGGTTAGTATTCAGTGCTCTCACCACAGTGGCCCAGATTCGATTCCTGGTCATCGAAATCAGAATTCCTTATCAGCAGGGGTTTGCGCTCTCTAAGTGCTTTTCGAGCTCCTGTGCTGCCTGCTTTCTCTAGCAAACTTACCTGTAAATGAAGAGCGAGAAGAGCCGCCAGAAGAGCCAGTGGCGACATCGTGTCCCTCTGCTCTGGTGGAGAGGAACAAATGCACCAGTTAAGAACTTCCTGGACTCTACCTCTCAGCAGCTGCTCTCCAATAACCGCTGTTTACTTAAACACACTTGAACACGTCGCTCCAGCTTCAAACGTGTAGGTTGTTCTGGTAAACACCACGTGTGGAATTCCAATTAAAAATCTCAGACGGCAGCTATGGCAACGGGGTTATCAGGTGGATTTGTTTGAGCATGACTCAAGCTGCAGAGCAAAGGTTCACATTTTTTAAAGAATGTGAAGGCTGACTAATGATCAACATCATTATTTTCTGACGCTAACGGATGAATGGAAGGTGGAGAAACTCCCGAGGAGGTGAGACCAGAGTTTCTCAGTCAACTTATTTGATAGCAGGGAAGAATAATCCCAAACTCAGCGTGAGTCAGAGGGTGTGTGACCACCAAAGAGTTCCTGCTCTCAACTCACCAGGTCGATCTTGAAGGAAGAATTTCACCCAACACTCCCCTGATCTTTCTGTTTTAGGATTCAGCAGACGGTCCAAGATGTTTTCCTCTGTGTCGATGAGTTGCCTTTAAGATTCTCTCTTGCTGCGAGCTCTATTTCACAATCCTGAGTTTCCAAACTCATTTCCTCAGACTTCCCCCGACACACTGTGTGGTCACGTTCAGCATGACCTCTTTCATCATAACACCTGCAAGTCTCTCACCGAGGACAAGATTTGAGTGAGATTTTTTGCTTCTTTGCGTTTTTTCTTCTTCTTCCTTTACTACTACCACTACTATTTTTTGCACTTTTAATACCAGTAACTTCGCTTCTCTCACTGACTAGTACTTATGTAGATACAATTCTCCTCCGACGTCATCATTCATCTTATTTTTTTCTGTTATTGATAAGAATAACTGCTCATGTTCATATGACGACACATAGTGAACGCCAGAGGGCGATGTTGCGTCATGAAAAATGAATATAACTCTATATCATTGACGGAAGTAACTTCATGATTTATTTTTAATAAATAAATCGCGGTGATAAAAAACGTGTTTGTTTGAAAGTCAAGTTACTCATCTAAACTCATTACAATATACTTAAAATGACACATTTTCTTCACACATGAAAAGAGAACGACTTATTCATTTAGCATTATTTATTAGTTTCAGCACAAACCAACTTAAACTGAACTATTTAGTGGTTCTTCTCGTCATTGCACAAAACCTGATCATGAAAACCAAATTTGTTGACAACACACGCTACACAATTATTATTATTATTTTAAAAAAGAAATAATAAGTGATTTGTTTATAATAAAAAAGGAGTCATATGTTTCATAAATAATTTATCTGTAATGATAATTCGGAAAAGGGTGTTGTGTTGTAGTTTTAATCTTGATGACAACTGAAAAAAAAAACGTTCTGGTTACTTCATATAAATAGCACTCTGAAGTACTTTGGCAGAACAATGTGGTACCGGATTGCAAAAGTGTCCATTAGTTATGTGGCATCGCTTCCTTCAAAATTCAAGGCTCCTGACCTCTAGTGTGATTTTTACATTCACGTGTCTTCATTTAAAAAAAAGACTATGTAACCCAACGCCTGACTTCAGTTTGACAGCGAGGGTTTTGTCACCATATGTGGAGCTGTTGTGAGCATGTTGCTCAATTCACAGTGGTGTGTGGTCTATTGGCATGAACTGAAGTTATGCCTCCATCTGTCATGTCACGTTTAGTTTAAGGACCTATTTCATCGTATGTGAGCCCAGCATGGAGGCCAAGCAGAAACTAAAGATAAATCTGACGTTGAAAGATTGAAACGGAATTTGGATCAAAGTTATAACACTGAAAGTCGAGCGGGTGGCAGACTTCTGAGGGCTTCTAGCCCTTGTAGATCTGGAATGTGCGAGCAATGTCAATGTCAAAATCCTTCCCCTTCACGACGAAAATTCTATATCCTCAATGTTTTGCTGCTCCTCCTTTGAACTTCAATGTGCCGCTCCTAAACTGTGGGACTCAGGTTCTGCAGCTTTGACATTCCTCCTCATGTCCTCTCGCTTGTTGAGGATGTGATGCACCGCGAAAACCACCGCACTTGTGACAAGGACGGTGCAAATGATGATGCCCACGAAGGCCGCCAGGGACACGCCAGAGGGCTGCGCTGTCGGACTTGTGTCCGGCCCGTACGAAGCTGTGGGGACAGCGTCGGTGCTGGGGTTGAGTCCAGATCCTCCTGAGTCCGTCTCATCGTCCGCGCTGACGACACACTTGTACTGGTCCACAAGCGTCCAGCCCTTTTCGCAGAAGCAGGTGAAGCCTCCGAAACTGTTGGTGCAGTCCTGGTCGCAGTAGAAGAAGTCACACTCGTTGATGTCGATGCACACCATTTCGTCCGACCTCTCTTCCAGAATGTAACCATCTGGACAGTAGCACTGGTACTTGTTATTGGGGTCGCACTCTGCTGCGCACTCCTCCTTGCCACAGTGGAGTTTGCACTTATTCGGGGACTCGGGATCCACTTGATATCCATCGTAGCACGAGCAGGTGTAGTAACCCGCCATGTTGGTGCAAATGTGCTCGCATGGGGCGGAGGCGCACTCGTCCACGTCGACGCACTGCCCGCCGCTCCGATGGAACCCAGCCTGGCAGTGGCACTGGAACCCCCCCGGGACGTTGACACAGACCGTGTTGTCCTCAGGACACTGGCGCTCGTCCACACAGTCGTTGAAGTCCGAGCAGGAGCGACCGTCCGGCCCCAGCTTGAACCCCTGATGGCACAAGCACAAATGGGTGCCTCCCAGTTCAAAGCAGCCGTGGTCACAGTGCAGACCAAGGCAGGGGTCACTGGGGTCCTCCACGCAGGAGATCCTGTTCACCGGGTCAATTGAGCTTCCTGGGGCGCAGTAGCAAAATGGCTGCGAGGTCTCGGGGTGCACCGAGCATCTGTGCTGACACCCTCCCTCAAGGATCTCGCAGTTCCAAGGAGCCTGCACCCACTGCTCACGGAAACACATGAACCTGGTGGAGTCGGGCTCCAGGGTGGCGATGAAGCCAGGGGGGACCCCGGAGCTGAAGTGGCTCGCCCGTTTGCCGAAGAGGCTGTAGGTGCTGGTGTCCGCCTCAGGGAGGAGCCCGCAGGTTTGCTTCGGAGGGGACTCGCAGATGAACGCGGGCGCCGGGCTGCCGCAGTCGCGTTGGAGCCACTTCATCTGCTCATCCACCACAACACAGCGAGGGGACGCGCAGCTGGGGTCGAAGCTGGAAGCCCAGTTCTGGAAGTCACTCTGGACGCCCCCGCGGAGCCACTCGTACCCGCGCAGCGTCGCGCCCGGGTCCGGGCAGCCGCCGGGGGGACGCTGCAAGCCGATCCACCCGGAGCCCAGACCCAGCAGCGACTGGCTGGACTCGGCCGAGGTGAAGGTCGCTAACTGACCCTCAAGCTTGGCGCACATGCTGCGGGCTTCAGCGAAGTCCGCCAGTTCTTCAAACACGACGTAGATGGTCTCCGGAGCCGCACCGTCTCGGCACTCCACGATCGCCGCGAGCGCAGCCACGAGAACAACAGCCGTAATGTCCCTCATATTTGCGCCGCCTGGTTTGTTTCAGACGCTCTTTAGCACGCGCTTATATCCCCCCGACTCCATGTCTGCGCTCCGGCCGAGGAAGGAAGTGGCTCGCGGAACCCTCCAACAACTCTCTCCTCTCCGCTGCAGAGCACATCCCCAAGTTCACCATGAGCACGACACTCGGGGGGCTTGGACCCAGCTACCCCCGTTTTAGGAGTCGCCCCTCCTTCTGTGATGCGCATCTAAACATAGAGCCGCTTCCAGTCATGTGGCTACGAGAGCTGAACTAGACTGGAACCGTTACTTATAAATGACTGATCAAGGCGCACAAAACCTGCCTGGGATGAGGGTTATGACACCTGGTCAATACAAGTTACAAAAGTTAATGCTAGTTTACACCGATACAAAATGGATTGTAATCGCCACACAAAGTTTAGAATGGAATAGAAATCTTATTTTCTGTCATCATTTCCGGTCAGCTGTTGCCTAAAATAACCACAATTTGAAACAGGTTTATTATTAAAATGAATGATATTTGCATTCACTGAGACTTCATATAGAAAACAGTCCTGAAGACGGGACCATATTCTCCATGAAATGTACTTCTTTCCAATTGACTATTTTGGCATAAAATACATGCATACGGAAATCAAAGATACGTTTAGATTTGTGCACATTCAGTGGAGGTAAGTCACTTGTATATATTTTGAAGTCAGTATTTTGATGGCTCTCTCTTAGTGACAGCAAAATCGTACAATTTGAAATAAAAAATTTCCGCACTATAAATGGCACTGTTGCGACCTGTATGTCCTCAAATATTATGCCACTCTGACCTCGGTGTAAACATCACCTGTGTCAGGACCGTACCTCAGTACCTCTGATGATTCTCGCGTGATCACACGCGACTTAGACCTAGAAATGCAAATGTGATGGTGGAACAAAATTTCAGATAGAAGCGACAGAAACTGTACCGGAATTCGCAGCACTATGGTTTGTATGTCACGTCAGGAGCAACATGAATCGTACAAGGAACTTGGTAAATCCCCCTAAAATCTAAATAACATTGATCAAACACTATAATGCACCTTTACTGGTCACACGCATCAGTCTGAGTTACCAGCTAGTAAAGCATGGGTTCGCCCACCCCCTGAGAAACGCTGCTGTCAGCAAAAAGAGCAAATGACTCCATTAACTGTTCCACACAGAAGAACATCCATAACTTATCCTCAACTTTATTTAAACCTGTATTCAAACACAGAGTGAGAGGTGACATGAAGACAAGGTACAGTGCACAGACCAAGCAGCAGTTTTACATTCAGAACGACACTTAGTTGCAGTATCAGCAGCTTTTCCGTTCAATTTTCAGCATAGTTGTGACTTTGAAAGAATATTGCACGTCAGTATATTCAATTAAAAAAAATCCATGCTGTCTTATAATGAAAATAACACATACTCATGAACAAGACATATGAATGAACACTGACAATTAATAAAAAAAGTGACTGTGACCAGAAAATTCAGTAAGTTAAAAACATTGTAAAGTCTGTTCAATGTAGATATTTCATAATAATAGTGAGTCCATTATATTTACTATGGAGGAGAAGTTGGTTTCAAAAAGGAAAAATATTTACTTAAAAAAATGCATTATTATTGGTTTTGTTTGTGGCTTTCAAGTTAAAACCTTATTTGATTGACAAACAGCTTCATGGTTTATAAACCCCAAAATACATCACTACATATTGTATTGTAATGACACCTTCTTATGAGCTGATTATATTCAGTTTTATCTTATTTTGAATCTATATTCTTAGATGTTTTTTTTTCTACTTACCTTGCTGTGATATATGGATCACTTATACCCCCATACAAATATTGACCTATAAACCATTATATATTAAAGATGTCTACACCATTCAAATTAGTTTTTAAAAAAATACCTTTGAGCTAATTTAAGAATATGAGTACACAATTTTGAGGTACTAAATAGTTTAAGTAGATTTTAGTTGCCAGAATGGAGAGCTACTTAAACAAAAATGTATATATATATATATATATATATATATATATATATATGACGCATCTCAGTCCACTGGCAGCATCTTGTAGGTGTCCGTGGTCACCTGCTGCAGGTAGTCAACATCTACTTCTGTCCTCTTGACAGGAGGAATGTCCAGTGTATCGCAGCGCTTCGCCAACTGCCGTACGACGAAGAAGAGCAGCACCACACACAGACCGGAGAACAGGGTGAGGCCCAGTATGCTGCCTGTCTTGATGTAGGAGGGCACCAGCGCTGGCTGGGCAGTGGGCACCTCCAGAGGCGGATTCTTCGAGCCAGATCCATCCTCATCATCCATCTTCAAGGGGACGCACTTGGTGAGGGCCACGAGCTGGAACCCTTCCTCACACAGACACCTGTAGCTTCCGAACAGGTTTTCACACATGTGGTCGCAGTACATGTCCATGTGACACTCGTCGATGTCGGTGCAAATGTGTTGGGAGTGGTTCCTGTAGTCCAGGATGTAGCCCTGAGGGCAGGTGCACGGCCAGTCTTTCTCATCCATGTCGGGCAGGCGGGTGCACCTGGCCGGACAGTCCCGTGCGGTGCACCGCATCTCACACTTGTGAGGGTCCTTCGGCGACACCTCGAAGCCTTTATCACACACACACGCTAACACACCGCCGACCATCTCACACTGGTGCTCGCAGTGGAAACAGATGGAGTTGTTCACACACTTCCCGTCGTACTCATCGAAGTCCTCCATGCAGGTGCACTCATACGCGCCCTGGGTGTTCACACACCGCTCCCCATCTCCTGTGCACGGGCTGGTTTCTGAACACTCATCCACGTCCACGCAGCTCGTCCCATCCCTCTGGAGGCGGTACCCACGCTTGCACGCGCACTTGCCGTCGCTCTCGCAGCGGTGCTCGCACCTGTCGCAGGAGTCATCCGTGCAGGAGAAGCGGTTCCGATGGAGAACTTTATCAGGCGGGCAGACGCATGTCCCGTTGCACGCGTGCTCGCAGCCCCCCCGCTCCCCCTCACAGCTCCACGGAGCTCGCATCCATGATTTAGAGGCGCAAATATGTTTGGAATCAGGATACTTGCTGCTGGATTTAAAAGTCAGAGCCGTGGTTCCCGCAGGGAAAAGCTCCGAGTGGATCAGCTCTGCGCCGCTGAGTGCGCTGTATAGCGTGTGTGCGGAGGGGTCAGACCCGAGGGGGTCACAGGGGTCACGCAGAGGGAGGCGGCAGACGAAGCCGTCCGCTTCGGCGTCACATCGTGTTTCAGCAGTCGTCTTGTCGGTCGCATCCACGCGCCTGCACATGTCCATACTGGCGTCCACCGCATCTGACCAGTAAGACCCGTTCTTCCCGTCCAGTAGGGTCCAAACCTCCGGACCAGACCCAGTCACCAACTCGGCTGCTGAGCCGCGACAGATCATCAGCGCGTCTCGATAGTCCACGGCTTCCTGGTGGAGCTGGTAGCACTTATCTCCGCCGCAAATCATTTGGTCCGCGAAGCCGATTTCCGCCTGCTTGCAGAGGAAAAGCGCGCACACCAGAAACCTCATCATGACGCCGGAGAGAGCGAGACTTCGGAGATTGGAACCGGGCAACGCGACCGACGATTCCTCATAATCCACTCGTTATAAAGGATCCAAGTTATGCCAATGTTTTTTTTTCCGCCAGGCGAGGAAGGAAGTTCCGTCCCAGCCAACTACTGGTTCAAGCCCGAACTGCTTGCACAACCCACAAACACGCGCGCGCGCGCACACACGTGCAGACGCAGGGAACCCCGGATCAAACCTCAGACCTCACAGATCTGAGAGAGTGAATCAGACCGAGGATGAGTCTGTTATGCGACCAATTATCACATGAATAATCACATGATTCTTTCCAATGGTTATTTGATTATTGTTGTATGAGAATTATTTTATGAAAATGTATTTTTTTAACAAGCCCATGGACTGCTCCCTCATCCTCTGTGGGCACCGTGCTGGTGACCCTGGACCGAATGATCCTGTCGCACCAACGGTTGTACCTAAAGTTACATTTCAAAATGTGGCATATACTTTGTTTGTACACTGTCGATTCTGTGAATAGCTTGAGAAATTAAGGACTGATTTGGTTGAGTGGGGCAAAGAACACATTTTCCAAATTTGGGAGTGATCACGGACCACAGTCCTTTAGATGTCTTCAATGACAGCTGGACTGTAATAGCCTTTCACACATGGCTGAACACACTCTCCCCTGCTTGAAGAAATTAATAATGCCAAAATAACAAAGGCAAACGTTTCAGGTATGATATATGAAATTATGTTTTGAGTGGAGATGGAGAAATATTTGGGGTAACAGAGCTATTTATGGTCATCAGTGTCGCAGCAGAACACCTGTGAAAAAGCCACTGAAATTTCACTGAAAAGTGCAGGAGGTAGAAAAGTGACCTTATGGCTTTAAATTCTTGTGTAGCACAAACTTCAATTTTAACACTTTTCTCATTTATTTAAAGATCAAGAATGACTAAGGTGTGTTCTCTCCTCCTGTTGCTGAAGCCACACACCAACCTCAAACCAGTGATGGTGAAGAGATGGATCTTATGAGGAGAAGCTTTGCTCCAGAGATTCACAAACCTCTGAGGCGAATTCTCTGTGAGGGATTGTTCTCAGTTTACTGTCTGATCTGCTCTGCTACTTTATAGTTGACTCGACTGAGGCATCTTTTCAGGTTGCCTCCTGATCATCTCCTGGTGTGAAGCTTTCCTCACAGGTCCAGGTAGAACCACACTGTTGAGACGATGTTTCTCGGCGACTGGAGTGAGGAAGTCTGGGTCTAAAACTGGACGTTGCCCATCCTCATCCCTTCCATCGCTGGAGCCAAACCTTCCTGGCGTGTTATTTCAGGACTTGACTCATTGATAGCAAGGATGACAAAAACAATAACCAGATAAACTATTCTTGTCTTTACGGTCAGGCTAAATCCATCGGCGTTATTCGGCAGCGATGTGTTGGCTTCCATTTTTTTTTTCTCTAGGGAAAAGGACAACACCTTAAGGAGGACGTAAGAGCCACACCATAGGACTCACTTCCTCTGGTTCTGAGGCAAACGTGACCTGGAGAGAGGCGTTACGTAAACGGCTTGTCAAGCTGCCTGGCTTCTTCGTGGTGGCTCATTGGCTCTGGGAGCTCTGGAATGTGAACTCATGCAAATAATTCCCACCCAAAGACACAAAGAGTGAGTCAGCGGATGCAATAGGAGACCAGCCATGTTGACGTGCATCAAAGAGAGATTGGGAATGACACATGTAGGAAGATTCATGCGCAGAGTTTGGCTGCTTACATTAAAGTGGGAGGAATGAGGGTGGAGGGGATGTGAGTGAGGCACACAGGGAGGAGTTTCTTTGTTCACAGACTGGGAACTGAATAGCCACCTTCACATATCGATGGTTGCCAGATGCTTTTCTGTGCAAAACTCACTTTTGTACAAGACTTTTTTCACACGAAACGGATGGGTTGCTTTTCCGAAATTTTTCGTTCTGATATGAAAGAAGCCTTCTTTGATTCATAAATGTCAAAAACATTTTTTACTCTTGGAGGCACCAAAGTACTTTTTTGTGGCCTATAAAAATGTTATTTTCATGATGGCAAATCTTCGACTCACAACATTCCTCTTTCACTATCTTCCATCAGGGTTTGCCATTTCCTGTCAGTCTCCTCCACCTTGACCTCATCCTCCCTTGTTAAAACAAGCCTTGTACCATCAATGTGCGCCTGTCTTGTGTCGACCGAGGCTGGGACCCCACCCACCTACAGCACTTCATTCGTACAGAGAGGAACTCCCTGGATGGGCCTCCCGTCCATCACACTCACAGCCATGAGGAATTGCTTCTCACATTAAGTTTGTGTGACATGTGTTTAAAAATCCTTGTGGAAAAACTCAATTAACACAAAAGCCGTTGCACTAAAATGTTAAATACTAAAAACTGTTTTGAATCATATTTCTGTTTTCACCAATATGCATTTCAGTTTACACTTTCACTTGATGTGTTGAGTCACTTTTTATTGCTTTACGAAAAAGATGATCCATTTTAATAAGTTATTATTCAATTCTGCTGCAGAACAAAGCCAGTATTGAATTTATCGTTGGATAGAAACAACTGCTTTGGGAATGTACGGGACCCTCCCCTGCAGTGACCCCTGCAGTTGACCTTGGCTCGATGATGAGTGTACTTAACCTTTAACTCTGATTTCACTATTATTTTAAAGTCCACGTCAAGACATTTCCAAGGACTCGTGTCGAGCGAGGGAGCGCTGTTGCCGTCAGAGGAGGAAGAGGAAGGCATTATCTACGTCCTGAGTGAGGATCAAGGGAAGGAGGACACACAACACACACACACACACACTGAGTCAGACACATTTGGACATGAGTCTAAGTTACAAGCCAAACAGGATCACGTTAATATTTCACAATTTTGGGAAATATTTTTTTTGATGACAGCCCTGTAATGGCTGAAGTGAAAACTATGCCATCTGGTGGTGGGAGGATGTCACTGAAGTCCTGAAGTCGTAGACGCCGTGGATTCAGTCCCGCAACTGATAAAGAGTTAAAGCTGACTGACAGAAGAGAAGAGGAAGAGGCTTTCTGATGACCCCCACAGCATGGAATGTTGAACAGATGTTAGACCTAGCACATCAGATTTACCATCATAGTCGCACGCTTATCCAATGGGGATGTTGGATCAAAGGCTTCAGCGCTTGCCAGATCTGTTACAAGGAGACGAAGGAGGAAGAGGAGTTGCTGAGACTAGTGACTGGACACCGTAATACAGCAAGAGAAACGTGCCCTTTTTGGACTGTTTTGGACCAAACAGGCTGCCGTGACATGTGGAGGAGTAGTAATGTTAGTGTTGTTCGACAGGTGATAACATTGTGAAGAGGTGGTGCGACCTGCAGGCTCATGGCTCGGCGCTGAGGGGCCACTTCCTGCCATTGAGTGGTGTGATCCACCTTGGCCAAGCCGTGTTTCAGGGCAGGACATGATTTACTCCGTGAATATTTATCTCAACGGCTCAGATGGTGAAACACAATATCCTCGCTGCAGGTGGCTCAGAGGTCAGCCAGGCTTGAGTCTCAGCGAGACTTATGAAATAGATGCCTACAGAAGGGTTTCTGCTGATCTTACAAGTGCAATACAGGTCCATTCTAGTTCATTCAGTCCCTTTGTTTTGGTCACTATCATCCCTGCTCAGAAGAAAGTTGCATCCTCTTCGGATGGGACAGAAACCGAATGAGCTGGTGTTTACATTGAAGAATTATTGACAGACTTTTACATGAGAATTCAAAAGTTATTTGTGGCATACAGAAGCTCTGAATTGCCATTGTAAGTTATTTTTATTTATGTATTATTTTACTCGTATGAGCTAATTATTGCGTTCGTACAAGGGAAAAATACACGTTCATACGAGATTATTATTACGTTTGTACAAGAAAAAAACAAGTTCGTACAAGAGAAAAACACATTCGTACGAGAAAATTATTACGTTCGTACATGAGAAAAACACATTTGTAAGAGAAAAAACATGTTCGTATGGGATAATTATTACGTCCATACTAAAAAAAAAACACGTTCGTACAAGAAAAAAACACATTCGTACGAGAAAATTATTACATCCACACAAGAGACAAACCCACTCGTACGAGAAAAAAACACATTCGTACGAGAAAATTATTATGTTCGTACAAGAGAAAAACACATTTGTGAGAGAAAAAACACATTCGTATGATATAATTATTACATCCACACAAGAGACAAACACATTCGTACGAGAAAAAAACACGTTTGTACGCCGGACGTGGGATGACTAGAGGCCGCAGCACCTGCTTCTCAGTGGATGGAGAGGATGGTACTCTGAGCAGCTCCTTGACAAGCTGCTGTTTTTTTCTTGGATGGAGAAAAAAATCTAGTATGAACATGTTTTTTGTCGTAAGAACGTAGTAATTATCCTGTACGAACGAGATAATACATAAATAAAAACAATTTACCATGGCAGAGCTTCTGTAGTGGTTCGTGTTAGAGTGTTGCAATTCAGTTGGACAACTTATTCAAAGCATGTAAGGGGCCTATTGGATGGAGGCATATTTCTGGTGATGATGCCAACACTCTGGGTTCTGTTTTCAGATATGACATTTAAATCTCTTCACACTGTGGAATCAAAAATAAAAGGCAGCTTTGGAAAGGTGTTCAAGGAGAGCGCAAGCACCAGTTCCAGAGGGAGGGGGCGACGATGGAAAAGGGAAAGCAATATTTTTAGTAGAGCGACCCCACCCATACATGTTGGCACAAAGTCCCACCTTTGAGCGCCAAATGCGAAAAGGACTCCAGACGCCATTTTGCTCACAGCTCTGCGTTCAGCTGACAACGACTCCGGCGTAGCAGTGAGTTTGTGCGGTAACTGTCTTCAGGCTGTTGCGCGAACAAGAGGACGACATTTTGTCATAATAAGCTCTTTGTTTTATCAAACAATCGGGATCAGACAAGACACTTCAGACGAACCTCTGTGCTCTGGCAGCTGCTGCCTTCACGCCTGAAGTCATTTCTGGAATCCAATTTCTTGGAGCTAGTCAGTGGTCAGTTGTGTCTTGCTGCAAAGAATGAGAGGAAAATCTTTTTTTTTTGCAGAGTCAACAACAGGAAGGCGCTACTCTTTATTACCAGTGTTGGTTTACTGCTCAGAAAACAGGAGGGTCGCTTCAGACGGTAGATTATTCGGCACGTGTCGACCTCCGTTTCCTGCTATTGTGTTTGGTGTCAAAAGGGAGCACAGTTATCAGCCGATTAAACACACGGCCTGAAACATAACCTGCAATATAACAGGACCTGCTGTTACACTTGCATGTTGAGTATTTAAGGTGCTCGGGTTCAAAGGTGCAACTCCGAGGGCACATGAGGTCAGTGTGGAACTCAAGCGTGCCATCTTGGATGAGGGCAAATTTGCTCAAATCTCCTTAGAAAGCCAGTCCTTGTCACTGAATCCATTGTTGATGATGCAGGCACTGCTGACTGATACACATGCCTCAAGAGTTATGTGGGCTTCCTAGAGCAATAACTGGTGGACAAATGGTTAGAAGAAAAAAATGAAAAAGTTTGAAAAACAGTCAGAAAATGGGATGAGTGTGGCACAATGATGGTAAAAAGTGTGTCGTTCTTTGATTTCAGCATTTGGAAATCCATTTATTTAATATTTAACATGTCTTTAATCTGTCAATAAATTGAAAATACCAGCATTTTTTTCCCCAAAACTGAAAGTAATGGCAAATAACTGACAGATATTTTTAAAATCTCCACAGCCACACAATCAAAACAAACCCAGCCACCTGTATATAAAGGGGGGGAAACAACATTTCTTCTCACAGGTTGGGAACTTGACACTCTAAGACACCGCTCTGCCATTGTTTCAAAGAGCAGTAAAACCTTGGCACCTCTGAGACGTGACCACTGCGGTGGCCTCATTGTCCGATCCCACCTGGAAGGCTTCGGCTGTTGACAGATGTATAGTGGGCTGGACGGGAACACTGCTACTTGTGCTGTAAATACACTCTCTTGAGGAGGCTGTGTTGGCAGCAGCACAGAACTATTTTGAACTTTCCATAACCTCAACAAGAACTCGATTAGTGGCGCCACTTAGGAGAAGTCGGACGTTCTTTTCTATAGATGAGCAGCAGTTTCTCTAATGGAAAAGTTCCCGTTTCTCGTCTGTTTTTGTTGCCTGTACTTCCCCAGAAATGTGAGTGACCCGTTAAAGGTTAAAGGTGATTGTCAGCCTTGTGCGAACTTGTGTGAACGTTGAAGAGACCTCATGGCCCTAAAGGCCCATTCATGCTCAATGTTAACTATGGATTCTGATGCTCTGCGCTCATTTCGTCCATATTTCTGCATGTTTCCACAAAGCTTACAGATACAAAACAAACGGAGACTGACTCTGTGCTGCTCCCCCTGGTGGATGTATAGCCGAACAGCAATACCAATGCAAAGAACACATATTTGATCAGTGACGGTAACATTGGTTAAAATGGATGGGTACAATTTCGTATGTAAAGGGATCATAGATGGGCCCTCTGCAGCGGGTCTGAACTCTCTCTGAGGACAAGGAAAGCCAGTCTTGTCAAGGTGCCTGCTGGACGTCTTCCAGCCGGCTGACTGGCAGGATGCCCTTGAGCAGAACCACGGCAGGAGAGATTCAATGACTTGTGCTGACACAGATGAGTCACAGCGCGCTACAGTTTGGTGCAACAGCTACAGCTGCATCCAAAGTCTTGAACGTTACATGAGACGTCTGCAGTTCAAGT